>NW_015627555.1:445080-462196 GCF_001515625.1 Sinocyclocheilus rhinocerous
AGGCCTTTGTTCACTCCCCGGAGCCGTGTGAGACACTTTTTTTTGTGGAAGGGTGCTTTTTATTTCACGTCTTTTGAACCGAAGGAATGCAACACCCGCTGAGTACAACGATAGAGCTTGAAAGATCAAAGACAATTTTTAATATAACTCCGACTGGATTCGTCTGAAAGAAGAAAGTCATATACACCTAGGATGCATCGGGGGTGAGTAAAACGCAGCCCAATTTTCATTTTTGGCTGAACTAACCCTTTAAAGGATGGTTAATATATTATTATAATAATCAATTTAATATATTATGCGACTAGTTGACTAGAAAAATCTTTAGTCGGGGGCAGGCCTACTTAGCACAAGGAAGCGCTCCATTTTTAAAATAAAATGCTATAATGACATTACGAAAAGTGGGACAGCTGCAAATCACGTCGTTGTTGCATTGCACGAGTTATGCATGGGTAAGGAGTCAATTGTTTTTTTTTATCATAATTATTAAATACAATAGGCTATAGCATGTATATAATTGATTCCAGGAAAAAATCTGTGGGGGTGCTATGGGGGTGCTTTTGTCTTTCTTGGGGGTGCTGAAGCACCTGCTAGCCCCTCCCTAGCACCGCCCATGGTCTGGTGATGATTATTATTCATTATGTAGTGTGTACAGTAGCTCTTATGAGTTTGTGTTCAAATGTAATTTTGTCATGACAACTCTCGGAGGGATTAGCATGGTAATGTACATGACAATGTTAATGTATTTGGTCTTGGCGGAATAGATCTGCTACGCTGCTGCTGCGGCAGAGCAAGGACAGAGACTTGCTACTGCCAATACATCCACAACATGCTGCTGCGAGCATGTAAGAAATATTGCTGCTGCAAATATAACATACATGAAATAACCCCCAAATAGCATATATGAATCACCTCGTAGCAGATCTATACAGGTGGAGCTGGGGAAGGTGGACGGTTTCTGAATCAAGCTGCACTGCTACGGCAAGCACTAGTCATATATTTGAATGTTGAGCAGCAAGTTTATTGGCTACCGATACAGGAGAGAACCAATCAGCTCTGCCATGTGATAATGATGTCATTAGGTCAGATTGAGTTAGACCTATCGGACTGCGCCATCTAGAGTTTCATGCCAGAACTCTGTATTTGAGTATTTAATTTTATCTGTCTTCTGTGATGTTGCTAATTGTTTTGTTTTTACATTAAATAACTCTTAGCTCTCATTAAGTAATGTTATGAATTAAGCATAACAGATTTTTTTTTTTTTTTCGTTTTACTTGGCATGAAACCAAAAGGGTTGTCTTGCCCCAGAGAGTCCTTTGACATATCATAAAAGTGACACAGTACTAATGCTGAGGCACACTTTATTTTGTTCGAGCATGTCAAATACACACACAGGAACATTTTAATATTATTTTATGGTTGTTAGTTGACTCCCTGTGGCCAAAGCCTGTGTGTGAGTGAGAGTGTTCAACAGTCACAGATATAAAACAAAGTCCTTTATTCCCTTTGGACAGATGCTTCAGAGTGACCAGTGGATCCTTCTCATTTTCTCTACGTCTTTTGTATTTTGAGTATGTGTGTGTACTTCGTTAGTGTGCCTACATATGAGTCACATTCTAAGTCTTATATTCCTCACCCCTAGTTCCTCTACCAGCATAATGAGACACAGATTAAAGGTGAAGGGCAAGTACACATGAGCGCATGCCCACTACTGAGATCCTCTTATGGGCAGGAGCAACAGGAGAAAGCCCTGGACTCTCTGGTCCTGTTGAGCTGGATAACGGTGACCTTTGAGAAGAAATAAATTAGTCTATTCTGTTCTCTCAAACATGCATACTATATATTTGGGCACGTATTATAAGATATTATATGAGATATTATGATCATGTCTTCCTTGTCTTTGCTCAGATGTGGCCTAATATGGTCATAACAATCAATACTTGCTTTATTGGAAGAAGAAATACAAAGCATTAAAAAAAAAAAAAAAAAGCAAAACAAGAACAAGCAGAGACAAACCAGAGAGGTCACACACTCACCCGCTCACTATAGCTGTTCTCCCTCAGGGAAGATTTGTGTGGTTCAGGCTCACTGATCAAGGTAATTGTGTCTGCGTATGTGTGTGTGAACAGTCTATTAACACTAGGTTGACCTTTTATTGAGTAATATATCTAGCAGAATGCACAATGAACTATATATAGATGAATATTGGTATATATTGGTACCATATCTGTTATCAGTTGTTGTTTTTTTTTATTTTTCATTTTGGATATAAAATTATTGGATATTTAATAAAGCTAATTTCCTTCATTTGTTTAATGAGTTCCATTCACTGAGTCTATTAACACTAGGTTGACCTTTTATTGAGCAATATATCTAGCAGAATGCACAATGAACTATATATAGATGAATATTGGTATATATTGGTACCATATCTGTTATCAGTTGTTGTTTTTTTTTATTTTTCATTTTGGATATAAAATTATTGGATATTTAATAAAGCTAATTTCCTTCATTTGTTTATCTTTGTTGTCATCTAATGTTCACTAAGTTATTTTTAAAAACACTTTCATTTTATACACTTTAATTTAATAATGCTGTTAAATTTAATTTTCAGCAATCTCAAAATGAAAATCTATATTTCATACTGTATACTTTAATGTTGTGAGGCCTGAAATGTAGCATTTAAAAACAGTTGATTTTAGTTTTTAATATTTTATTTAGAAAAATAGTAATTGTAATAGTGGCCATTTATTGGTTTTCATCCATGAAATGAAAATAATTATTGGCACATCCCTAGAGTGTTCAAAGAAGCCTTTTACCTTTTTTTTCTTTCAAGTTTCAAGTTGTTTTTGATTCATATTTCTAATTATGCATATACAGATATCTAATTCAAAAATGACAGACCTGAATATCCAGAACAATGTTTCAATAACATGTCAAATCATCACTAAAATGACAATGAAAAATCAGTAATTGACAATAGCTGTATCATACATTTTTCCTTCATAGCTTAATAGCTAAAAGATCTGGCTCGTTTGACTGGCTATTTTAATTGAAAGATGGGACTTTCATTCCTACGTCTACCATATTGAGACATTTTTATGAAAAGTCACACTATTTTTTATTAAGTGTCAATACACATCAAAAACTGCACTAAAAATATTATAATTATGCTTCACATACTGTATGTAATTGTTTTAAGGTATGACATTTTAATTTGAAACTCTCTGTGTTTGTCCACAGAGTCTGTGAGCTGTGCAGTGTGGGACGCTGTCTGCCCCGTTGTCATCAGACGTCATGAGCTGGAGCTTCCTGACACGTCTGCTGGAGGAGATCCAGCACCACTCCACGTCGGTGGGGAAACTCTGGCTCACTGCGCTAGTTGTCTTCCGCATCGTACTGACTGCGGTGGGCGGCGAATCCATATACTATGATGAGCAGAGTAAGTTTGTCTGCAACTCGGGCCAGCCAGGATGTGAGAACGTCTGCTACGATGCCTTCGCGCCGCTCTCGCACGTGCGATTCTGGGTCTTTCAGATCATCCTGTCCGCCATGCCCTCTCTGCTCTATATGGGCTACGTGGCCAATAAGATCTCCCACAATGAGGAATTGCGGGGCGGCATGGGGGCCGGGGCTCCAGCCGCAAGTGACTCAGCAGGGGGCGGATACACTCAGCGCAGACCGAGAAAGATGTACTTTGGTGCACGGCAGCACCGGCCAGGACATGAGGGTGGGGAAGAGGAACGCGAGGACGACCCCATGATCTACGAAGTGCCTGAGATAGACAACACGCGTCGTGAGTTGGTGCCACCGCGACCCAAACCCAAAGTGCGCCATGATGGGCGCCGGCGTATACGAGACGATGGTCTGATGCGAGTGTATGTGCTACAGCTGCTGACGCGCTCCGCATTGGAGGCGGGCTTTCTGGCGGGACAGTACCTGTTGTACGGCTTTCGCGTGGAACCAATCTTCGTGTGCTCGGATAAACCCTGCCCACACCATGTAGACTGCTTCATCTCACGCCCCACCGAAAAGACCATCTTCCTCCGAATCATGTACGGTGTCAGCTGCCTTTGCCTGCTGCTAAACCTGTGGGAAATGATTCACCTCGGAGTGGGAACTCTCCGTGATGCACTGCGCAAACGAAACGAATCAGCCACCGATGATGAGTACCAGCTCGGCTTGCTTGTGGCAGGGGGTGTTTCTGTCGGAGTAGGTGGGCCTTCACTCAGCGAGGGGGAACCCGGAGGCGGAGTTGTGGGCGGCGTACGAGAAGCAGACTACGTTGGTTATCCCTTCTCCTGGAACACCCCTTCTGCGCCACCAGGTTACAACATCGTGGTGAAGCCCGAGACAATGCCGTACACAGACCTGAGCAATGCCAAGATGGCGTGCAAGCAGAACCGAGCCAACATCGCACAGGAGGAGCAGCAGCAGTACGGCTCCAATGAGGACAACTTCCCATCTGCAGGTGAGGCGAGACCGCCTCCCATCAACAAAGATGTGATACAGTTAGAGGCCGCGATTCAAGCCTATACCTTGCAGCACCATGCTAGCAATAACCACGACGAGATGAACAACACCAATGACATAGACGAGAAGCCTCAGAGCAACATCACCACAGCACCACAGAAGGAGCGAAAGCAACGGTCCAAGCATGGAAAATCTGGAAGCGCTGGGAGCAGCAGCAGCAGCAGCAAGTCAGGAGAAGGCAAACCATCTGTCTGGATCTGACATTTGCATGCACACCTGAACATTACACTCAGTGGTGCACACTATCATCCAATTCTGCAAGTTCTTTTAGACACAAAATGTCCTGTGTATCCCACAGATTACAAAGACTGCGCATACACGATTGGAAAAATGCTGTATATCTTTTTGAAGTGCTTTCAGTGCCTTAAGGAAACTCCAAGAATGAGATGGATTTTTTTTCTTACTATTTCTTGATCTTCCTAAAATAATCTTGTGCACTCAAGATTATGTTGAGCTCTAAGAACATTCCCTCATAATCCAGAAATACCCATCCGTTTTCAAAGTTGGAACTATTCAGTGAGTTGAGAAAGTCTTCCTATCGGATTCTTTCGGGAGAGTGATGACACTACAATTCGATTCCAAACCAGCTGTCTTCCTTTTTTTCCAGTGTTAAACAATAACTTTTGCATCACAATGCCAAGCTATATGCTATGATACACCAATGCTGTGGTGGTACACTGTGGTCTTCCAGACCCAACAAACAGTCCTGTGAAATAAGCTGTAAATCTACATTTACAAACACACAAACACATCCAGTGCAATTTTTTTCATAGCTATGGGTGTTTGAGGAAGCAGTACAGTGTCTTTCAGTTGTAGAGATTCTCATAGTTTTGAGATCTCTGTAGTATTTCTAGCCACCAAGACTTGGGATATTCCGTTGATGGATCCACTTCCTACTCTGTTCTTGTACTATCCCCTACTGGTGAAGAAAGCATTTGCAGTCTAGTCTCATCAGCCATATAAATATGTACAGGGTCCCCATGGTCCTGGAAATAACATGGATTTTTAAAAGTGTGATTTCCAGACCTGAAAAAATAGGAAATTAATAAAAATATATAAATAAATAAAAAAGGAAAGTAAATTAAATTAAAAGTAAATTCATTTCAGTGCTCAGTTTTCTTGGTTATTTCTTTAGATAGAAATTACTCTTTGTGAGTTCAGCCATTATGAAATTATAAAAAACTTTATCTAGTAATTGAATGATGAATCAATAAGTTAAGGGGGAAAATCATGGAAATTCATTGCTCATAAAGTGTGGGAATCCTGTACTTTTAGGTGCATATGAAATTAATTTTCTTTCAGACTGAATTGTCAGAAAGTCACTGTGTATTGTTGCTATTGCTCTAGTGAACATGTATTTATGGGAACATCCTCTGGTTCTAACAGACTTGATATAGCCAAACCAAGTAGCAGGTCTAACTTGGTTCAAATGGTGGTTGTGAGTTTAACAGTGACACTCTTCAGATCATGCTATGTAAATATCTAAGTTACACACAAACAGATTCACACACTGTGAAGAGTCTTCCATTCTCTCTTACTGCCACATTCCAACTTGTGAGACGTTTGCCTTTATGTAGGATGTTTCAATTTGTGACGATTGCCATGGGAGACCAAATACTGTTTGTCACAAAGACATCGAGCTACTATGCAGTCATGCAGACTGAGGAAAACACGCCATAGAACACCATTGTGTGTGCCTGCGTGTGTGCGCTTGCGTGTAGCTGAGGACGAGGCTGTGGAGGAGTGATTGCATGAGTGCATGTGACTAATATTTGATTAATGAATTAAAGAAAAGAAAAAACCCTTTACATATCAGCATTTCAGCAGTATTTATTGATGCTGAAGATTGTGGCATTAGATTTGTGGTTTCTAATCGAGACTTGACTTGTTTGTATTTTTAAACATCGATTTGGCTTCTTTTTTATTAGCTTTTTTAAGACATGGAATTCTATTCAACAGTGCCCATATGATTTATTACAAAATAGATTTTGTAGGATTTTTTATGATTTTGTTGCCTTTAATAGTAGCAAAACAAACTATGTGATGTAGTCAACCAGTGCAAATACATTTCCCAGTGTGCTCAATGAATCCTTTTTTTCATAGTCATAATCGAATACGAAAATAGGAATGTTTTAGGGGAATTTCCAAGGCGCTCTTTCCAATGGAAAACTCTAAACAAAAAAGATTTCTGCTATGTAACTACTTTGACCTTTTCTGTGTGGATGTGTGTTGGAGTTTGTAACAGCTGTATATGGGGGGGGGCAGTCATAACAGCAAGTATCTGCTTGATTTGGCCAAAGCATCGTTTATACATAAATTTGATGTTTAGTTTCGTGATATATTCACACACGATTTAATTCAAGGAAATTATTTTGGCATTTTTAGCAACACTTCCCATACAGTGAGCTGACTTAAAATGAGAATTTACTCGCCTATTCTAATACTGTATGAGTTTCTTTCTTGTGTTGAAACGATTTCAGGGTGAGTAAATGATGACAATTTTCATTTTTGGGTGAACTGTCACTTTAAGGGGTCAGGACAAAGATCCAAATATTACATGGATGGTTCACCTCAAAATATCTTTCTTTTGTGGAACACAAAAGAATTTATTTTTAAAAAGTTTTGACCATATAGTTAAGGTCAATGGGGTCGTGCTCTGTTGACCCAATTGACTTTCATTATAAGGACAACAGCTCTTCTTTTGTGTTTCACAGAATAAAGAAAGTCATACAGGTTTGGAAATACGAGGGTGAGTATAACATAATTTACATTTTCTGATGAACTATCCCTTTAAATAGTTAATTAGTGATTTTTTTTTTTTAGTTATTTATTGTTAGTTTTGTGCATAGTGTACATTTACGTGTATTAATTTAACAAATGATTCAAAAGCCAATTTATCAGCAGCAAACGGTATTAACCGTATTAACAAAACTGCTTGTTTTCATAAAATGTATCGTTCTTTGTTCTTTAAAGTTGTTTTGCAAAGACAGCTCATCAATGACTTTATCTAGATCACTAACTACAAACTTTTCAAAAGAATGGGCTTCCACTTCTTTTTTGTCCGTTGTAGTTTGATGGTACATTTTTATATATTACGGGCCCATCCATCAACATCTACTTTTATTCACACGCAGAGGAATTTCAGAAGGCACAAACTGCCAAGCTGTTCCATCATAACAAGCTCTAGTGACAACAAATGACCGCAAAAAGCCTTTCTACTGGCCAACTCACTCTCATCAGTCTAGCCCTGAATGTCTCAATGTTTATTCCCCTTCAAATGGAAAGAGTCAGCAGGAGTTTACTTTGTACAATATTTTGACAGAAGCAAATTAAGACTGGATCAAATGAGTCTAATAATAATAAATATTTTAAAGGTATATGTGCTGAAGATTCAAAGGAATATTTCACCCAGAAATAAATATTTTGACATCATTTACTCATGTCTAAATTCATGTTTTGGTATTGATTTTTTCTTTTTGATAATGTACCGTTTACTCTTTTTATTATAATTATAATGAATGGGGACTGGAGTTTTCAAAGAACTAAATTCACAATGAAAGTACAATAAAAGTAGTCCATATGACTCATGCACTATATTATATCTTCATAAGTCTTAGCTTTGAGTGACAAACAGCTATTTAAACTGTTATTCACTGAAACCTTCCCATCCAGTGAGCTTTTAATCACTGAAACTGTATCAGTAAATTTGAGAGAACAACAAGAAAAATTGTGTTTAAGTTGGGTTTAAAGGTAAAGGAAATAAAATCACACAAATTGATATGTCAAAGCATATTTTATTTACTTTACAGTGATTGCTGTAAAAGCCGTGCTCAGGTAGGGCATTCAAAATTGGCACATTTGAAATTTGCCACTATTGTCAGCTTTTACATCTCTTGTCTTCTTACTCTGAGTGACGCTAACCCATATCCATGCTTCCTATTGTTTCACACTGTGAATGTGGTGTAGTGCTTCCAATCATCCAGACATTTCTGTGATCCCTTAGCTGAGATCTGAGTCCTGGACTCAAAGTCTAGAGTTATAATCCAGTGCTGCTATTAGCTATTTCTGCACACCTGAGATCAAATTCACATTCACTGCTACTAGCTGCTAAAAATGACAGACTGGCACTTGTGATGAATGCAACAGAGCTGGAGGAGCACCAATAACGAGCATGTTAAAGGCTGACTAAGGCAAGTCTGCTTAGTGAGTGTTTAGGGGTGCTGCTAGGAGTCATTTTCCTAAATAAATTCTTTCACAGTTTACCAAGGCTAAAATAATTACATTCGTTTTCAGCTATTTATGTGTGCAATATTATCTCAAAATAACTTAAAAAACATGATTTTGTTGTGCATGGTCATGGCTGCTTCTTTGAGCAAATGTGCACAGCAATATAGGCTATATAAATTCAGTCCGCATTCACATTCACAGCTGTGTCTTTCCAGACACCCATCCAGGTGGCCTGTTGTAGTCCCCCCAACCCCCCAGAATTCCTAGTGACAGCCCTGGGTGTACAGTACATTACAGGCAAGGCCTAGTTTCCAGCCAGTCTCATGTTTTAGCTGTGAGTGGGTTGACACTCGCCAAGGTGTATGCGAATCACGCCTTGCTTGTGAAGTTTCAATAAATGTTCAAATTCGGTTGGCATCGAATGTGCGTTCTTCTTGCTCTCTCGATCATCATAGTAATGGTTGGTGATCGGCTGACTGTCATATGGATGTTTACTGAAAGGCCAAAAACCATACAAATGGACATTTGAACAGATTTCTAGTGCTAAGCTGGCCACGATGAGTCCTGTGCTGGGTCGAACTGAGTTAAGGCCTTGCTCACGCCAAAACTTTGACAACCTCCTCAAGTATTCCGGATTCAGGAAAACGGGCAGAGGGCTGTTGCTGCCAAAGTCCTCCAGTGTGTAAAAGGCACGCAAGGATACAGGTGTGTTGTGACCGTAGGAGAAGGCTGGCAACAGCAATAAGGCTTGTCCATAAGGACGAAGGCTTTCCACAAATGGACGACGGCGCTCCATCAGTCCACTGTACCTGTAAAAGAAGAGGTGGAGAAAGAAAAGCCTGAATATTCCTCTCAATGATTCCAGATCATTAACAATGTGTGTAGTACTTATGTTTAGTAAGGAATAAATATCTTTAAAAAAAGAAATGCAATTCCATTGCCAAAGATAATATCAATAATAAATACATTAAAACTATTCTTGCAAGTTGTGTTTACAGAAACTTTTTAAAGACTTTTCTCAGACCTTTTAGAGGTGGTATAAATGCAGTCTGATAATTGGCCTTAACTACATACTAAACAACAACACCGTATTTATAATTTCATAATATAAGCTATATTTATAACTTTTCATAATTTTTTTTCAGGAAATTTGTTAAAGGTTAAAGCCGGTATGAGAAATAAAGAAACATTTTCAATCAGTTTATTAAAATGATTACATTTGAAGTATTTCAAGTGTTTTATGATCATTTAATAACTTCAAAAGTTATGACTCAAAAGCAATATTTTTCTGATAAGTAAAAACATTTGCAATCATGCGCGAATTTGTGTGTTTGGGGGGATGACAAACCCTCGAGCTAAGATGATTTTTAATTTTATATTGCCTACGTTTTTCTGCTGATTTTATATCAATGGATGCGATTTTGGAATTCAGTGATTATAATCGGTTAGCCCGTCGAGGCGCTGCTGGACAGTTTGAAAATTATAATGTTGGCAGTTACCTAGCAAATTATCTACTATAAAATGTTGAAAAACTACTTTTAATGTGATTAACATTCATGCATTGATATTCATAAAATACTACTGACAAAGAGAATATGTGTAGGCCTATATTCAGCTACACGTTGTCATATGAACAACCAGTCAGTAGCGACATGTTCTCACAGCTGTAAGCCACTAATTTCGATGGGGAAAAGTGTCCTAATTAATCTAAATTCACTTCTATATGTTTGATTCAATTAACAGAACCGACTCATTTGAGTCATTCGGTCGGTAATTGGACTACACTGTTCGTGCTATACGTTTTCAATTCACTAGCTGCTCATTAGAGTCATTATTGTTCTGTAATCAATGGCTGGTGGAGCTTTAGGTTTTGATTCACTGTAAAGAACCGGCTCATAAAAGTCGGTGATGATGCGCCGCCACGGAGTACGAGAAGAGCAAGTACACTGTCCGTCCGCATCGGAGAAAAATACACGTGCGACAAACCGTATCTGATATATCGCCCAGTACCCAGAATCACAGTAATTCATCTGTCCACATAACAAATTGCATAGAAAAATGATGCGTGGAAACCCCTTCTTTGAGTGAGTTTAAATCACGGATTGATAATCGTTCATCCTGTTCATGATAGGCACTGCTGCATTTATAGCAGCAAGAAATCTGATTCTTTGTCTAAACAGAATGACATTTTATTTGTCACTACAGCCAATCACAGACTTACTTCTCATGGAGGATGCTGGGATTTGCAGTGACCAGGTTGGTTTTGTTGCCCACATCTTTCTCATATCCCTTATCCAGTGGCGGAAGGTTACATCTGAAATGTAGGGGTGGACAGAGATTGATTAGGCCAGCATTAGGCATTGTTGCTGATAGGAAATAGAATGAGAGAAGTGCCATTATGCCCTATATTAAGGCTTGTACCTACATTTAGTAGCATAAAAAAACATGGATAATTATCGTGCCACCAATATTATTCTAATCATTTTGACATTAATCTAGCCAATAGGTAAAATGGGTTGATCTGATACAGACCGAATGACAAACTGGGCTGAATTTATTTCTTCTCCACAGCTGCTGTTGGCCAGAATACCTCCATTCCCCACCACGGCACATGACTCCCATGTTGCATTTCCAAAGGGCTGCTCCTACAACACACACACACTGTAACTCCAAATTCATTAGACAAACCATACAGTAATTCACCCCAAATTTTAATGCTGGTACGCTACCTTAGCCAAAATGTTGAACAGGGCTTGTGTCACATGTAGCGGCTTTCTCCTCTCTCCATCATAAATAACATTTGACCCGAGTGGGGTGTTATTCTGTGTGACCACAGCCTTTGACACAGCATGGCATTTGCTACTCAGTAATGACCTGGAAGGAAACAGACGCTCAGTCTGATGTGTTGCAGTTATGTGAAAATCTAACAAATAGAAAAAAAGAAGCCATAGAGTATATAGGCCAGAAAATCCCAATATGTTTTTGTGTAATAAAGACATAAAATCTAACCTCAAAGGAACAGATCTTTTGATAATAGTTTTCATTTTTGGGCGAATTAAGTAAGCATTTCTACAGGGTATTTGTCTGGTTTATATGAATCCATAATCAACAGAACAGTACTTTTATTCTTATCCAGCAAAGCTTTGCCACAGATGTCTCAGTTTAACCTAATAAAGAGAACATCCCATGGTCCGCTTTGGGCTACTGTTTTACCTGAATCTTTTCAAGTTTGCCTCGTGTTTTTTCCATTTGTCTGAGTAGTTTTCCAGTGCCTTGGCAATTAATACACTGTCTCTGAAAGAATTAAACGCATACAAACAGAAATGACATACTGTGGTGATTCACAAACATATGCTTTATGAGAAACATAAAATGATTTTATTTTGTATTTTAAAATGAATTTTTTTTTTTTTTTTAAATGTATCTCAAAATGTGTCCGATTTAATTGTTTAATTCTATAAGAGAAATGACTGAAATGTAAACATGAACAATGAAATAAGAGACAAAAAAACTGATATCATTATATTACTTCTAATATGAATTAAATGAAAATACGAAGGTAACATAAAATGAAAAAAGTACAGGTGTTATATGCTGTGAAGTGTTATCTAAGCAAGTTTGCACCTTTGCATACTTACTTGCATCCTTTGCAAGATTGTGTTTCTGGTCTTTTTTGAGGAATCCTAGATGAGGGATGTGGGATTACATTACTGTAGAGAGAAAGAGATTGAAAATGTTAACAAAACAAAATTGATCGCTCATAAATAAGGGTTCAAATATTGTTGCAGAGGCAAAATCTCATTAATAGTAGAAAATTAACAAACAAACCCATTCTAATATTCAAGTGGCAATTCAAAGTGTTGTTGCAGAAGAATAAACACTAAATGTCACTCATAATTGAGATCACAGGAATACATTTACATGTAGGAATGCCTGCAGCTCACATAGCAGGAGAAAAAAAGATCAGCAACTATTGGTTTTATTGGGAGAACATTAACAACAGTCAGTTCCTGTGTCCTCGAATATGAATGGCTGATGACTAATATTTTGTGTGCTGCAGACAGCCTCTCTCTGTCTCACAATATATTTGTCCCTCTATCTCCTTATCTTTCTTTTCACTTTCTGTCCCTTCCTTACTTTCTGTTACACCATATCCATATCACTACCTGCTACCCTTGCACACTATTTAAAAAAGAAAATTCCTCTGAGCAGATCACATATCGAACCTTCAATATATCTAAACACAAACAGCCTTGTTGAAAAGAATCTTAAAATTATCTTCATACTACTGAAAAACTACTGTGAGATGTTGGGGGCCACAGGTGACCTTTGACCTTTCAAATTCAGAGTCTATTTGTAGGTTTACTCTTTATGAGGCCTATGTAGCAATTTAGCATTATAAAGTTTCAGATGTGATTCGCCAAAAGCAACTTTTATTATACTTATCTTCATGTAACAATTAAAGACTTAAGTTTGTTTCCTGTCATTTGGCATGTAAATAACAGAAGCCTAATCCACATTACCTATGGTGGAACACCCAGTGATTCTGTGCCGCAGTGAAGTTCTCAGAGAGTTTAATCTCCCACATGCCTTGTTGTGATTAAAGGATGCTGTTGCCAGTGTAACAGCACATAATAAGGGAATGGTCACAGCCATGACAGAAGAAAAAACAACAACATTACCTTATACTGTGATCCAACTCACAGTATCTAAATTTCATCAACAAGTCAACTTCAGAATGCTCTAGTCTAACAAAATGTGTGTTTAACAGGCTTATTGTGTTCCAGCTGACTTGAGAGCGAGAATGTAAACTGAAGGAGGAATGCAAATACTATTTGCGGTTTATTTTATAATTCCGTACAAAATAAAACACTAATTATAATGGCATATATGTAAAACTTTGTCCTATAATTGTATAGCTGCTTATATTTTCTGTTTTTTATGTTGCTCTATTCTGAATACCTTAACATTTAAAGGTTTTGCTGCAACGCAATTTTGTCTGATATGTGAATTATTTATTAGCCTATTTTTTATCCATGCAGCAAATGCTTTAAAAACAGCTTTAAAAATGACTTTATTGCATTCCAGACGCTTTTAACCCCTTAGCATTCCTGTAAAATTAGCCTAAAACGCCTAAAAAGGCATAACCAAAGTAAATTGCATGCTGTTCTTTAACCATTTGGAGTATATGCATGGTTTTGTCTCTTTTGAAAGGTGTCACTCTGTGGTTTGTTCCTAAACAGAACAGAATAGAACATTGAACACACTGAAAAAGGAAAAAAAAAACATTCCGCTTACATTTTTTTTGTAAACAGATGCCAGGGCCATCGCAAGGGGGGTGAGAGGCCCTGCGCGAAGTTGACGTGTGAGGCCCTCTGCAATTTGTGTGTGTGTGTGGGGAGGTGGGGTTTGCTATAGTAACGAACGTGTATGGGATGGCATATCTCAGAATAGTTCTGCACCTTGTATTCCAGTGGCAGACGACTACACGTCTATGTTGAGAACAGCTTGGAAGAAACCGTCTCAAAAGCCTCAATTTAATGCAGGCTGTAGACGGTTGCCCAGTGCCCGTTATCCTACAGAAACTGGATTGGGGATATGCCACCAGTAGAACGAGTGATCGCTGCATGGACTGCCTTAGGCCCCATCCGTGCTTCCAATAACCCTCGTTGTCCCAGGAAGGAGTGTGCCAAAACTGACCGTCTGGTTTCACGGTCCTTTAATGCTGCTGCACGTGCAGCCCGTACAGGCAATGCTTTGGCTATCCTGCTAGCAGCTTTGCGAAAAACAATAAGCGCGGATGACCAAGATTCTAGGAACCTTGTTGATTCCGCTTTGGCTGCCCACTCTCAACTGACACGTGATGTGGGGGAGGTAATGTCTTCGGCTATTTTATGTCGTAGACAAATATGGCTGGCACAAACCACTTTGCCTGACGCCATAAGAGGTGAGCTAATGAATTTGCCAGTGATGCCTGGTCAGGTCTTTCATTCAGACTCTCAAGAAGTGCTGGATAGGGCAGAGCGCTCTATCACAATGAGGGAAACTGTTCAGCGAGCCTGTCATAAACCTCCCACAGCCTCCAGGCAGAAGTATAAAGAATCCCAGGGGATGCAACAACCTGCTTGGTCTAGGCGCACGGGTAGTAATCCAGCTGTCCAAATAGAAGCAGAAAATCGTGCTATACGCACTTACATGAGATCGGGTTAGCCTACAACAATGAATTTGTTGGCTATTTTCACAAATGGGAATACAATTAATTCATGACAATGTTTTACATTCAAGCTACCCGTAAAATTTATAGTGAAAAGTACTTTAATATTAATACTGAACTGAAGCTTTCTGATATCAATGCAATCAATAAATGAAACGTAAGATGTTGCCAGTTGTTTTTGTATAAAACAAGAGAAACAGCATTGCCATGGGCGGCAGTGAATATATCTGACTACTAAATACTGCGACTGACCGATCATAATTATGTTTTATAGAGAGCCATGTAATAAATGCCATTTAGTTGTTAATTTAATTATCATGGTTCATTTGAAGATGCTTGTTATTCATAATAGAATTGACTATGTTTCAGTCAGTAAATGTTTTGTCATGTGAAATGCAAAACGATATTGCACTATATTAAATATATTAAATGAAACTTTTGTCTAGCTAAAGTTAATGTTCAAGTTTAATGATTTTATAAGCCTTTAATTTAAGAGATCAGTGTTCAGACATGCAAATGAAACTTTCAATTATTTTCTAAAGTGAAATGTTCTACGGAACTTTACTGAAACGAACATCTAAAGTCCAACTTTTAGACCTTTCCAGCATTCTAAAACATTGAACCATTTTTCCAAAAGTATCATCTTGCTTTGCTTTCATGACCCCTTTGTAACAATGTAATATAATCTTTTGCTAATCAAATGTCTCCACGTATCTGACAGTACAAAGATTAAAGAGGCCTTTACTTACTAAAAAATGATTGGTAACTAACTTGACCCGAAAAAAGACTTAATTTCAGTCTAGGTGGCCAGAAGACCCTATCGATATTTAGCACTCAGGTCTTTTAAAGTTCAGTCTCCAAATAGAAGGCTATAAGACACACACTCAGGCTTAAATTAATACACTCACTTGTTAGAGAGGAATATCCAGAAGGCCACACTGCAGAAGGAACACAGAAAGATGACAGGAAGGAGCCAGAGCATAAGAGTCCTCATAACGTGCATCCACTATCACACACGAGCTTCGGCGCACACATAGCCGCTGACATGCATGTGCTCTCATATACTCATTTGTAGATGTTGCCACTGCGAATGACTTCCTCTCTTGCTCTGCCGTCCTTCTCCTTATTTTATCACTGTGTCTGTTTCTTGACAACTGCACCCTTTTCTTTACTCACTCTCTTTCTCTCAGACTGTTAATCTCCTCACCCTCCCTCTCTCCTCTTTATTTAACTGCCACTAGCTCTCTTTCTCTTCTTTTCTCTACTGACAGGCCTGGCTTTTTATCGCTTCTCTGCTGCTTTGCTCTTCCCTTAATCTATCAGTCCACTTTCTTCTCATGTCTTCTTGTCTCGCACAAGAATGAATTCCTCCACTCCTTTCTTGTCCGCTATGTTTCTTTAAGGCATATTTGTTATTTTTCCATGCTTCTCAACCTCATCCTTTCTGTACTTTCTTGTCTTATGAACTGCTCATACTTTCCTTCCGTCCGGTTCCCTAGAAATCTCAGGCTGTTGCGTCTGCATTCTTAACCCCCTCCCCCTCTCGCTCCCCCTCGGCACAACTTGTTTGCCCCTCCCTTCCTATCTCACTCACACACAGAGTCACACACTCTTTTTCATTCTCTCTCTCAGGGTAATACGAGTGCCGAGTACAGAATTAGCCCATGGCAGCACCTCATGACTGGGAGGAAGGGTTATGTGTGCTAGAGAAGGGTTTCCCCCTTCATTTCAGCCAATGATGGTCAAAGAATCCAAAGGGCAACGGCCAATCAAATGCTCATCTGATGCTCATCTCCTTCCCTCCATCACTCTATTCTTGAGTTGTATGCTTGAACTGGAGGAAGAGCTTGTGACACACTGTGAGACATTTTGTGTAGTTTGCGTGTGATCCTGACTTATGGTAAAATGTTAAAGAAAACAGAAATTACTGTACTGCACATTCATTGAACTGCACCATATTTTACTGATGTAGAGTAGTTGATATTTTAAGCAGTGTGACATGATAAACTTCATCTAAGAGTGTATAAAACTCAAGAGAGTGTATAAAAAGAGTGGTAAACAGTTCAGTTACCATTTACCACATTCAGACCACAGAAAATCTGTCACTTTAAAAAATAGCCTAGTAAAAGCCAACTGTTGCATCAC
>NW_015627555.1:462303-464095 GCF_001515625.1 Sinocyclocheilus rhinocerous
CACTTTCTTCTGATACTTTGAGAAAGGGAACATTCTGTGGTGCTAGTGAATGAAACTGTATGCATTGCACACTAGAGACATTAAAGGGATAGTTCACCCATTCAGTTAATCACCTTTATGTCATTCCAAACCTTTGTGACTTTCTGTCTGATGTCTTCTGTCGAACACAAAAGAAGATATTTTGAAGAACTGTTTTGTCCATACTCTGCAAGTCAGTGACTACCATTATATGAAATCCAAAAACTTTGACTATCATTATATGACAGAATAAAAAGTCATACGTGTTTTGGAAAGACATGATGGTGAGTAAATGATGAATATTTTTCATTTTTTATAATACTTGGATCAATGTTCTTAAGCACAAAAACACAGGCCCTTATGGACGTCATATGGATGTCATAAATACGTATTTTAAAGGAATCAGGGTGAAAATATTGAGGAATACATCTGTGTAAAGAATTGAGAATGAATATAAAGAAACTACTCTTTAGTCTGAGCCATGTCTCCTTCCCTCCATCACTCTATTCTTGAGTTGTATGCTTGAGCTGGAGGAAGAGCTTGTGACACACTGTGAGACATTTTGTGTAGTTTGCGTGTGATCCTGACTTATGGTAAAATGTTAAAGAAAACAGAAATTACTGTACTGCACATTCATTGAACTGCACCATATTTTACTGATGTAGAGTAGTTGATATTTTAAGCAGTGTGACATGATAAACTTCATCTAAGAGTGTATAAAACTCAAGAGAGTGTATAAAAAGAGTGGTAAACAGTTCAGTTACCATTTACCACATTCAGACCACAGAAAATCTGTCACTTTAAAAAATAGCCTAGTAAAAGCCAACTGTTGCATCACGATGCAAATATTGAGCGATTCTAGTTGTGATTCCAAATGATGTTCCTATTATGTGAAACAGTAAATATTTTATGTGCTTTGAATTTTTTATCTGCTTGACCACACATAATCTTTCCAAGCTGTTTGCTGCTAATATGCTCTTGATCTTGTCTAGTGTACATATAGTAGCAGTGAATTAAACTTCAATAAAACTGTTTCTTTGGTTGCATAAAGATGCATGGTGATTAAACAGAATTTATGATTATGCAGTTGAATAGTTGCAACTGTATATGGTGCTTCTTTAACCTTGATGCCTGAAGGATGTTTATCAGATGCAGAGCCATGCGAGAAGCTGAGAACTAAACAGAATGTACAAGCAGTTTACATAAATTACTTTTTGTTTTTAGCAAAATATTTGTTGATTTCCACTCTGCCATTTGAATTTTCAAAACATTTTTTTGAATAAGTAATTACTTTGCAACCATTAAAAAGTACTCTATATACTCTAGTATAAATGTGTGTAGTATGAATGTAATCTGACCATACTACATTCGTCATGTTGTCATTGTCATGTGACCTACCAGCATCAGTTGCATTGCTTCACTGACATAAATAACACTTCTCCTCAGAATCTCACTGGAAGTAGTAGGTCATCCGGGGACCTTTTTAGCTACTTTTTCTGTTGTATCAGCACTGTGAAACATGCACTGTTTTTTGCTGTATAGTAGGGAAGTATGCATATTCAGATGCAACCCTCGATTAGCCGGTTCAGGAGTTTAATTAGGGTTGGAGCTAAACCCTGCAAGACAGTGGCTCTTCAGGAGCAGAATTGGACATCCCTGATTTATAAGGTTTTATTTATTTATTTATTTATATTTTTGTTTCTCTACTCAGAGAGGTCAATGGACAAAAAAAATCACTATGTCAACATGTTTTTTTTTTTTTTTTTTTTTTTTC
>NW_015627555.1:464416-466949 GCF_001515625.1 Sinocyclocheilus rhinocerous
AATGATTTTTGGCATAAAAGAAAAATCTATAATTCTGACCTATGTATTTTTGGCTATTGCTACAAATATACCCCAGCGACTTCAGACTGGTTTTGTGCTCCAGGGTCACATTTGGTAATTAGTTCCATCACAACTGTTGTTTCAGTAATCATCCCCTATATGAGCACTATGTTTCCTCAGTTCATTGTCTGGTCTTGTCAGTATTATACGTGGGCGTGGGTTCCTCCAACGATTTACTGTGCTTTCCTTGTGGATTATAATAAAAACTCCTTCGTTGTGCACTTTATACAGCCAAAATTTTGTGACAACAGGACTGCAATCAGAAAACGGTGTCGAATTTCTCATGAAATATTTTAATTCTATTTCACATTCCTGCTTTATCTTCTAAGAAGCTCATACTTAAATAATACTGGTTGTACTGGGGTCGCCGATGTGGTCTGACGTGACTTGAACAACCAAAGTGTAGATCCACTGTCCAATCAGTTGAGGATCTGTTGAGGTTCTAGAGAAGGTTTTGCTTGATTTAAAATGGCCAAAAAATTTTTAGTTATTTGTTCATTTAAAGTTCTGTCTATTTGTGAGCATTTGCATTTAAGGCATTTGGCAGTATGGGGTGGGGGTTGGGTTGCTATAGTAACGAAAGCAACTTCAACGCACATCAAATAATCAGATAAACAGGATAAAACTTATCATTCCATTCAGATATAGCCTGAAAGAATGTGGATTTCTAGCATATTTTCTTGAACTTCTCAGGTAATACCCAGGTTAAGTTGTACTAATATCGATGCACTTATTATATTTTTATTATACTATACTAAGTGTATGATAAATGTGTTATTTTGGAACAACTTTAAGTATGTTAAGTGCTCTTTAAGATATGCTTAAGATCAACTTTAAGCTAATTGCAGTATATTTTAATATATTTAGTTGTTAAAATGGAACCACTTCAAGTAGGCCTATCTTTAGTGTAATTGTACTTCTTTATATTATTTAAAATACACTTTTATACTTCTTCAAGTTCAGGTAGATTATATTTTAAGATTCACTTTAATGTGCTTCTAGAACATTTTCAATAGCATCATTAGAAATGCTCACTAGAAATGCATTACCAGCACACTATTAGTTTGTTATAAAGCTATTTTTCAGCATTCTAAAATGGTATATTCAAAAGCACAAAAATATTAAATTAACATGACACACTCACATACACACTTTCAAATCTAGAAAACTTTAATGCATATCCTGTGTACATTTCAACAATACATTCCTTAAGTACATTTAAAAAGTACAACAGCATATACAAACTCTTGACCAAAATAATTATAATAAATAAATAACAGAACTACTTTATAACATTTCTGTTACACCTGTATTACTGGAAAGTACACTATGAATATTCCATCACTGAATAAAAATGCATAATGCAATTTTCTGCACAAACACATAAAGAAGTTACTGAAAAACAATAAAGCAAAGAAGTGAATAAAGTGCTTTTTGTCAGTCCTGTGTTTTGTTCCCCACGTGCTTCCCATGACCCCGTTTTCCCTCATGTGCAATTATGTTTATTGCTCCCAGGTGTTTCTCGTCACGTCATGTGTATTTAAAGTGTTTCCTACTCTGAGTTTGTCGTCCGGTATTGAATGTTGTCTTTCCCCGCTACGTGTGATTTCCTGGTTCCTCGAATATTATTAAAGTCTCTGTGTTTAAAGTCAACTCCTCGTCTCCTCGTTCCTCGCTCCGTGCTCCTCACAGTAGCGGAGTGTGACAGAATACTGGACCTTAAAAAGTAAGGGACACCCCCTCTCCCCGTGTTTGTTTTCCGTTTTTGAATAGGTTTTTGTTTTCCTGTTTGTTTCTCCCCCGCGACATGGAAACAGACGCACGCTTCATTGCCCTAGCCCGTAGGGATTTCCCCTTTGTCCAGTATGCCTGGGAGTTCTCTCTTTCAACTCTCTTTTCTGGCACGGGGGCCAATTACCATCGGCCCATGGACCTCCCAGACACCACGGGACTAAGCTGGAGGGAAGGGATACTCCGGTGTCTGGAGAGCGTCCGGCCCCGAGCCAGAACCAGCCCGCTCCTCAGTCAAGCCCGCCGGCCGCTCCGAAGTCTATCCCGCCGGCCGCTCCGATGTCAAGCCCACCGGCCGCGCCGTTCACCTCTAACCAAAGGAGGAGGATGAGGAGAAAAGGACTGTTCTCCACCCTCATCCTAGCCCCAGAGCTCGCTCCAGTGGCGGCTCCAGCCTCAGAGCTCGCTCCAGTGTCAGCTCCAGCCCCAGAGCTCGCTCCAGTGTTTGCTACAGCCCCCGAATCCAGCCCAAAGAGGGCTCCAGTTCCCGAGTTTAGCCCAGAGAGAGCTCCAGTCCCAGAGTTTAGCCCAGAGAGGGCACCAGTCCCCGAGTCTAGCCCAGAGAGGGCTCCAGTCCCTGAGTTTAGCCCAGAGAGGGTTCCAGTCTCCGAGTTTAGCCCAGAGAGGGCTCCTGTCCCCGAGTCTAGCCCAGAGAGGGCTCCAGTTCCCACGTCCAGCCCAG
>NW_015627555.1:467189-469344 GCF_001515625.1 Sinocyclocheilus rhinocerous
TCCTAGTCTGCCTGCTCCGCCATGGCCTCCTAGTCTGCCTGATCCGCCATGGCTTCCTAGTCTGCCTGCTCTGGAGGCCTGCCATCCCGTGTCTGTCCTGAGGGGCCTCCAGTGCACCCACCCCCTCTCCCCGTTGGATGTTGTGGGGCGCGTGGACGTGCCTTCCTGGAAGGGGGAGTAATGTCAGTCCTGTGTCTTGTGTTTTGTTCCTCACGTGCTTCCCATGACCCAGTTTTCCCTCATGTGCAATTATGTTTATTGCTCCCAGGTTTTTCTTGTCACGTCATATGTATTTAAAGTGTTTCCTATTCTGAATTTGTTGTCCGGTATTGAATGTCGTCTTTCCCTGCTACGTGTGATTTCCTGGTTCCTCGAATATTTAAGTCTCTGTGTTTGAAGTCAACTCCTCGTCTCCTCGTTCTTCACTCCGTGCTCCTCACAGTAGCGGAGTGTAACACTTTTACAAAGTTAAGCCTGCAAATGACTAAAACACACTTATCATTCTCTTAATTGCTTGTCTCTCTGATATGATTTCAAGTAGTCTTCATAAATTTATATATTTATCTTTACCGTCATACAGCGCTGATGTAGCATACGTTTGCCTGAATAGTTAGCTTTTGTCTTTATTTCCTACTATATAAGCCTCTTATATTTGATACTTGTACATGTTTAATGGCTATTATTGTTCATTAAATCTGACATTTAACAAAAAGAGGCAGCGTAGTGTTTTATGTCATACATTTATACATACATTGAGGTCTTATGAAGTGAAACAATTAGTCTGTGTAAGAAAATGAACATTATTTATAACATTAATATTAATATTAGTTATTAATTTTTATTAATTTACGATTATGTGTCCAAATGTGTCTCTTTCTGAATAAACCCAAAGAGCTTCAGACTTTGATTTTGTTGTTTGTCAGCCAATTTGTGTTATTATATGTTGATTAAGTATACAAATTCTTTCCAAACATGTTGTTGTTATAATGCAAGGAATTGAGAAGTTGTGTTGCCTTAAAGGTGCCATAGTAAAGTTGTTCTCAATAATTAAAAAATTCTCATATCTAAAACATTTAAACTGTATATAAAAATATATGTACTTTGTGTACATAACAATCAAACAGGGGCGTAGACGTGCATATTGACATAGCATTTATTACAGTATAGAAACTATTCTGCCTTATGTGATTAAAAAAAAAGTGTTCATTTCTATCATTATTTTCCAAAAAAAAATATATATATATAGACTCTAAGCTTTTGAATGGTATCGTGAATAATGTTACAAAAGCTTTTTATTTCACATAAATACTGATCTTTGGATCCTTTTAATATATATATATATATATAAAACATTTATGTCCCCCTCACTTCTGAAATGATGGCTACGCCCCTGGTTGGAGTGAGATGTGGAGGGTTTTCTCGAGCTCTCTAACTGGGTGAACTGGCACGACGCCGCTCTAGGTGCGTGCTTCCTGCTGGGGTTGGATGATGAGATAATCCGCTGCGATCTTCCGACGTGTGATTTTCCTCTGATCGAGCTGGTTAATCTCGAGCTGTTCTTAAATGGTTCAGATTTCGAAGTAGAAGAAGTAAAGAAACTTCCCAAGCCTCGTCATCCAACTCCCGCTGGAACGCGCCGCGTCTCCTCAGCTCACCCCATGCCGAGAACCTCCACATACCTCTCCAACAGCTCATACGGCCTGCCCAACCCCAAATTCCCCGCTGTCCTCCGAAGCTCCACCCTAGTCGTCAGCCCAGTATGGCCGGCCATTCCCCAGTCAAGCCCGCCGGTCACCGCAACGACAAGCCCGCCGGCTGCCCAGTTCCCACATAACCAGAGGAGGAGGAGGAGGAGGAGGAAAGGACTGTTCTCTGCCTTCATCCTAGCCCCAGAGCTCGCTCCGGTGTCGGCTCCAGCCCCCGGAACTCGCTTCGGTGTCGGCTCCAGCCCCGGAACTCGCTCCGGTGTCGGCTCCAGCCCCGGAGCTCGCTCCGGTGCCTTGCTGTGCCTGCTCCTCCAGAGCGCCCTCCGGTGCCTTGCTGTGCCTGCTCCTCCAGAGCGCCCTCCGGTGCCTTGCTGTGCCTGCTCCTCCAGAGCGCCCTCCGGTGCCTTGCTGTGCCTGCTCCTCCAGAGCGCCCTCCGGTGCCAGCTCCT
>NW_015627555.1:469408-476649 GCF_001515625.1 Sinocyclocheilus rhinocerous
CTCCGGTGCCTTGCTGTGCCTGCTCCTCCAGAGCGCCCTCCAGTGCCAGCTCCTCGTAAACGCTTTCCAGTTCCCGAGTCTAGCCCAGGGAGGGCTCCGGATCCCCCGTTGAGCCCAGGGAGGGCCTCAGAGCCCTTAAGCATCCCCAAGTATTTTTTTTGGGGGGGTAGTAGGCCTCCAGCCGTAAAGGCTGGGGCGGGGGCTGGGGCCGCGACCTCGGAGGCTGCTTTGTCATGGCCTCCTGAACTACCTGCTCCACCATGGCCTCCTGGGCTGCCAGATCCGCCATGGCCTCCTGAGTTCCCTGCTCCGCCATGGCGCCCCGAACTGCCTGCTCCGCCATGGTGCCCTGAACTGCCTGCTCCGCCATGGCGCCCCGAACTGCCAGATCTGCCATGGGTCCCGGAACGGGCGCTGTCCTGGAGGCCTTCCGTCCATTAACCCTGTTCCTAGAAGCCTCCAGAGCGCCAACCTCCCCTATTACATATTTAAGCTAAGCATTTAAAAGTTTGCTGTGCACACTACAGTCTCCGTGCTCACAGTGTCTCAGACACTAATATTTTAGCTGAATCACTGTCAGGCCATCTGGGATTTCAATATGGAGATAAAGGTTAGGGTTATAATTTTTTCAGTATTACATGACATTGTGGGTGAATATGCACAGTTTGTTGTTTTCTTGTGGTGTCTGGCAGAGCATTAGGACCCAGAATCGGTGAAGCATGATGTCAGACGTAACAAGCAGATATTCTAAACCACTCCTATCAAGTGAATCTGCTCTGAGCAAGAGGCAAATTTTCAGTACTCTTTCCACCACTGCCTGTTTTTAGTTCAGCGTCCGGTATTGTTCATGTCTACATGTGCTACGTGAGTTTTCCTTGTTCCTTGTTATAATTAAAATTCTCTGGATTGATGTACTCCTCGTCTCCCTTTGTTCCTTGCTCCGCACTCCACTCAGTAGTGCAACTGTGACAATTTGTCTGTTGTAATATGGTACATAAAATAATACTCCCATAGAAACACACTTAAATAGTCCTACTCTTATTTCGTTTGAAAAGAGACCATTGTAACATAACTGTATCCTCTACACAAGGCATTTCCCAGTGGGTACTTGATATGAATTTAATGTCAAATATTAGTCATTGATGACGATGCTGTAACATCATTTTAAATTCAGTTTGGACGGCAATTTCTTCTAGCCGTAATTGGGTGAAAATAAGAAGCTAATCAAATCAACGTCATGTCAAGTTTTTGACATCATTTTGATTTGCATATTTTACCTGTTATTTTTATGTCAATTTGATGTTCATTCTATTCCATGTTCCTCCTTCATCTCATAACAAGCTTGTGCGCAAATAATACTGGTTGTACTGTCCGCTGTCTAATCCTATGAATCAAGTCCAGGGCTGCTTTCCCAAAAGCATCATAAGCCTAAGTAGATCATAGATCCTTTGCCACCAGTGGCCTCTACGATTAACTTATCTCATGATGTTTTTGAGAAACGCAGCCCTGGTCAGACATCTCTGAGGATCTTTTGGGGTTTTTGTTTAGTTTGATGTAAAATGAAAAATAAATAAATAAATCTGTGTATTCAGCATTTGAATTTTTAACAGAAAGATATGTTTCTAACTCACATAATTGATTTACTGTAGTAGGCCTACTGTACCTGACACAAACCCACAAGCCCAGTTATTTATTTACTGCTCTCTGAAGCTCTTTAAAAGCAAGTGCATTAGTACACTGAACTGTAATCTAGCATCAAGAATCAAAGGAAGTTTCGTGTGGGGAGATCAAGATAAACACAAAAAAGGAGCACAAATATTTTCTCCGTAGAATTCCTTACAAAATCTCATAATACAGTCTTAAAGGGGTCATCGGATGCTCATTTTGCACAAGTTGATATGATTCTTTAGGGTCTTAATTAAAAGTCTATAACATACTTTGGTAAAAATTTCTCAATGTTAGTGTAAAAAACACCTTTTTAAACCTGTCAAAATCAGCTCTGTTTTTATCAAGCCCTTATAGTCCATATTGCTTTAAATGTTAATGAGCTCTGCTGGCCCCGCCCCTCTCTTCCGAGCTGCTCTCAGAGAGACTGTTTACTTTAGCCGCATTCATCGTGAAACTTGCTAATTAGCGCATTATTAGGAAAGGTGATTTGCAAAGATTCATAAAAAAAACCTTATACTCACTTCTTCTGTAGATGAGGCTGGATCACGAATGATTCGAGCGAACGTAGATGCATTTAGGCTGATCAAGAGTGGCGCATTCACTTCAGAGCGAAAGTAACCTTAATCCTCTGCGTCTTCAGCAGCTCAGATGTCGGGAGTAAATGACAATTGCTATATTCATTATTACATCCAACAATAAAGCACCTCAATCACTTAATCGGAGACATCTTGTCTTCGCCTGCACCAGAGTCAACACAATGGCGGACTGATGACAGCTCACTCAGGGTGGGTCTGAGGTAAGACACCAGTCCAGTCTGTGCTGAAACACTACTGTCAATCAACTATCGTGGGAGGGGCCTGTACAGAACTACGTCATTCTGACAGGAATCTCAGAACAGCCTGGTTTGAGAAAGGGGATTTTAAAATAGGGATTTAAAAAATCCATTAACACTGGATGGATTTTTATAATTATAGGATGGATGTGTACACACACTTCCAACATACATTTATGTTCAAACAACTTGAAAAGTGAATTTTGCATCCGATGACCCCTTTAAAATGAAATACTACAGGGTTAAGTTAGCGGCTGTTTGGCATGAGACATGACTGGCTGGTTTTGCTCTTTGTTCTACACCTGTGGACTGGATCAAATAATGGGTACCTCGCTGCAGACGAGGAGATCAAGCAGTCTTTGGGCTACTATGTAAACTGATTATATGTAACGATGCATCTGCAAAACATGGTTTCCGTGCACAGTAACGTATTTTATACTGAATCCACTTATTTCAAATCATGCAAACCTGTAATAAACCTGTCTCACGAATGATTGTGCAAGAAAGAATTTTTGCACATATTTCAGACAAAATAATGGGGGGGAAATGATGAGGAAGCCATTGCCTTCAAAAATGAAACATTTAGGAGACAAATCTAAAATTTAAAAAATACCAGTAAAATAATTAAATGCCATTATTTTTTACAGAATACCATTATTAATTTAGAGAAACAAACTTTTGTTGTAAAAATTTATATTTTATTCAACTTTATTATACGAACCAATCAGTAAATAAAATGATGCAATTCTCACAAACTTACAGAAATGCTGTACATTACAGTAATGGTTCCCGCTTCATTTGGAATCTTACATTACCAAAAACTGACTAACAATTGAGGGAGTAAGTTGAGAACTCAGTAATGGCTATGAATAATTCACTGACTGAACAGGTCTGATATCAAATTCCTAAGTTCCAAAAGACTTAGATTTTCCAAGTGTTTTTGACAGACTAATTAAAACGAACTGGTTCATGAGTCATTTTTTTCTTACTGTGTCTGTTGTTGCACATAGAACCACTGAGCCTATTTTAACATTATTTGACAAAACTGCATAAGGACCCACACAAAGTTTTTATTTTTGTCACATTTTTAACCATTCGCTGTCTAGATCCCTGTGTTTATGGGCATTTACAACATAGAATTGCTATTGACATTTTCTCCTCAGTGTTGCATGATATGAGTGTCTGCATTCTGGTAAATAACACGGTCTGCTCTATTTCTGTCAGGTTTATGGTCTGTTTTTGTTTTGTTTTCCCTCTTTTCCTGCCTCCTGTTTCTGTATGCCCTTATTTGGTTTCCTTCCAGTTCCTGTCCTGATTATGTTTATTTTTCTCTGCTGTGTTCTATTAATTATCCTTGATTACTCCTCACCTGTTTCTGTTCTCCCTGATTGCATTTCATGCGTTTATAAGCCCTGTGTTTCTAAGTTTGCCTGGTCTAGTATTGAACAATGTTGTGTTTCCTGTGTGTCCCTGCCTGCCTTGTGTTACCCTGTCTTTGATGATTAAAGACATTTACTTTGAGTTTATCCCACGTCTCTTCGTTTCGCCACAGAAGGCAACTGTGACAATTTCCTGTTTTCACAGCGGAAGTGAACAGAAGTCTAAACACTGAGGTCCTTGTAGCCGGAAAGCAGGTTTTATACAGTATCTTGCAGACTTCCAGGTCTCTGCTTCTGTAGTGACTACTTTAAAAAAAAAAAAAACATTGAAAATGAACAATTATTTGATATACACAGAACGGCTCCTTTATACGCCCATCTCTGAAAATCACCAAGCAGAGTTCAATATTTTTGTTTTTGTGCGTCTATAGTAATGGAGGAAGTGCAAGATGATGGACAATCCAAGAATAATTTTGGGGAACTGAACAGCAACATGGTGCTCATGCTAAAACACAGAGAGATATTATCGTCGTTCAATGAGCAACCATGATTCACAAAGTAGTCATGAAATTTCAGTTGCATTTTGCTATGAGAACTGTTTTATGCAGGTGATTATGACTTTGAATGGTGACTGTAAAATAACCTCATCACTGCCGCAGCAGGATGTGCCCAGATCCCCTGTGCATTTACTACTCCAGTGAGAGTGTCTTCTGCCCAAAAGATCTGGTTCAGAGGCAGCCCTGAGTTCCCCCTCAGCCCACCAATGGTGGAGAAAATAAGGACAAACTGATGTGGCCACTACTTTCCCCTGAAATTGAATGCAGCATCATTCTGTGGGACTTCAGTGAGCACGAAAGAATCGAAGAGTACAGGCTCATGTTAAAATGGGGAGCAAATGAAATACACATTTATGATGAGAGGGTTAAAGTATATTATTCTACTGGTATGTTTGACTTAAAGCAGCATATAATTTAAAATCAAATGGAGAACTGAAAACGAATTATGTAAACTAATATTACATGTGTGCCACGTGGCTTTCAAAAAGTTAGTCATGTCATTTTTTTTCCAAGACATTTTTTTCAAGATATAACAGTATATTAGAAAATATACAGAATAATATATTGTGTAAATATGTTGAATTATACATAAGGAATTGCCACTTTCATATATTGAAAAATATGTGACAATATATTTACTTGTATATTGCAATATACTCTCTAAAAAATGCTGGGTTAAATATAACCAAGCGCTGGGTTAAAAAGGGACAAACCCAGCTATTGGGTTGTTTTGACCCAGCGTTGGGTCGTTTTCTTTTCTATTTGGCGTACTATTTATACGCACTTTCATGAGATCGGGTTAAAAATGGTATAGCTACTGTTATAAAGTGTTATCAGTGGAATGTGAATCATCAATTGAAAGGTGTCTCTATTGACACTATTGAAACAGTCGACTCTAGTGCCTTTTCTTTTGCATTTAAATCTTTATTACAAGCGGGTCTTAAAGAACTTTGTTTTTCTACCTCCACAAGTGCATCTATGTTGCCTTTGTTTGAAAATGAACAATTATTTGATATACACAGAACGGCTCCTTTATACGCCCATCTCTGAGAATCACCAAGCAGAGTTCAATATTTTTGTTTTTGTGCGTCTATAGTAATGGAGGAAGTGCAAGATGATGGACAATCCAAGAATAATTTTGGGGAACTGAACAGCAACATGGTGCTCATGCTAAAACACAGAGAGATATTATCGTCGTTCAATGAGCAACCATGATTCACAAAGTAGTCATGAAATTTCAGTTGCATTTTGCTATGAGAACTGTTTTATGCAGGTGATTATGACTTTGAATGGTGACTGTAAAATAACCTCATCACTGCCGCAGCAGGATGTGCCCAGATCCCCTGTGCATTTACTACTCCAGTGAGAGTGTCTTCTGCCCAAAAGATCTGGTTCAGAGGCAGCCCTGAGTTCCCCCTCAGCCCACCAATGGTGGAGAAAATAAGGACAAACTGATGTGGCCACTACTTTCCCCTGAAATTGAATGCAGCATCATTCTGTGGGACTTCAGTGAGCACGAAAGAATCGAAGAGTACAGGCTCATGTTAAAATGGGGAGCAAATGAAATACACATTTATGATGAGAGGGTTAAAGTATATTATTCTACTGGTATGTTTGACTTAAAGCAGCATATAATTTAAAATCAAATGGAGAACTGAAAACGAATTATGTAAACTAATATTACATGTGTGCCACGTGGCTTTCAAAAAGTTAGTCATGTCATTTTTTTTCCAAGACATTTTTTTCAAGATATAACAGTATATTAGAAAATATACAGAATAATATATTGTGTAAATATGTTGAATTATACATAAGGAATTGCCACTTTCATATATTGAAAAATATGTGACAATATATTTACTTGTATATTGCAATATACTCTCTAAAAAATGCTGGGTTAAATATAACCAAGCGCTGGGTTAAAAAGGGACAAACCCAGCTATTGGGTTGTTTTGACCCAGCGTTGGGTCGTTTTCTTTTCTATTTGGCGTACTATTTATACGCACTTTCATGAGATCGGGTTAAAAATGGTATAGCTACTGTTATAAAGTGTTATCAGTGGAATGTGAATCATCAATTGAAAGGTGTCTCTATTGACACTATTGAAACAGTCGACTCTAGTGCCTTTTCTTTTGCATTTAAATCTTTATTACAAGCGGGTCTTAAAGAACTTTGTTTTTCTACCTCCACAAGTGCATCTATGTTGCCTTTGTTTATCTAAAAGTGTACTTTTCCTTGTTTTAAAGGGGTCATATGATGCTTTTTTAAAGATCATTATTTTGTGTATTTGGTGTAACAGAATATGTTGACATGCTTTAATGTTCAAAAAACATTATTTTTCAAATACTGTACATTATTGTAGGTCCTCTATGCCCCGCCTCTCTCAAACGCTTCGTTTTCTACAAAGTCCCTCCTTCCGACAAGAGCAGTCTGCTCTGATTGGCCAGCTGACCCAGTGCACTGTGAGATCTTATCTATGCACAATCAGCTTGTAACACTCCAAAGAGAAAGGAAAACTTGAAATCGCATCATATGACCCCTTTAAACCTAGCTAAAGCTACGTGTTGACTGTGAAACACAGTAGACTTTAATTATATCAATTTATTGTGAAATTACTACATTACCGTGTCAATCCATGTTAATTTTTACCCCGAACAATGCGCTGTCACTTTAATTCAGCGCGTGCAGCACAGCAAAAATAGACTCGGTGCATAAACGATCTCTGCACTGCTGCAGGTATGGGATCAGAATCCCGCCTAAAGTATTGCAGTCACGGATAAAAAAATAACAAGCACGAAAACAAAA
>NW_015627555.1:476801-489325 GCF_001515625.1 Sinocyclocheilus rhinocerous
ACTACTTTAAAAAAAAAAAAAAAACATTGAAAATGAACAATTATTTGATATACACAGAACGGCTCCTTTATACGCCCATCTCTGAGAATCACCAAGCAGAGTTCAATATTTTTGTTTTTGTGCGTCTATAGTAATGGAGGAAGTGCAAGATGATGGACAATCCAAGAATAATTTTGGGGAACTGAACAGCAACATGGTGCTCATGCTAAAACACAGAGAGATATTATCGTCGTTCAATGAGCAACCATGATTCACAAAGTAGTCATGAAATTTCAGTTGCATTTTGCTATGAGAACTGTTTTATGCAGGTGATTATGACTTTGAATGGTGACTGTAAAATAACCTCATCACTGCCGCAGCAGGATGTGCCCAGATCCCCTGTGCATTTACTACTCCAGTGAGAGTGTCTTCTGCCCAAAAGATCTGGTTCAGAGGCAGCCCTGAGTTCCCCCTCAGCCCACCAATGGTGGAGAAAATAAGGACAAACTGATGTGGCCACTACTTTCCCCTGAAATTGAATGCAGCATCATTCTGTGGGACTTCAGTGAGCACGAAAGAATCGAAGAGTACAGGCTCATGTTAAAATGGGGAGCAAATGAAATACACATTTATGATGAGAGGGTTAAAGTATATTATTCTACTGGTATGTTTGACTTAAAGCAGCATATAATTTAAAATCAAATGGAGAACTGAAAACGAATTATGTAAACTAATATTACATGTGTGCCACGTGGCTTTCAAAAAGTTAGTCATGTCATTTTTTTTCCAAGACATTTTTTTCAAGATATAACAGTATATTAGAAAATATACAGAATAATATATTGTGTAAATATGTTGAATTATACATAAGGAATTGCCACTTTCATATATTGAAAAATATGTGACAATATATTTACTTGTATATTGCAATATACTCTCTAAAAAATGCTGGGTTAAATATAACCAAGCGCTGGGTTAAAAAGGGACAAACCCAGCTATTGGGTTGTTTTGACCCAGCGTTGGGTCGTTTTCTTTTCTATTTGGCGTACTATTTATACGCACTTTCATGAGATCGGGTTAAAAATGGTATAGCTACTGTTATAAAGTGTTATCAGTGGAATGTGAATCATCAATTGAAAGGTGTCTCTATTGACACTATTGAAACAGTCGACTCTAGTGCCTTTTCTTTTGCATTTAAATCTTTATTACAAGCGGGTCTTAAAGAACTTTGTTTTTCTACCTCCACAAGTGCATCTATGTTGCCTTTGTTTATCTAAAAGTGTACTTTTCCTTGTTTTAAAGGGGTCATATGATGCTTTTTTAAAGATCATTATTTTGTGTATTTGGTGTAACAGAATATGTTGACATGCTTTAATGTTCAAAAAACATTATTTTTCAAATACTGTACATTATTGTAGGTCCTCTATGCCCCGCCTCTCTCAAACGCTTCGTTTTCTACAAAGTCCCTCCTTCCGACAAGCGCAGTCTGCTCTGATTGGCCAGCTGACCCAGTGCATTGTGATTGGCCGAACACCGCAAGCACTCGTCGCAAGCGTCATCTTTCAAAATAAATGAAAAGACAGAGCCCGAAAGGGAAACAGAGTCACGTGACAGACACAGTGATGAAGCTAGTATGTGTTTGCAGTACACAAGCCACGGTTAAGACAGCTGACTCCACTGTGATGTGACACTGTCTCTCTCTCTCTCTCTCACACACACACACACACACACACACACACACACAATGCGCAAAACTCCACATTTGAACAGTCAATAGCAAATACTTAAACTAATAACAAAACAGTAGCTGATTCAGAAGCACCAGATTGTCAAGTCTGTAGGCAGTATTTTGCTTATTTTTTTGTCATGTATTGTTTTTTTGTAAACAGCTTTGCAGCTTTTTCTTTCATGTACAGTATGTCATTGATAAGGTTGATGGTCTTGTAAGATTTATCTTTATATTATTTTGTGTTACTCTGAGATTATAAAATGACATACAGTTAAGCAATATCACATGAGGAAGAGTGTTTCCCCGAATATCAGCTGCACTGAAAATCTTTATTGAACTGTAGTATAAAATCAATATAACAAGAAGTAAATTTTGAGTGAGTTTTATATTGTACCTATTTTCTCATTTTGCTTGATGAAGAGTCCAAACAAAGCCACAGCAGAACAGTGTCTTACAAGCAACACAGAGACGCCTTATATGACTGCAATACTTTAGGCGGGATTCTGATCCCATAGTGCAGACGCGCCGCTCCTGGAACGCAATGACGGACCGCAACCGCGCTCTAATCCGTTAACATGGGTGCGTAAAAACAACCGCAACGCATATGCACTGCAGACGGAATATGTGTGAAACAGGCGTTACCCTCCTACGCAGTCCCAGATCAATCATAACTCATTTTTTCCTGAGGTTCTAGAGAGTAGAGACAGGCTGAGATTGTAGATTTAGAAGGGTCAGTTTTCCGTTTTCAGAGATGAGCTTGTGTATAGATTGTTGCTGCATGTATAATGGCGTTAAATTGTTTTTGGGGTGTTTCTTCTTACCCGTACGAAATCACTGTTAGTGAGGTATGCGTAACGACACAGGACATGATCTCACAAGCCTGGTTATTATGAGGAACTGGTTTCTAAAACTATTTCTTAGCAAACAAGGCTAGACAACACACGAAAGAGCTATTCAAAGAGATCGAGGTCTACACAAAAATGATGAAATGGTGGGTAGCCTATATTTTAGTCATTTCTTCTTTTTAAGACAATGGTCAGTCTGTGTGAAATCTGTTGACACTGTTCGCACAAAACATTATAGGAGGTTGCTGTCTGTTCTGCTTTGTGTCCTGTTCATGACTGGATTATGTAATGGATGCCTAGCGCCAGGAAGTGAGACCAAAACATAAGTCATGCATTTGCTCTTTTTTATGTTTTAACTATCGAACTGTGTCGATTAGAAAACATTTTAACACTAAGTATTGTATTTAGGTGATTATAACTTCAGATTACGACTGACAGAAAAGCTTATCGGCACTGAGAGAGGACGTGCCTGGATCCCCTGTGCGTTTACTGCTCCGATGAGAGTGCTCTCCGGCCGACAGGTCTGGTTCAGACGCAGTCCCGAGTTCCCCCTCAGCCCAGCCGAGGTGCAGAAGAAGAATGGACTGATGAGACCGATGATTTCTACGGAATCAGAATGCAGCGTTGTTTTGCGGGACGTGTGGGACACACCTGAGGAGTACGGGTTCATGCTAGAATGGGGAGCGAACGAAAGACACATTTTTCCTGATAGGGTTAAAGTGGCCTCATGTGTTGGTATGTAAGTGTGAAACTACAAAAAAAAGGCTAAATGAATAATCTTTCCTGAATAATTATGGTATCAGAGTTTTTCATTGCTTTGAAATTTGAAATATTGCCATGACAACACTAAACTCTTAGGCATTTGTATTTCAGCATATTAAATTATGTCATGTATTATTATTATTTAATTTTTAAGTTATTCTATGGGTATTTTATGTAGGCCTATTTCGAATTCAGTTTGAAGGCAAGACACGACAGGCTAAATCATGTTTTTTTTTTTTCATGCACTGGTCAGTTTTTAGTTATTCTGGGCTACATGCACTGAGCCAGAAATCTCCACTTCAGTAGAACTTGCATACCTCAAAATTTACAGTTATATTCCTGTCTATATTCTGAAGGTTTTTACAGAGGTTTTGTTCAAGTAACATTAACCGGATTTGTGTAATACGGTATTCCTACAAATATGGTGTATGGTTGTGTACAGTATTTTTTAGATTGATGGAGTGATAACACCTTTCCAAAATCCCCTCGGTAAAAACCTTTAACGCTAATATGAAACAAGAATTTTGAATCTGGCTTTATCCAATTTTCAGATTACGGTTTGAAATCTATGCACATGTGTGCATATTTAATTAGTGCTTCATTTACATATTTAGATGTAACATTTCAGAAAACTTGCAATACAAAACATGATTGTTATATGATTAATATAATATGATTGTTCAACTGGGGAAAACATGATGATACCTACTAGTCATTGCCAAAAGTTTTGGCAGTGACATAAATTTTGTGCTTCAGTATTTGTAGATTATTTTTCCACGGTTCAATGGTATACTGAAAAATAATGATAAGCATATCAAGTTTTAAAGGCTTTTATTGGCAAAAATATATATAATGAGTCAATATTTACAGTGTTGACCCTTGTTCTTCATAACCTCTGCAGTTCGCTCTGGCATGCTGGATATCAGCTTCTGGGCCAAATCCTGACTGGTGGCAATCCATTCTTGCCTTATTAGTTCTCGGAGATGATCACAATTTGTGGGCTTCTGCTTGTCCACTCGCCTTTTGAGCCCACTCTCTTGGTTGAAAAGCAACTCCACACATGGATGGTCTCAGGATGCTTCACTGTTGGCACAACACAGGACTCATGGTAGCGTTCACCTTTTCTTCTCCGAACAATCGATTTTCCAGATGTCCCAAATCGGTCGGAAGGGAGCTTCGTCAGAGAAAATAACTTTGCACCAGTCTTCTGTCCAATCCTTGTACTTCCTGCAGAATTTCAGTCTGTCCTTGATGTTTTTCTTGGAGAGAAGTGGCTTCTTTGCTGCCCTTCTTGACACCAGGCCGTTGTCCAAAAGTCTTGGCCTCACTGTGCGTGCAGATGCTCTCACACCAACCTGCTGCCATTCCTGAGCAAGCTCTGCACTGCTGCTGACTCGATTCTGTAGCTGACTCCTCAGGAGGACACTGTTCTGGCGCTTGCTGGACACTCTGGGACGTCCTGAAGACTTCTTCACTGCAGTCGAACCTCTCTCCTTGAAGTTCTTGATGATCCGGTAAATGGTTCTTTCAGGTGCAATATTCTTTGTAGCAATTTCCTTGCATGTGAGGCCATTTTGATGCAAAGCGATGATAGCTGCACATGTTTCTTTGGAGGAAACCATTGCTAACAAGAACACGATTGGAAGCGCTTCTTCCCTCCTTTTATAGCAATCAGTCTGCTCTTCAATCTAATAGCGATTTCACCTGACTAGTACTCATTCACACTTTCACATGTGCTGCTGATATGATTAGTCAGTTAATGTTAGCTGGTCATTTTGTGTCAGGATCAAAAAACAGTGAAATGTGTTGTTTTTGTGAAAAGTTCATTTTTTGGCCACCGAAGCTTTTAGCAATTATTTAAAATGCATCTGATCACTCTACACAATAATCTAGAAACACTGTGAATAAACACCACAACAGCTTAAGCAGCGAACTTTGCAAAACACAAAATTTATGTCACTGCCAAAAATACTGTAATGACTGTACTGTATTAGTTAACATTTAAATCCCTAATCACCTGCAGTGTTTTGTCTTAATGTTGCGTATTTAGTGTTTACATGATTAAATGTTATGCTATAAACTTTTTATGTCTTTATTTTCTCTAGCGAAAGTGGAGCTGACTCCAAGCACTTACTCCAAGAATCTTTTAGCTGGAAATGAGACTTTTTTCAACTGTAGCCTTTCAAAGCACTGCCCTGGTATTGATCCAAAAATAGCCTGGAAAGGGTTCAGCTCAAAACCACTATTAATTCAAAAATCTAAAAAAGAATTGCATGAATATTCAGGGTATTCTGAACGGCTCCTTTATACGCCTGTACCTGAGGATCATCAAGCAGAGATCACATGTGAAGCAACGTTTGGGAAATATCTGAGTGCAAGTGCTAAAACAGTTTTGACGGTTCACTGTGAGTCATATTTCACATTATAATTTATCACACTGAAAAGCTTTTGATAACTCTTGCTGATAGTGTTTTATGATTGTGTATCTTGCAGCTCATCCTCAGATACTGAACAGCTCTGCATGCTCTCTGCAACAGGATCTGCTCACTTGTGTGTGTGTCAGTCAGGGTGTGCCTTTGCCTGATATTCACTGGCCTCTGCTACAAAACAAACACCATTTTACTAAAGGCAGAGCATCATACGTCACTGTAAGAAGCACCTTCACAATGATTGTTGTGAACTTCACAAGTAACAGCACTGTCATGTGTGTCAGCAGAAACTACCTTGGTCAGACAAATATGACTCTTCCAGTCAACATCATTGAAGGTGAGCTGATTTAAATGTCAATAAGGTAACATTACTCGAGCAGTAAAACACATCTTGCATTTCACTTTTTAAATTAATTGATTCTGTACAGTGCTTGATCTAGTATAGAATATAGTGCTCGATTTTAAATCTTTTGCCTTTGCATCTTTTGTCACATAGGTATTAGAAATGCATATAGGTGGACAATCAAAGGGCTGGTGATTGCATTATTCATTACACTGACATTCTGTGTGATTTGTTTTTGGTAAGTAGTCTTAATCAATTGGTTTACTGATGTTTATTACATGTTTTTAATGATATCATACAGTGCCGACTCTGAAAATCAATGTATGGTTTTTATTAGACTTTACAACTGTAAGAAGCCATTTCTGTTCGCTGTGGTCTCATTACTAGTATTGAATGCTTTTTACCATTCCCAAAGATAACTGCCCCACTTCAACAACCATGTATTGCTGTTTCTGCAGGATGAAAGCTAAATACCAAAAACTAACAGAGGTGCCCTACAGCTCACTGGAAAAGAGCAGAGAGACTGAAAACAACATCAAAACATCATGAACACTCGACTGGTCTCCTTGAGCAGCAAAACAGCAATGAATGCACATTTATACTGAAATTTTCAGAGATCTGCCTAACACAGATTTATAAAAGGCTCTTCAATTCTTACATTTCAACAATTGGTTTAGTTCTTTACTTCTTTAAAATGGCCATGACCTCTTGGTATTTTCAAAAGAGCCTACCTTTTTTTAAATGACTAATGCTATTCTGTTGGTATTCAGAGCTTTAGACTGATGCAGAGTAATTTCTTATGGCTGGTTGATTAATCTAAAAAAAAAAAAAAAAAATTAAATTTTTATGGGGATATTACACACAAACTATTTATTTTTTATGTAATTTAAAAAAAAAATATATATATAAGAAAGGTTACTTGATCATGTATATGCACTGATCTGGTTATTTATTACTAGGCACTGTTACATTTATCTACATTAAACCACTTAATACATAAAAGTTAAATTTTCATGGGCAGCAGTGCTGTGAGAAATGTGCCGTTTATATATGTTAAAAAATTTGTGACATTTGGAAATGGTTTCTTTTACGGTGTCACAAGAATAATTTCTAAAGATACATATCCTGTGTTGACGACCCTCAAAATGACCCCTCTGTATGCATATACACCCATAAACACACTCTGGAGACCAAAGAGCTGTAGCAAAGCGTGTATTTATTATCACTTAAGTGAGTTGAAGAACATTTGGGGCAGGAAAATGAGACAGTCTTATTTCTTGGTCTCTTCTTCCTTGGAAAGAGTTTTAATGAATTCCTCTTTCTTAGCCTGCAGTCTCTCCTCACGACGTTTACGTGCCTCACGAGTCTTCGTGCGACGAGCCTCCGCCTGATCGCTGCAGGGTGAAGGGACACACAGATTAGCACTGTTCTTTACAGCCGAGTAAGACAATGTTTTATCACTTTTACAGCTAATTGCCATGGAAAATTTCACATTTTTTTCTCTTAATTCAAAAGATTTGTGTTGAGATGAGATGAAGCAGCTGGGCAGTGTAATGATGCAGTGCACACTGGGTAACGTCATTTGGACACTTACGCCAAGAGCTTCTTGCGGGCCTTGTCTGCCTTGAGCTTGTGTATGTGCTCCATCAGGATACGTTTGTTCTTGAACACGTTACCCTTTGCCCTCAGATACAAACTGTGGTACCTGAAGGAGAAACAGAATTGTTAAACATTCATTAATTTGTGGATCCACACTTTCAGACTATATGTTATTAAGGAAAATGGATCTTGCCAAATCAAGATGTTCACAATAGCCATTATGAAAATCCTGCTATATGGTTTTTGAGCATCACTTTATAAAAATAAAACTCTTGGGGTACAGTGTGCAATTAAAATGAAAACAAGAGCTCACATGTGCCTGTCGATCTTCTTGGCCTCTCTGTAACGTCTCAGAAGTCGTCGCAGAATACGCATGCGTCTCATCCAGCACAGCTTCTCAGGCATACGAGCATTAGCCGTACCCTTTCTCTTACCTGCATGCAAACACAGCCGATCACAACACAGCCAGAAAAGAGCTCAAGTATGATTACCCACTTTTTAGTGCCCTAGATTCCAGAACTATTTTTTCCCCATTAATTTAAATTCCCTTTGGATCGCCAAGACTCCTGTTGTCATGGCAATAGCAACTAATAACCAAATGCCATTTAACTGGTACACACCAACGCCCATGTGACGACCCTTTCGCCGTGCCAGTGTATTCTTGCGGCATCGAGCACGAGAGTGAACGGTTACAGGCTTCTTGATGATCAACCCATCCTTCACCAACTTGCGAATCTGCTGCCCTAAAAGATCAAAAGGAAGAAAATTACTACTCCATGGCAAAAACTGTGTTTGCACCAATGCAGAGGAAAGTATTGAAGGAATTACTTACGAGAATTGGCATTGGCAATCTCATTGGTTTCATTTGGGTCCAACCACACTTTCTTCTTGCCACAGCGCAAAACGCTGGACGCCAACCTCTTCTGAAGCCTGAGCATGCTGGAGAAAAAAAAGGGGACAGTTTTAGATCAATCGCATAAAATTTGATATTTAGAACAAAATTACATCATTTACAATTTCATAAGTTTAATTGAACAATTTAAATATTACTCCATCCATGGATTGCAACATAATATACACTGCAGCCTAACAAGTTGTCTTTCTTTTCTTTACATAAAAAGGCTACAGCATTGTTTACACAAGTACAAAATAATTGCATCAACTACTATATTATTGTATATGATATTATAATATAGACCTGTCATCTTACTCAAATCTAGCAAAATATGGAAAGATGAGGCCAAGATGCCGTTAATCTGCTCTTGCTTTTAGGATAGGCAGACCGTCGAAGTGACCCTAGTCTATACGGAGCATGTTGAGCACGTTTGCTAACCGGCCTACTCAAGCCGTAACGTTATACACCAAATGGACTTTGGCCGCCTCAGATAAACAAAAATAAAACATAGTAATGTAAAAGATAAGTACATTAAAACAAAGTACCACAAAATGATAAACGTTTGCTATAATCGTTTTACTGCGCACAATGTAATAGAATCTAGGCGTTACGTTTGCCAATCGCAAGACACAACATGGCGATTATACCCAAATAGCAACGTTACACCATAAACCGTCTTCAGACGTTAAATTATTTGTTTTAAAAAGTGTAAGGATTGTGTACCTCAACATATAACATTGTTCCGCGTTAGATTCATAAGAAAAATCGAGTATTACACGTGTAAAGAAAATTTACCTCATGGCTGCTACTCAGCGGAAGTTGAAAGAGACTGTCAATGCTGGAGACTTTGCGATTATACGGTTATATTAAGGGGAGGGGGCGATTACTCCATATGTAATCAATTACTATACGATTACTACAAAAGTAGATGGTTATAAAGGCGTTAAATGTACTTAATAGGTGTATAATCAGTACTTTAAACAGTTATATTATAACTTCATCACGTAAGAGTATTCATATGCATTTAGAACATGATATGCCTACCTCGATAACAGGAATGGTACGGTCCACAAATGATACTGCTTGGTACTGATGGCAGTGGTATTTCTAGGCTAGTTTTAGCGTGCTGCCTCATTGAAAAGGCCACACGGGGACAGTGTTTTGCCTGTTGAAAGATGTACTACTGTAGTAGTGAATTCATATTTCACAAACAAATAGTTTGGTGATGCAATAATAAATACAAAGTGCAGTATTAGAAGAATTAGCGAGAATGTGCAAATAATTGTAAAAGTGGCATACGGTAGATTCCGTCTTTGATTACTGGTTATTTGGTTATTCTCAGCTTGTTTTGTCCTGTTTTATATTCGTCTTCGACTTTTGAAGGAATGAGAGGGCAATGCAGGAAACCAGGATGGTAGACTACTAAAAAAATCTCATAATAACCGAGTTTTAGCAGACAGGAATACCGTTTTCCAATTATTAGTCTTTAATAAATTATTCATAAATTCTTATATTTGTCAGAGGCTGATTGACACAATAATATATTAGTATAGAATAGAATAGAATACTTTTATTGTCATTGTTTTTGAAACAATGAAAGACTAGCAGCTCACAAGGTTTCACATAATAAAAAAGTACAGATACAAATAGAGATATTAAACAAGAAGAGAGGTAATCCAGAATGTATTGTATACAATGATAGTGCAAAATATCGCACTATAAAATATATACAGTGGTTTGTGCCAGACAGAGTACGTTGTGCAAATAAACAATGTAGTGCTGAAAACAATATACATAATATGTGTATACTAAATATTAAGGATAGCAATATATATATATATGTACACAAACAGACACACACACACACACACACACATACATATAAATATATGTATATAATATACATACAATAAACATGGCACATATAAAAATGGTACATATAACATGGTACATTTTTTACAAATAAAAACAGCAAAAATGGCACATTGTGATTTTCCTTAATAATACAGAATCAGTGGGTGTGGTCGTTTCATATGGAGCTACATTGTGCCTATGCTATTATGCACGGTAGAACAGCCATCGTTCATCTCATAGTAATTTCGATTCGATCAACCAATCGGTGCGAGGATAGTCAACTATCCCCGCCCCGTTCCTATCTGATTGATTGATAAGGAAAGGAAGGCGGGGCTTGGTCCCTCGGCTGAACAGCTGGAGACTAGGCTCTTTGTATTTGCAAAGGAAGAGGGTTTGTGCTCAACGCCACCAGGACTGGGCGCGCAACAGCGCAGTGACAAGCCATCTGTCAGCCACAGGAAGGAGGAAAACCACCTTCGTCTGTTTCATTTTATCTTTGATTATTTTACAATGCATAATAAACTGAAAGCAGGCTCTAAATGAAACAATAAAACCGAATCTAAAGTTTAAATCAATGGTACAGGAGGGTATTATGTCCAGGACGCCTTCCACCTCAACCCAGGAAATCCAAATGGACATGTTCGACCACCACGGCTCTCACGCTCAGGTAAGAGAGAGAGAGACACCGTACAGCTTTTAGACAAGTGCATGCAACCAGCGAAATACAAATTACAACCTGCTGCCCGCTATTTAAGAATGACTGAGTGAAAAACACGGATTTTGTTTATGGCGAGGATTAGTGGTTATCAGCCGTAAACTCGTATAGTGGTAACTTGGCAACAAGACGGCATCTTTGCGCTCGCCACAAGGTCTTTTAAAAGCGCGCTGCGAGGAAATAAGCGACTGAAAGTTGTTTATGTATGAGCTACATTGTTTTGAATACGGATATTTGTTTGATTATAAAGTGCTTTTAGTGGGATAACATTATTTCACCACCTAGCGCCTGTTCACTCTGTCTCTCTAGGCAGCTGGCCTACTAGAGTCTTGCATATTTTATGACAAGTCTATTCTGTTGATAAGTTATGAACCATCACACTTAAACAAGAGATCAGTTGATCAATGTTCAGTTAAAAGCACGTCTGATTTTAGAGCAGGGCTGATCTCGTGAGCCGTTTAAGTTGATTAAAAATGCTGTCTGACAGACTGAGTGCTACAAAGATGATGTCAACATAAGCTTTAAAACGTGATGTCATCACATAGCGCTTCCACCGTGAGGATTTTACCTCAAACCACGCCCACACGGACCCCCAGTGACTTTATCTATCTATCTATCTATCTATCTATCTGTCTATCTATCTATCTATCTATCTATCTATCTATCTATGGGTCAAAGACCAGACGTCCCATTTTGGTAAATGCATCAAATAAAATTTAAAAAGTGATTTTATATGCAGCATATTAAATGCAAGTAAAGTGTTTTCTTTAATGTTTCAAATAACTTTTGTGAAAATAAAATGTCAAAAATATGGGTGAAATAATGTCATCGTCATTTAGTGTAGCTGATATATTTATGTGAAAATAAAACAACATACTTATTCTGACCCATACTTAATAAAATATATAAAAGAATAAATGATTGTATAATTAATTGTATTATATTGTAAGTGATTAAAAACGGATAAACCCTAGTGGTTTGAAGGATAGTGGGAAAGATTGGTAAAGAAATGTCAATTAATTAGTCTATCCTAACTGATCTAAGTGTTTGTTTAAATTGAAAAGGAATGAAAAGAAGTCGCACCTTACTGTCTTTTCATCTCTTACTGCAGCAAGTGTGCAAAATTACAATTTGCTGCCAAAAAAGTACCCCAAACAACCCTCAATATTGCGAGTAAATCACTCGCAAATGCGACTAAATCTTACTCTGGGCGACTAAATAATGTCTAACATTAGCCATTGGCTAATAAATTCTTAGATTTTACAGCCAGTATGTGTGTGAGAGGCGTTCAACACAGATTTTCACTCGATTAACACGCTGACTGAGCGTTTGAGTTTCGCTCTCCGTCAAGCGATCTGTACTATTTGGATGCGC
>NW_015627556.1:0-1654 GCF_001515625.1 Sinocyclocheilus rhinocerous
AAAAGTTTAATTTTAGTGTGTAAGCAATCGTAAAAAAACTGTAATGTGCGGCCGCTAGCACGAGATTAGTCATTTGCATAAAACACGCCCAGACCATCTCCATATAAGGGCTTTGTGCACACCTTTCCTTCCGTCTCGTTCTGAGTCAACCACCAGTTGATTTCTTGCCTCTCAAAACCTCACAGATACGCCCTCGCCAGATCTTTGAGCATTGCCAAGTGCGCAGTCAATTCATACACAATATCAGTACATACACAATAAAACATCTGTTATATAGACCCAGTTATATCAGTTCATACACAATAAAACATCTGTTATATAGACCCAGTTTACAGAGCTTCAGACGATTTGTACTACCCTGTCAGATTTTGCTACCTCCCATTAAAACAGTAGGTAACAGCACAATCGACTACGAAAAATGCTACGTATCAGATTATTGTTTATTAATGTCTACACCTCCCCAACCCTAAATTTACCCTTACAGTAGTGTATATACAGTAATTATGTGTTGTTCAGCGTAAGAAAAATAACGTAATATCGATGTGCACATAAGATCTGGTAGGACAATGCTACCGATATAAAGTTGGTTCGACGTTTGAGGTTTGACATTTGTCAGAGATTCAGCCTCGGAAATCTTCAATAGTTCTTTAACGATTTAGCACAAGGACAAGAAACATAATGTGTTATAATTGTTTTCAAATGTAGAAGAGAACACACAATTTGTTTTATTTGTTTTAATCTGCTTTAAGGTATTGTAACTGATAGACCGTATAATGTAAAAGTGCAGGATAGGGACCGTCTGCAAAGTGCAAAACGAAGAGCAAAAAGCACAATTATTCCATCTAAATGCTTCATTTGTGAAATGTATAAAAAAATACATCTCAAATCTAAGGGCTGTGTTTTATTACTGGTTCATACAAGAACATTTAGATGTTGGTTTTATTCACAGAACTATAGCACAACAAAAGTTATTGAAATGGAACGATTGAGAAAAAGCTTGCAAAGCATTACAAAGATTGTGCAGTTTACCGCCCCCTAGAGGAAGATGTTGCACTTGTTTTGACCAAGATTGACATTCAGAAGTTTAAATAACTGAATTTAGAATGCACACAGTTTGATATCTAAACTTCAAGGGGTGTGTCTTGTTACTTGTTCAAAGAACAATATTTACAGCCATCTTTTACTATCATATGTAAATCAGGATGCATGCTATTGAATTAAATTCAAACCTATTAACATATCATTTTTGTAAACATACAGCATTTTATCTCATCTTCAAAGGCTGTGTCTTGTTACTGGTTCATAGAATAACAGTTAGACATCGGTTGATTTTGCAGAACTATAGCACACCACATGCTATTGAAATGTAAACACATACGTCGATTAATAAAAAATACAAATACTCTTTTATTTCAGCTTTATGGGGTGTGTCTTGTAATTGTTTCCTATAATGACATTTAGATGTTGGTTTTATTCACAAAAGTGTAACACAACAAAAGCTAAGCTATTGAATTGTAAAACCTGAGAAAGAGCTCTGGAAGCTTCCCAAAGAGTCCACCGCCCCCTAGAGGAACACACTGCAGTTGCTTAGACTGAGTTTAATTTATTTATTGGTTTAAAGGGGTCATATGATGCGATTTCATTTTTTCCTTTC
>NW_015627557.1:0-1212 GCF_001515625.1 Sinocyclocheilus rhinocerous
TTTGGATTTGAAATCAAACTAATGGATAAATGTTGTGTTTGTGGTCAACAGCCACTCCAGGACTCCTGTGTGAAAGCACAGTCTGTGCTGCTTCCCCTCTCACAAGAGTCACCTAAGAGGGGAATTCCCCCCATTTTCAAAAATGAAATTCAGGCCCTGAATAAATGTCTAAAAATCCTGATTGGAGTATCAATATAAATAGTTATGAATGATAAAAGAAGGCTTTAAAAAGATCGGTATCGGTGGTCGGTATCAGCAGATACTGCTTTCTATGATCAGCGATCGGTGATCTGCCTCAAAAACCCTGATCGGAGCACCCCTAGTCTGGGGTACGGTTCATGTGAACTCCAGTACGGTTCGCTGCTGATGTGAACGCAATCGTACCAAATCGCGGAAGTGCATTAATGATGTATTATTTGATAAAAATGTGTGTTTGTGTGTGTTTCACTCACTTTCCAGATGAGCCTGACTGACGCGCTGCAAGCAGTGAGCTGTATATCTTATTTCTGTTCGCCTTCAGTGTCCTTCAGAGCATTTGCAGTACATTCGTAAGACTCTGAATCGCGATATGGACTAGTATTTGTAAATATTAAGCCACAAAAGTCGATTTAAATATGAATCCTGCATGTTCTGCGTGTCTCTGTTAATGAATGGCGCAGACGCGCGGTTTCATTTACTGCGGTGATTTCAGCATCTGCCGTCTCACTAAATGAGGACGTAAACACATGAACAACATCCCCAGAACTGCTCCAAGAGTCACTTCATGAGCATTTGACCGTTTGATTTGAGTAAAACTAGAGTCATATCATATACAGAACTGTAAAGGTATTCATGGCAACCCGATTTGAAGACTGCGTATTACTGTTTTTCAGTAGAATGTACATAGCCTACTACTACTACTACTACTACTACTACTAAAGATAAATTAAATTAATGTTTTATGCCTTGATATATGATAACCAGGAAAAATTTAAATACACAATCCAGAATTTCTGAGGGGGGAAAAAACATTTCATAAGGTTAATTTAAGAATAAATTTGAATAAATTAAGTTGTTTTTATGCATTCAAATAAATAGACATGCTAAAACACAGAATTTGATCAAACACATGGTGAGAAAAATTATAAATTTCATAGGACCCTAAACATGTAATTTTTGTTAAACTTTTAATAAATTGATGTGAAAATGTATAAGTTTAATAATTTTAATTAA
>NW_015627557.1:1789-6319 GCF_001515625.1 Sinocyclocheilus rhinocerous
CAGTTCTTCTGGATTGAGTCTGTCTCAGTTTGTTCTGTTTCTTCATGTGACTCCAGACAGACTGATGATGATCAGATCTCTGTGTGGAGCACAAAAATGTCACTGCATTATTACAATTAATGGCCAAATGAATGTTTGTAAATGTAAACTGATATTTCCTACTGACACACTACAGCAAAAGATAGAAATAACTGACTTAAAACCATTTTTAGCTGCTGGAAATACTAGTGTTCTAATCATTTTGGCCACCACTGTGTGTGCATTATGTTGAGTGTCATATTTGCTCCATCAGGCTTTTATGGCTCATATAGTCAGATACAGTGAGAATATGAAGCTCAATTTCATTCAGAGAATAAAACTGAGCAAAAATATGAATTTGGTGCAGATGCTGATATTTCTATGATGAAATTCTGATGCTTGTAAATCAATGAGATCTTTCTAACAGTGCAGCAGATACTGACATAAATTGATCTAAATCTGAGGAACAGTGAAAGTAAAGCTTCTGGAAACAAACGCTCCTCAAAAGACCCTGAGGATCAGATTTGAGACTCTAAAACATGATTGATGGAGAATCAAGTAAAGCTGAGCTGCAAGCGTTTCTCTAAAAGAGCTTTTATCTCTTTTAGTATCGAATATGATACATTAGGCTTTATAGGGTTAGTAGGGTTAGAGTTGATATAAAATGAGTTTTTCAATGCATCCTCTTCAAAGGTCCAAGGGCAGCCTCTTATGGTACAAGTCAGTGGGGGTCAGCTCATCACTTCCTCTGGGCAGCCCATAATGGTACAGGCCATGACAGGAGGACAAGGTCAAACCATCATGCAAGTACCGGTATCTGGTACACAGGGGCTGCAGCAGGTGGGTGAAGCTCATGTTACGTTGAATTGTTGGTTAAAATATACTATTTTCATTAACATATTTAATTTATCTAATAGTAGTGCATTGGTTCTCAACCAGGGGGCCTGGTTGACAAAACACCAAACAAAAAAGATTTCATCAATTTTTTGCCTTTGATGAAACAGCATTCCCACAATCTTGGAAAACCTGTATATATGAGGAAGACTTATTATAAAACTGTGAATTCTTGAACTGAAAAGGCTCATTAAACGTCATTTTTATAATAAATGTACAATTATTCCAAGCTCTGAAGTACGTTATCAGGTAGAAATTGTGAGTAAACAACTGGACAAGTTATGAAGCATTCAAAAATTGTTGTTGACATGGAGTCAAAAAGATTGAGAACCACTGCAATATAGTGTTCCATCAAAATATTGGGTGTGAAGTTGTAATAAAATTACCAAATGTGGCACAGATTCAATTGGTACAGCCCAGTCAAATCCAGCTTCCTGGTGGGCAGACATTACAGCTACAGGGTCAGCAGGGACAGACCCAACAGATCATCATTCAACAGCCACAGACCGCAGTCACTGCAGGACAGAACCAGGTGACTTCATTTTGTCATGAATTTGAGGAAATATAAAGGAGCACCCTCTATAAACTGCACTCTTTAATACATATAATTAATGAAGTTCATGATAAATGTTTTCTTAGGGTCAGCAACAGATCACTGTACAGGGTCAGCAGGTGGCTCAAACCGCTGAAGGACAGACCATCGTTTACCAGCCTGTTAATGTGGACGGGACCATCCTACAGCAGGGTAACACTGCTACTCCTCTGTAAAACACTGAGCCGTAAACATCATGCAGTTCAATAGACATGTATACACTGCTTATGACATGTAATTAATCTGAATGCATTTTGTGATTGTCCATCCAGGAATGATCACCATTCCAGCTGCATCTTTAGCAGGAGCTCAGTTAGTCTCAGCTGGATCCAACAGAAACACCACCAACACCGGTCAGGGCACAGTGACCGTCACTCTTCCCATGGCAGGAAACATGGTCAATGCTGGAGGAATGGTCATGGTGAGCACTTGTGGTCATTTTTATCTATTACCGAAAGTGAGTTCTTGCTATAGAGATAATCTATTTAGATCACACTTCCTAATCTTATTGTGTGTGTTTATAATTGAATCAGATGGTCCCAGGGGGTGGCGGGTCAGTTCCCACCATGCAGCGCATTCCTCTTCCTGGAGCAGAGATGCTGGAGGAGGAACCTCTGTACGTCAACGCTAAACAGTATCACAGGATCCTCAAGCGGAGACAAGCCCGTGCCAAACTAGAAGCTGAAGGCAAAATACCAAAAGAGAGAAGAGTATGTGTGCTTTTATGGCAATAAATAACAATGACTTTATTTATATAACTCTTTATGCAAATATAGCAAAACACATTTGTTATATTTATTACATTTATATTATATTTTGATTCATAAATAAATAAATGCTATATACGCATAAGGAGTGTGTATATATATATATTTATTCCATGGTCTGTCAGAATACTGGATTCTGATTGGCTGGCAGGTATGCACTAAAACCGTTTAATGCACAGGTAGTTCCACGTCAGTTTAATCACCGTTCTATATTAATGCGCGCTGTGTGATTAATGTGATCTTACTGCACTATTTCATCTCTGTGTACGATTTGAAGCGGGCAGAATGCTAGAGCAAACGTGCCGTAACTGACGAAAATAACTCATTTTTACCCATTCGGTCAAATATTGCGCTGTAAAGAGCAATACTAGTTTTAACTTGTCTATAACTTGGCAAATGACCATGGAATAAGCAGGATAATCAACGGCTAGCCGTGCATTAAAGGATTTAGTAAAAATATTCAATTCGGTGCAGGTGCTGATAATAATATGGACAAAAGTGATGAAATTCTGATGCTTGTACTGTAAATCAATGAGATCTTTAAAGCCGTATATCAGATGCTGACATAAAATGATCTAAATATCACTCTATATCTGCAGTAATATGTCTCAGTGAGATGAAACTGAAATGCTCCAAACATATAATGCAGTGATTGAGAGCTGAAGAAATAAAGGCTCCTCAGAAGATGTGAGATGTTCTGGAGGCTTGTGAAGATCATTCCTCCGCTGAGGAACAGTGAAAGTAAAGCTTCTGGAAACAAACGCTCCTCAAAAGACCCTGAGGATCAGATTTGAGACTCTAAAACATGATTGATGGAGAATCAAGTAAAGCTGAGCTGCTTCAGTCCAGTAAGAGTTCATCTGGAGATATTACTGCAGTTATTCTGACGCTTACTTGATCAAAATCAGTCAAGATTTGACACGAGAAGCGTTTCTACAATTACACTAAAAGAGCTTTTATCTCTTTTAGTATCGAATATGATACATTAGGCTTTATAGGGTTAGATATGTAAATGAGACTTATGTTACTTTCAATATAAAGTTAATGTGTTTTAAACTCATTTTAGATTATAAATGACAGAAAATATTCATTTTTAATTTAATAGGTTGCTCTAAACTCTTTTGTGCAGTTATTATTGCTAGCTAAGAGCATAAAAAAAAATTTATTACTTGAAATAAAATAAACTTTTTATGAAATAAAATATAATAAAACACTTTAAATTATTTTATTTCAGTTGCAAAGGCAACATTTTTCATTTTCAATAGGTTTAACTTGCACTAAAATAACTAAACTAAAATGAAAATGAAAGAAAAACTAATAAAAATTACATAAACGCACAACAAAATTACCAAAACTTTACCTAAAATGAAAATATTAAAATAAAATAAAATAAAAATAGTTTTATTTCAGCTACTTGCCAAGACAATATTTTCTTTTAGTTTATCTTGATGTACTAAAATAATTAACATTGAAATACTGAATAATAAAAAAAAAATACTGAAATAAAAATTAATAAAGACTATATGGACATATTTATAGAAACAGTAACTAATTAAATTGATAAAAACACAACAAAATTACTAAAACTTGAACTAAAATTAACATTTAAAATGTAAAAATAAAATGCAATAAAAAAAAAAAATATATATATACAAAAAAATGCATATTCTTGCATATTGCAATAAAAAAGTTGCATATTCTTTCATATTGCAATAAAGACGTGGCATATTCCTGCATATCGCAATAAAAAGTTGCATATTCTTGCATATTGCAATAAAAAAATGTTCAATATCCTTGCATATTGCAATTAAAAAATTAGCATATTCTTGCATATTGCAATAAAACTGCACAAAAGCAGTTTCCAGCAGAAATCAATGAAGGGATCAATAAAGCATAAAAACAGCCCTGCTTTTAAATCACTGTAAAAACTGATGTGTTCTTCTTAAAAATGTTTTTAATAGCAGGCATAAATTTTGCTTTGTTTAGTAATAATTAATTCGAGTGACTAAAACTAAATATTTTATTACAATGGAAACAATAAAAATAAAAACATTCAAAATATTAATAAAAACTATAATAGTACCTCAATAACAGTAAAATAGCACTGTGCTGATGCATGACTTCCTGTTGTCCTGCAGAACTTCCTGCGGAAGGTGGAGCAGATGTTCATGTGTGTTTGTTGTCAGGAGCTGTCCTTTCAGCCCGTCACCACCGAGTGTTCACACAACGTCTGCAAGGTTTGAGTTAAACTCATCACTA
>NW_015627558.1:0-590 GCF_001515625.1 Sinocyclocheilus rhinocerous
AAATGGTTCACTGCAATAAAACATGCTAACCAACACAAAATTTGACATTAAACGGATAAGATTTCATGACATTTATGATGTCTACTGTACTCACAGTGATATAGCTATGCTGGCTACCTACAAGGACTGCTAGGGTCGATTACGTTAGCTAACAACACATTTGACTTACCCTTCCAGTGACTACACAGCAGGTTGAATATTCATCAAAAAATTAAATTGCGTCCATTTGTACCCCTCCAGGCTTTTGTAGGCTTTTAAAGAGTCTCCGGAGTAACGTTAGGAGGGAAAGTTGATGAGGTAGTTGTAGATATCAGGATACTGCAGGTCAGGAAATCTATCCGTTCCTTTATTGATAGGCTACACGTTAAAAGCACCACGGGGGTATTATAGGGATCTGTTATGCTTAATCTATTACACTGCATCCTCTAGGGGTCGCTATGGGGAACACCTTCAGTGTGACCGGTGTCTGAAGTATATATCTATCTAAAAACATAACATTGGCCGGCGACAGCCTATTACATCACTACCGGTGCGACTATAGTATCAATAGGCGCCGGGAGAACACGTCATCCTCTTCTTCGTCTTCACTG
>NW_015627559.1:0-3787 GCF_001515625.1 Sinocyclocheilus rhinocerous
GGGAGGCAATATGTCCACTAGGGGTCTCCATTCTGCAAGTTCAGGCATACCTGAATTTAAAAGAGTCCCATTCCCATATGCATTGGGCTAAATGGATAAAAACGGTCTCATTTTACACAAAACACCTTAAATTTTAACACATGGGTGGAATAATTCATAATTGTTATTGTATTTGTTCACAATCCATAGTTTCAATCCATTCCCAACTCTGCATTGAGCTCGCTGCTAGCGCGCTAGGGGGCGGTGTGCATTTCGCGTACCTTGCGCCCTCCTTCCTTGTGTTTGGAAAGGCATAAATCGACAACGGATTGGCCTTGGAGTTTGATCGATGTCTCTTTGGACAGATCTGATTGGGCGCTTTTCAGACATATGGCACATTTTCATATGTCGAATTCAGACCTTATTATCTCACTTTATGTAACATAAATGCAAAATTGATGCATGTATTCTGAAAGTTTAGATTATAAGCTTTCAAAAGATACTATACATGTCTATATTTGTGGTCCAACATGTGTAATTTTTTTTTTTTTAAAACACGCTATGAGGCAATTCCTATACCGGTACCGGGATTACAACCTTAAGGGGTTAAAGGATTAGTTCACTTCCAGAATAAACATTTCCTGATAATTTACCCCCATGTCAACCAAGATGTTCATGTCTTTCTTTCTTCAGTTGAAAAGAAATTAAGTTTTTGAGGAAAACATTCCAGGGGCCTCATTTATCAACAGTGCGTACGCACAGATGTGTGCGTAATGAGTGCGTAAGAACAGTTTCACGCAAAGTGTGGGATCTACCAACTTGTATTTATACGTAGAAATGTGTGTACATATAAGCACACCTCTGAGCATGCTTACGCAGAGAATCTAGTGGTAGAATAGCGACACTACACATAAAAAGCATTTAAGAGTGTCACAGTATGCATTAAGCAATCCACATATGTCCTGTGTTTCCTTTCATTATAAAACATTAAATTTATCATTTGTCTAGTTCTAAACAGACAAGTTTTGTAACTTGTGTCAAACCCTATAAAAGACAGCTGTGACAAATGTTTGTCTCAGACTCTGCAATGGCTTATCTTGCGTTATTGGAAGACTTGGCAAACAATGCGCTCCACAGAGAACGCGTTTTACAAAGATTGCGTTGCGAGTGAGAGCACAGAATGGCTTCTCAGTCGTTACCGCTTTCTTTGCCATGATTTCGGTGAGGACATATACATTCACGTGATTTATAAACGGAGGTGGTGTCACCATATATGGTTAATTGGAGGCATTTCCGAATGCAAGTGAACGTGAACGTGAACGAGCATGGTACTTACGCACATGTGGGATTTATCAACAATGATTGCTTACTGGTGTGCGTAAGAACTGCGTGCACACGTTTGATAAATATGGATTTTCTTGTACTTAGGCACATTCTAAATTTCATTAGTAGGACAAAATATAGAACCTTTTCTACGCATTGTTGATAAATGAGGGCCCTGAACTTTTCTCCATATATTAGACTTCAATGGTGCCCAACAGGTTGAAGGTCCAAATTGCAGTTTCAGTGCAGCTTCAAAGGACTCTACATGATCCCAGCCGAGGAATAAGGGGTCTTATCTAGCAAAATTATCAGTCATTTTATTAAAAAAAAAGAACAATTATATACTTTTTAACCACAAATGCTCATCTTACACTAGCTCGACCTCACGCATTATGGAATCACGCATACGTGATATAGGCAGAAGTAACGACCCAGTGTTTACAAATCGAACGTGCAGAGAAAGTCATATGCAGTTTACAAAAAAAGTTGAAACAACGATGTTGGACGATTTCGAAGTTAGAGTAGAAAATGAGATGGTGTTTTTCGCGCTACACTACCTTTTTGAACCGGAGTACACAGACGAAGAGCTAACATGAAGTCGCGCATGCGCATCACAGAGCTAGTGCAAGACTAACATTTGTGGTTAAAAAGTATATATTTTTTATTATTTTATTTATTTTTTTTTTTTAGAAAATAACCGATCGCTTTGCTAGATAAGACCCTTATTCCTCAGCTGGGATCATGTAGAGCCCTTTGAAGCTGCATTGAAACTGCAATTTGGACCTTCAACCTGTTGGCCTTCATTGAAGTCCACTATATGGAGCAAAATCCTGGAATGTCTTCCTCAAAAAACTAAATTTCTTTGTGACTGAAGAAAGACATGAACATCTTGGATGACATGGGGGTCAATAAATTATCAGGAAATTTTTATTCTGATTTTTCTTTTTTTTTACACACTATATCATGTAAACCTATTCTTGTTGGCCCCATAAACAAAATTATGAACCTGTAAATGAGCATCATAGGGGCCTTGCAATAAGTCTAATTGTGTTTATAAGACAAGACTGATCTCATTTACTATAGGTCTTTTAATTAACATTATGAGCAGTGTTATATGAGTTAAATCTCTGAGAAACTGTTTCTGTTTGTTTGTTTCTGTTTGTACTGCAGGTGTGTTTGGTGCTGATGAAGATGAAGTGAAGTCAGTGTCAGTGCTGGAGGGAGGGAGACTCACTCTAAATCATGGTTTCACTCAAATACAGGGAGTTATTCAGATACTGTGGAGGTTTGGAGTGCCAGGTTTGACCATTGCCCAAATTGATGAAAATGGGATCTCATTTCCCGATGATGAGAAATTCAAAGACAGACTGCAGCTGAATCAGACTGGATCTCTGACCATCAAGAACATGAGAATCAAACACTCAGGACTTTATAAACTAAAGATCGACCACAACACTGGGACCTCAGATCGGAAGTTCAGTGTTACTGTCTATGGTGAGGATACACATATTTTTGAATAATTAGACATTTTGAAGTGTCTTGTTGTTTTATGAATTAAACCGAATTAAACTGAGATTTTAAGTGCAGCCAGCAAATGTATTTAGAAAGTTTTCAGCAGTTTTACAGAATTCTTGTTTCACAACCAAACAGTCATGCTGTTGTTCTGAATATCATCACAGCTATGATTGGGTCGCATGTGATCACATGACTGGTATTCAGAACAAAAGCATGATGTGGAGTGTGATATTGCTTATATACTACATTTTAGAAATAAATTCATATTGAGTGACTTATATTTTACACATAAATGTCACATACTGGTTGAAGCAGGGATGAGGTAAAGGATATAAACGCAGCAGTATAAAGTTTTTATTAAACACAGAGCTCAAAAAACCAAACGCTCATAGAACAAACGGGGTATAAAACAATGAGAACTGACCAAGAACTGAAAGAAACACAGGGCTTAAATCCACAACCAAACCAATAATTGAAATGAGACACAGGTCACACAACTCAATTAATCAATGCAAAACCATTGGAACCAGTGAACACAGACAAAGAAAAGTGATCTAGAAAAAGTGAAAACCAACTGAAAAGCAAACACAGAAGACCCATTACTACAAAAAATATGGCCAGATATTGGTATTAGTATTGAAAATTCAAAGCAGGATCAATTGTTGTATAGAATTAGGAATAGTTATTCTAACTGTTGAACACTGAAAAGTGCATTGATTGAAAAAGTGAAATGTTCCTGTGCTGTTTCATGAAATAAGATGACTCATCAAATTAGTCAACCGAATAACTGTTGTACATCTCAAACGGAATACTTTTATTAATCTACATAGGCCTTGTTATGGCAAACCTTTGTCCACAGTAAAGACAGCCAGGAGCTTTGTCTTACTCCTGTTCAATCAACACATGTAATCACTGAATGTTAATGGTTCTTTAAGTTTACTTCCAACAAAACATGCAAAGTAAGGTGTCA
>NW_015627560.1:0-364 GCF_001515625.1 Sinocyclocheilus rhinocerous
ACGCCGCTTTTACAAGCTATTTAAAAGCGACGGAAAGCGAGGAAACGAGGGAACGCCCCCGCCCCGCCCCCAAGGTGATACCGGTATTACCGGTGTTGTCACACGTCGATTAACAAATGTCCTCACCTTCACAACCCTAGTCTGGACTTTGTGTTAAATATGATCTTCCTGAAACAGTTGAACATATTTTAATAAAACGTAAAGGATGACAACGAAAGAGTACAACTTACAGAAGCACTTCATATAGAAATAAATCAGATCTCACTTCAGAAATTGTTAAAGATGTGACTATAGAAATGTTTCACATATTATTTAAGTATCTCAAAGATACAGAGTTAATAAACAGGATTTAAAGAATCACTAC
>NW_015627560.1:459-4240 GCF_001515625.1 Sinocyclocheilus rhinocerous
TATTTATTTATTTATTTATTTATTTATTTTTATTTTTTTTTTATTTTTTTTTTTAGTTTTCCTTTAACGTCAATGCTCCACATTCCATCCTAGTAGGTGGCGGTAAATGCACCTAAAGCTGGTTTGCCAACCGCCATAAAACGTCAAAGAAGAAGAAGAAGAAAACTCGACCTGAAATAGTAGACCATCTTGGGACTTTTGGCATACTCTTTTCAACATACTATGTTTTGGGACACACTAATTCTAAACTCACATACTATTTAGGATGGATAGTATGAACATTGGAACGCAGGGAAGAAGAAGAAGAAGAAGAAGAATTTCCCCCGTATTATTTCCCTCCTCTCGACGCTTCTCACTCCAGTCCAGCGGGTGGCGCGAAAACACATAAGTTGTTTGCCAAACACCATTAAACCTCAGAGGAAGAAGATTAGTTTCACCGTGCTCTCTGTTGTTTTGTCGTGAGTCTGTTTTAATACAAACTGTTAGAAAAGTTTCTGTAAATATAAAAATGCAGTTTTTGAATCTGGTTAATAAATACCTGTAATATTCTCGTCCTCATAGTCGTGTCTAAGTTTTGAAGCAAGCAGGAATATCTGGAGGAGTATCATCTGAACTGAGATCTGCTGCTGTGAAGATGATGTTTGTTAAAGAGGAGAGTGAGGAGAACACGAGTGAACCAGAAACCTGGAGAATAAAACACGAGGAACCAGAAACCTGGAGAACAAAACACGAGGAACCAGAAACCTGGAGAATAAAACACGAGGAACCAGAACCCTGGAGAATAAAACACGAGGAACCAGAACCCTGGAGAATAAAACACGAGGAACCAGAAACCTGGAGAATAAAACACGAGGAACCAGAAACCCGGAGAATAAAACACGAGGAACAAGGAGGTTGGTGTTTATTCTTCATTTGTAATGACTGTTTGTGGTACATCCACATCCTTAATGTAAAAGTAAGACCTTAACTGTCATTAAAAAGTGTTAAATCTATGTTTCAAAGTTCTTATGGAAATGTGACTGAACCAACACTGAGAAGATTTAATTATTAGGGCCAGAGGGAGCTCAATGCGCTGCAAATGAAAAAAAAAAACGCACACATGCGAATAGAAAAAAACTACCTGCAAATTAATAAAACATCTTCATCTGTTCGATAGCACATATGCTGCAAATACTCACAACACAAACAAATACAAATGCGATGCAAATAGGCACAGACCACATGGGAAATGTTTAAGGGAACCGAACCTGGCAGGGACATGCTTCTCTGTTGTCTTATCTGAAAGGTGAGATTTTTGTTTATTTGAACATCCTGATCATATAATTCCTTAGCTTTTTTGGATATTTTTAGCCTAAATAAGCTGACAAAATACTACATAATTACTGTAACTGTGAAATGTTATGTAAGCTGGCTACTTTTACAACTTAAAAAAAATTAACCATGGTTTTACTATTAAAATAAATAAATAACCTATATATTTATTATTCTATAAAAAATAAATACAAATACAAATGGTTACTATAGTTAAACCATGGTAAATTGTGGTTATACAAATCAATGTTTCCCACAGGATTTTGTGAGACTGTGGTGGGTGGTCCTCGATCCCTCTAGGGGGGTCCGGGGGCATGCCCGCCCTTAAGAAAATTTTGTACATTTTAAATTTAAATTCATCTATCTGGTGCACTTTGAGAGTTCAAAATGAAGAGCTCCAACACAGGTTCAGTCATAGTGTGCAAACTAAAAGACAAAAGCTGGTGAATTTACTTGTTCTTGAAATTTAAAGGGGACTCAAACCTCTTTTTAGTTGTGATCTAGTGTCTCAGACTCACTGGTGAATTTGGAAGCCAAACAAATTAGAATAAAATAATAATAATAATAATTGTATATTATTATTCATATGATAGTAATGGCCATATATTGTAAAACAATTGCACTGTGAAATAAATGATTTTTTCACGAGAATTTTTTTTTTTTTCAGGTATATTATTTTACCTTACTCTACTGTAGGGAAATTGCAATACTTTTGTCCTAATTTCTACACTTGCAAGCAGGGCCTAAAACTAACTTTCTGCCACATCTGCCAGTGGCTGGTGACTTCAGAAAATTTACCGGCCATAAATATTTTTCCTTGCCATTAAACTGTTTTTGCAAAAAACGGGCAGTTGCTACTACTACAACAACTAAACATTTAATTAAAAAAAGCCATTTGAAATTAGAACCAACCACTGCAACAAAGATACAGAGATAAAATCTTCATGAAACAAAAAAAGACAGGCTGAATGAGAACGCAAATTCACTCTCTGACAGCAGATGGCGCTTATGGATCAACAGTGATAAGAGGGGAAAAATGTAATCAAAACTTTTGTGAAGTCAGTTCCCTTCAGAAATACATTCATATAAACCCTACCCCAATATTTATATTTTTCTTCCGAACAGTGAGCTTGCTATGCCTGTACAGTATTTTCTCTGTGCGCGTCTGTTAATTTTAGGCCATGCTTGCAAGAGATAAACCCTTGAGCTTTTATTTTGGTGGAAAACTCCAGCTTCTGTGAAAACAGGTTTACAAACATTACTAATTTAATGAAATACTGTAAACATTTGCCCATTAAAATGTTGAAAATTATGTAAATGTGAAAATAAAGCATAACTGGTGGCCGTTGCGTTCCCAAACGCGCTCTAAACTCACAGCACATTCAATAATGGAGTTCACTGCAGTCACTGTGAACTAAGACGTGGAAAACACCGGATCACGAGCCAATCGCGTGCACAAAGTGTGCGCTTCACTTTGAAACAAGCAGCGCAAACAGACTTGATAAGTCATATTACGCTTTCGGTTTTAATTCGTTCGACGGATACTTAGCCAAAACAATGACGTGAAACACAACGTTAAAGAACTTTTATGTTATAATGAGAAGTAAATATATCTTCAGTGTATTGTGAAACTGTGGTGGGCCGCCACAGTCTAGTTAATGAATGGGAATCACTGCAAATGCTAATAAATACATGGTTATTACACTTTTGCTATAATAAAACTATGGTTAATTTTCGTAAGCATTGTTGGGGTCCCCTGTTGTGGTCTGTACCAGAGTCCGACCGATATGGGTTTTTTGGGGGCCGATACCGATATTAGGGGGTAAAAAAGACAGATACCGATATATCGGCCAATATTCTTTGTATAGGCTATATTATTGTACAGTATAGTCAAAAGTTTTGACTGGTACTGTATATAGAATATAGTATATAGCCTACATAAACAGAATATATATACTAGGTGTAGGATATCAGACCGAATCAGACAATCTAAGATTTGGTCAAAACATGGTTGAAACATGAGGAGCCGAATTCCACAGAGGCCCAAGACAACAGGATGTTCATAAATCGACCCTAGCACTAGCCAGTCTGAAGCAAGTCTAACCAACTCTTTCACAGAACAGCTTTCAACATTAACACAAAAGGAACACACTGATCATAACAACCCAGGAAGGAGATTGTCAATTTTAGGGCAAGTAATCAAGATTAAATGGTCAAAGAGATGACAGCATGACCCTCACGTGATAGTAAACACAATCACGAGCCCTGTAGATTGACTTCCCCCAACTCTAACAAAGAACAGACTTTCAGAGATTCCTTACAGACCTCTTAATCTCAGGTCTTCATACATTCACATACATTCACAGAATGGCACAGAAACTGCCTTTCCATGCACCTAAATGACACTAAAAGGACTTGTGAGCAACTAATAATTTCTATGCATAACTCCATATTATGTATCTAACCCACA
>NW_015627560.1:23264-25507 GCF_001515625.1 Sinocyclocheilus rhinocerous
TGTGTGAATGCGTGTGTTTGTGTTAGATTAGTTTATATGTCTTAGATTTATCCAATAAAGCCTTATTTATATTGAAAAGAGAAGTATCTTGTGTTTTGTGCTCACAAGTTAGTGTCTTAAACTGCCGATCTTGTTACTGTGCTAATAAATAGTGTTTTCACTATACTTTGGATATTAATATCCATTGCAGAATTGATGTTATACGGCTCGTTCAATGAATCGCTGGCCGTCTCAGTGATCAGCCGTAAAACAGTGATTCGGTCCAAATTCCCTTTAAAATCATAAATGATTCCCTTTGAGCTAAATTGACCTGTTTCCCTTACATAGGGCTGGGTGATATTGCTAAAAAAAAAAAAAAATCAATGTTTCATATCGTTCGGTATTGATAATTATTGTCATTTTTTATAACCTTTAAAAAAAAAAGAGCAATATAATTTTTTTTTTTAAATTTAGCCACTGTATTTTAAAATTTGCCCAATTTATTAAGACAAACAACAAATGTTTCATATCGTTCGGTATCGATAATTATTGACATTTTTTATAACCTTTTTTAAAAAAATAGCAATATAATTTTTATTTTAAATTTAACCACTGTATTTTTAATTTGCCCAATTTATTAAGACAAACAACATTTTTTGTTTTTGTTTTTTGTTTTAACAGTCAAACTCAAAATAAAATTTAAACAAATATCTCCTTTCTTATGTTTTATATGCAGATTAAATAAGTATTTGTCTCCCGAGGCCACAGGAGCGCGCAATGAGCAAAATAATGCAGCACATTAAATTGTCAATGCAAATAACTGTCTATAAAAACGTGCATAACGTCTAAATTAACATATATAAATCAAATATAATTTAACTATATATACAATAACTATATTAAAATAACTGCATAAACAATTATGAACAAAACAGCAGCATGTATTTATGCATTGCTTAATACAAAGCCAAATCGCCGATCACACCGATTGCATTTAAAAATGAGACGCAGTGAAATGAAATAAACCTACACAAATTTGTGTCGTGTTTTCTAAACGTTTAAACTGTTTTAACTTTGCATGGCTTTCTTTGCATCTCTTACACGAGACACGAGTGCAGCAGTCATATTTGTCCATCTAAAAAATGTGCTGAATATGCTTCCTGACGCACAACATTCGATTGTACCATTTTTGCATTCAAATGCAAATATTTATTTTAAATTCGACTAATATTAATTTTTTCCTCAATTTCTCAAAAATTTCTCCTCATCATAGGCAGGCATTACAGCATGTGTTCGTGTTTGTGTGTGCTGTCTGCGTCACTCATAACACGTGCCTATGTCGTGCGCTATATCAAACATTTTTTCTACCGTTATCGATGAAGGTGTACCGTCGATAAATATCGATGCCCAGGCCTAATATATACATAAACACATTTTTTGCAATGATAACTCAAATGTGGTGATCAAACACTTATAATGATGTGACAAACATAGGCCTATGTAGTGGAGGCAGGGTATTTAACAATAAACTTTATTATTCAAAATGAGTCTGACATCAGTGCATAGGGCTGAACGATATGGCCAACATTTATATCATGATATATTTCTTAATTTCGGTCGATACGATATAATTCCGATATCGATATGAACACTATAAAAAAAAAAGCCTCATAAAAACGGCCAAGAACACCCACAACAGATGTCTGTACCTACACACTTCTGAAAAATTCTATGAAACCACCTACTATAAAACTATAAAATATTAAGAAAAAAACCCCAGCACAAATAAATTAATGTTCACCTTATATCAAACTATAGGCTGACACTACTTGTAACAGATCGGCCAGGCTCCACCACCACCCAATCACAACGATCCCTCTCACCTGAGTTCTGAGCACTAGCACCTGTCACTAATCAAGCACCTCATTACCAGCCTGCATAAAAGCACACACCTCAGACACCCTCACTGTCCGGTCTCGTATACACGTAGAGGACTCAATGACTTTGCTACTACTTCCATTTGAATACTTCCTGCATTACTTACCTCCTGTGTCTTAATTTAATTTATTCCTGTGATTTCAAAGCTGAAATTTTAGCATCATTACTCCAGTCACATGATCCTTCATAAATCATTCTAATATGCTGATTTGCTGCTCAAAAACATTTATTATTATGTTGAAAACATGAGTATAATTTTTTTTCAGGTTTCTTTAAATAGTAAGTTCAGAAGAACAGCATTTATCTGAAATATAAATATTTTGTAA
>NW_015627560.1:28885-30729 GCF_001515625.1 Sinocyclocheilus rhinocerous
TGTAACAGATCGGCCAGGCTCCGCCACCACCCAATCACAACGATCCCTCTCACCTGAGTACTGAGCACGTGCACCTGTCACCAATCAAGCACCTCATCGACCAGCCTGGATAAAAGCGCACACCTCAGACACCCTCACTGTCCGGTCTCGTATACACGTAGAGGACTCAATGACTTTGCTACTACTGCCATTTGAATACTTCCTGCATTACTTACCTCCTGTGTTCCTCCTAGTGTCTCCTCGTCTCCAAGTGTCTCCTGTTCCTCCTTGTTCACGGATCGCTGAGGTGTGTGCTCCTCCTGCCTACATTCCAGCTCCTGTAAAGCCAAAGACTCGGATTACCCCACTCATCATATCCTTCGAACTATTCACTCACCATCACATCCTCTGGACCCTACCCCAGTACTCTCTGTGACCAAATAAACCCGTTTTATAAATACTAACCTGTTGTGTCAGACCTCTTCCGTTACACTACTAGTCAAAAGTTTTTTAACAGTAAGATTTTTTTTATGTTTTTTAAAGAATTCTCTTCTGCTCACCAAGCCTGCATTTATTTGATCCAAAATACAGCAAAAGCAGTAATATTGTGAAATATTTTTACTATTTAAAATAACTGTTTTCTATTTGAAAATATTTTAAAATGTGATTTATTCCTGTGATTTCAAAGCTGAAATTTTAGCATCATTACTCCAGTCACATGATCCTTCATAAATCATTCTAATATGCTGATTTGCTGCTCAAAAACATTTATTATTATGTTGAAAACATGAGTATAATTTTTTTTCAGGTTTCTTTGAATAGTAAGTTCAGAAGAACAGCATTTATCTGAAATATAAATATTTTGTAACATTATAATCTTGTTGATCAATTTAAAGCATCCTTGCTAAATAAAAGTATTATAAATAAAATAATTGCAGCACTAAATAAAATGTATATTATTTCTTTCTTTAAAAAAATTACACTCTTTTGAATGGAATGGTGTATAATGTTATAAAAGCTTTTTATTTCAGATAAATGCTGATTTTTGCATCTTTCTATTCATCAAAGAATCTCAACTGTTCTAAATATTGATAATCAGCAAATCAGCATGTTAGAATGATTTCAAATAGAAAGCCGTTATTTTAAATAATAAAAATAATTCAAAATTTTACTGTTTTTGCTGTACTTTGGATCAAATAAATGCAGCCTTGGTGAGCAGAAGACAAAAAAAAATGAGCAACAACAAAAAACTTTGCTGGAGACGGGCTTATTATTGAAAATGCAAACTGATTCTCTGCCAGGAGGAGGCGCTTTGAGAGCGGCAGAAACGGCGGTTTCACCGGTAATGGCTGTAATCAAAGCAGCTCCGCTCATGAACGCTACTTTATCAGATAAAATAAAAATGCCATCGAAACTTTTCTGAAGACAGTCGGTTCCCTTCAGAGATACATTCATATAAAACACCCACGCCGCGTTTTGATTTTGAAATGTGCAGTGCTCATGTTTATTCAGCGAAATCAAACGCCACAAATAAATCAATGTGTGGGAAACACTGGTAATGTATATCGAAATATCGGAAATGTGTTTAAAAATCATATCACCGTAATTGAAAAAAATTATGTCGCGATACATATTGATATTGAATTATTGTCCAGCCCTACAAGATTCATGGCAGTTGAGATCACACAACAGAATTGCGCGCGCGCTCTCTCTCTCTCTCTCTTTCTGTCTCTGTCTCTCTCTCTCTCTCCCTGCCGTTAAGTAACTTGTGTATTGTTTTACTTGTTTTCGCGCTCAATCCACTCTGCGTGCTTTGTTTATCAGCTCACGCACATCAGCTATACAGGCGTTAATACTGAATGTTT
>NW_015627560.1:31319-34918 GCF_001515625.1 Sinocyclocheilus rhinocerous
CTGTTGTCTGTGTTTCTTTGTCTGAATATGGCACTTATCACATGCTGTGTGGTATCGGCGTTTGGTATCGGGGCATTTTAACGAGTACGAGTACAGGAGCTCAGTATCGGGCCCGATACCGATACCAGTATCGGTATCGGTGCATCCCTAGTATTTTCTGGTAATCAAATGAACATGCAAAACATTTGTATTTAAATCGTCTTTTTGCAGTTTAAAGGTGCTGTATGTAGGATTGAAACCGAGTGGTTGAACTAGGTATTGCAGTCCAAATTCAAAATATTGGAGGGTTTTTTTCACCCGGTCCCTCCTCCTCAGACTTGATGCACACGCGGGTTGCTAGATTGACGACACCAACAACCATCTCTCAAACGCATCTCCAATATTTATTCTGCTTTTATTATACCGTTGTTGATCATAAAGTTTTTTGGATGGATTTCGAGGCTTTTTAGGATGGGCATTAAGTTCTATTTCCCGCTCTGACCCCTTTCGTTTGCCAGGTTCCATGACTGAAATGAAATATGCTGTGTTTCCCGCCAACTGGCAACCCGGGGTGCCGAAATAAAATTGGGTAAACTGGCAGTGGGCGGGTTTCACAAACCAAAACAGAGACCGACATTCGGAAGGCACATTTTCAAAGAATAACTGACTGTAGCTTTTTTTTTTTCCAGATAAACAAATATGTTAACTTAGCATGTTTCTTAAATATCTGCAAACATATTATGGTATTTTTATGCTTTAGTAGAGTCAAAAACTTACATACAGCACCTTTAATTATGTAAATCTGTAACATTTTAGTAATATTTGTTGTACTGCCTTTATGGTAATTTTTATTAAAAAATAATCACCATTTATTACCATAAAAATAAGTTGTGACCGATGTGATAAGCATGAGTTCTGGGCCGCAGCGTGGCCGGTATAAACACCAGCATTGACAGCTCCGGTGGCCATAACACAGGCTTTAATGTGCCGCAGACGCGTGCCGTGATGCGCAGATCAGCTCTAGTCTCTAACGTCACTGAATCTGCTGATAAAAATGAACCATCCATTCATCATATCATCATGCAAAACTAAGAATTAGAATCATTGTAATGTGACTAACAAATATAGGTGCGGGTGGGTGGCGGGCGGATAATTTGAAGCAGCAGACTTGGGTGAAGTTTGAGCTCATCCGCGCATTTCTTCACTACAGTGACCTGGGTCGCCAGTAGCAAACAATGGAGCGTGCTCTGCTGGACAAACTAAGTAATTACACCATTCAGAAGCATTTAATCTGCGTTATATGTTCTGTAAAAAGAAATGTTCATATCGGCGGCATATTCGACTAAACGATATATCGGTAGGGCTCTAGTCTGTACTACATGCAGCGCGTTTTTGATTGTGTTGAGTATTTGCAGTGTGTTTCTGTTTTTGCAGCGCATTTGTTTTTGTTTGTGTTGCGAGTATTTGCACTTGCAGCACATGTGCTGTCAAACTGATGCAGATGTTTTCTTAATTTGCTGTTGCTTTTTCTATTTGCATGTGTTTTCTGAAGTTGCAGCGTGTTGAGCTCTCTCGGCCACCGTACCCGAGCACTGGTGGTGCGAGGACTCTATTGGAATTGCTGCTTCTCCAAAATTAATCACATTTTTGAGGGTCTAAACATGCTCAAACTCATGAAACTTTGCACACACGCCAGAAGTGGTGAAAATTTATGTCTGATATGGGTTTCAGAAGTGGGAGTGGCAAAATGGCTCAATAGCTCCACCTATAAAATTTAAACAAAGTGCCCTTCGAGCTATGTTTCACATACATGTACGAAATTCAGTAGACACATGTAACACACCAATACCTACAAAGAAGTCTCCTGGTATGAAGTCCAAAACCCAACAGGAATTCTGTTATTTTGAATTTTCTCAGCAAGTTTTGTGCTGTTTTTGCCATTTTCAGGCATTGTATTTAAATGAACTCCTCCTAGAGATTTAAACAGATCAACACCAAATTTGGTCAGTGCAATCTAAAGCCCCCTGTGATACTTAATTGCAAAGATCTTGAGTTTTCGTTAAAGGGCGTGTCCATGGCGCGGTTGTTATAAGTTATCCAAGTTGTTATAATTCAGGCAGACAATGTCTGATCTGCCCCAAACTTCATATGTTTGATAAGACTCCTGACCTGAAGACATCTACATGCACATATTCAGTTATAGTCATAGCACCACCTGCTGGCAACAGGAAGTGGCATGTTTTACTCTCTAACAAACTCCTCCTAGAGATTAATGACATCAACATTATATTTGGTCAGTCTACTCTAAAGGCCTTTGTGATGTTAAATTGCGAAGATCTTTTAAGTTTTCGTTAAAGGGCGTGTCCATGGCGGCCTGACAAAGTTTGATGTTTCGATCTGCCCCAAACTTCACACGTTTGATAAGAGTCCTGAACACATCTAAAGGCCAATATTCTGTTATAATCATAGTGCCACCTGTTGGCAACAGGAAATGACTTGTTTTACACTAACTTCAGGACTTGAATTTGGGCGCAGGATTGAGGGGATTGCACATAATTTAAACCTTTCCCGCAAGTTTAACTTTTATGAAAAAATCCCTGCACAAATATAGGCCTATTTGCTTAATATCAGATCAAATTATGAAATTCATCCACAGACGCGATAAAAGAAATCACGGGTTCAAACAGTCTGTCTTTATTTTAGAATTTCATTCCACAAACAGTGGCCTGTGTCACACTGATCTTACTCACACAATATTCAATATTCTGAGTCATAATGAGCTGCTTGTGAAGATAGTATCGTCTTCCAAATTATATTTTAATCCCGAAATTCAAACATTAAATGCTGTTTTGCTCGTTATGTTTTGCCAAAAGCTCCTGATCTTTTTGAAGATGGACCATTCACTTCACAAATAAAATAGTCTATGTTTTATGAATTTTTATTTGTTCTTCAAGACAAGTCCAACTGTCTGTGATGAAAAGCAGTCTGCGCTGCTGGCTGTGGTAGATTACTGCTTACCTTAAAGCAGTCATATGATGTTGCTAAAAAGAACATTATTTTGTGTATTTGGTGTAATGAAATGTGTTTATGCGGTTTAAGGTTAAAAAACACATTATTTTCCACATACTGTACATTATTGTTTCTCCTCTATGCCCCGCCTTTCTGAAACGCGTCGATTTTTACAAAGCTCATCGGTCTGAAAAGCGAGGTGTGCTCTGCACTGCAAAAAATAGCTTCTCTTACTTAGTATTTTTATCTTGTTTCTAGTCAACTGACAGATAATTTTACTTGTTTTAAGCAAAATGCACTTAATTTAGTTTTTTCCCCTCGGAAACAAGACTAAATATCTTAAGTCACTTGGCTTATCTTGTAAAAGTATCTTGATTTAAGAATTTTTAGATATTTTGACTAGAAACAAGATAATAACTAAATAAGATAAGCCATTTTTTGCAGTGTGATTGGCCAGCTATCCAGTGCGTTGTGATTAGCCGAATACCTCAAGCGTGTGACAGAAATGTTACGCCCCTTACCATACCATGATGCCTTGTCCCGACCGGAGGGACGAGACAAAAACATTAAAACCCATTAGTTGCATCCAGTGGGGAAATAATTACTGATTA
>NW_015627560.1:34973-41582 GCF_001515625.1 Sinocyclocheilus rhinocerous
ACGGATCAGCTCCAGGCATGACGAAGTGGATATCATCCTCTTTTGGAAGGCCAAACAAAGTAGTTTTCAACCTTCTACGCACACCTTGGCAATATAATCGCCATTGGCTAGTACATTTTTTTGTTTACTCGCCAGACTGATATACTATTTTACACACACACACACACACAAGCGTTTACTTAGCTATCTAAATGGGAACATTACATAGACTTCGATTGTTTTTATATACAGATACTTATACACTTTTTAACCTAAACCCACCCCTACCCCTAACCCTACCCTTTCTGCATTTTTACAATTTCAAAAGTAAAAAAAAAACTTTGTTTACTTCATTTAACTAAACACAGCTTTGAAGCCCTCGTTTGATTTTTTGGATATTTAAATAAATAGACAGATTGCAAATAGATTCAATCACCCACGCAATCTTGTTCATAAATGACAGGATTCATCTATATCTGTTAAAGCTTTGAATCACACTGTAACATTCAAATCTGCATTCGCACTGCTGCTGACCAGAGAGAACAGTTATTTCACGAGTTTGCACTAACATATAATGTGATTAAGCAATTAGTAGCATATTTGGCATGCTGTCCAGAGGGAGGGCTCCGAGCTCGGGTTAAAGCCCGAACCCAGAGAACCCCCACATCCCAAGAATGGGATGAAATCAGATTAGTAGTGAGGTGTTGGGGTGAAGGCGGGATGCTGGAAAATTTTCATGGAACTGAGGTAAGTTGGCTGTATATATATATATATATATATATATATACACACGTATGTGCTTGTTAAGGTGATTAGCTGACGAGCTCCACCTGGGCCAGACTGATTGATTATCTGATCGTGCTCCTCTCGAACCTTGTTAATAAAACATCATATATATTTCATGTATATGAAACATCTTTACAAAGTCTCTGTGTTACAAACATTCAAACAATCACAGAAGTACCTGGATAAAAGTTTATAGTTGGAAATAAATACTGTTTATAGCCGTAGTTCACTGACAAACTACGCAATATCGCGTTCATTATCGCAGGCGATTCGATCTGCGATAATGAACGCGATATTGCCTAATTGTCAGTGAACTACGGCTCTGTGTAGTAAATGCCGCTCCATCTGAAAGCAGATGATGGAGATTTACCACTAATCACGGAACCAGCTTTACTGACGAGATGAGCATGACAACCGCATGCGATTAATTGCACAGCCCTAATATGCATTATACAGAGGCAAGATGAAAAGAAAAAATACCATCTAAACTTTTCTAAAGACCGTAAGTTCCCCTCAGACATACATTCATATAAACTCCTACCCCTAAATGAATCGCGATTTGTTTAGCATCTCAACCGATTTGAATCGTCACATATTTGAATCGATTTTCAACCGGCTCACGGTTAATCTTTACATCCCTATTAAAGAATTTATAATTTTTTATTTAATTCTGAGAGAACATTCCACCACGGCTGTTTTTCGTGACTTTTCCCTCTGTGAAATTAAGTGTCGGCAACAGCAAGCAACGGTGATAGCTCATTTAAAGGTAATGTCACCTCTAAATTGGACGAATTTGGACAGTCACGGTAAATGGAGTTGAAGAGTCGATTCCATCGACTCCTATGGTGGGAGTCAGGAGTCGGAGTCGACTCCGAAAAACCTGGAACCGAGCACCCCTACATTTCACCATACAGTTAGGCACATCAACCATAACTCCTTCAAAAACAGCCAGAAACCTTGAAGTTGTTAATCGTTACATCCTAATTAGTAATCTTTTAATCTCGAAGATCAAAAGATGGTTAATTTAGCCCGATGTGTCAATTTATTCTCCCCCCAGTATCTTTAAAGGGTCATGAAACCCCAGACTACTTTTTCTGAGATTTTAGCAGAGGTGTTTGTGTTGCACATAGAAGACAATGTTAGCATCTGATAATTTTAACTGTTGGAAAAAACTGGTTAATTTTAAGGTTTTTTTATGCTATTTTCATCTTCCGGTTTTAAAATCGACATCGGGCGATAAAACGGTATTGATATTTATCGACGGTACACCTTCTTTGATAACGATATAAAAAATGTTCGATATAGTGCACGATATAGGTACGTGCTATGAGTGACGCAGACAGCACACACTAGGGGTGCAACGGTTCTCGGTAAAAAATCAAACCGTACCGTTCTCCACACACGGTTCGGCATACACTAGGACCGCGGTTCAACTTAAATCTGACAATGCATCTGTAATATGGTTTGTTAGAGTTCAGCTAATGCATGTTTCTGTTGATGGATACAAATTCTGGCTTCCCAATACATTACAACAAGAGCGATGAGAGAGAGAGAAAAACAATACGTGGACAAACCAGTCACTCTTTAATCAATGCGAGTGCTTTATGCTGGAATAACTGTCATTTATGCCGTCATCACGTGTTGATAGCGCAGGTGAGACCTGAACAGCACACGTTGCTATCTGTGTTTAAACTAAACTCATTTAAGCCTAAAATAAACATTTGCATTTGAATGTTAGGAGTGCGTCAGGGAGTGTAATCAGTGGCACACGAGATGCGGTGATGATGTAAGTGACGTTGTTGCATTTTAATGTTTTGTTAGTCTAGCCCACGAGATGCGCCGCTGCTGTGTTATGCATTACAAATATTAGAGAAATATAGAAGCTCAATGTGGAGAAGATCTTGATAAGGTGAAAACCGAAACCAAGCCATTCACACAGAACGCATATTCAGGCATTATTTAGACGAACAAATATGACTGCTGCACTCACGTCACACAAGCTAATCTGCGTATAAAACATTAGAAATTAGATATTTGTTTAATGTTTATTGTGTGTTTGACTGTTAAAACAAAAAAATATTTGTTGTCTCAATAAATTGGGTTAATTTAAAAATACAGTGGTTACATTAAAAAATAAAAAATTCTATTGCTGTTTGTTTTAATAAAAGGTTATAAAAAATGTCAATAAGTATCGATACCGAATGATATGAAACATTATATCGTTGATACATTTTTTAGCTATATCGCTCAGCCCTATGTTGACGTCACAATTTGTCACAATCGATGACGCGTCATTGTCTATTAAATTATTCATGAAACTGCGTGTTCTTATCCTATGAGAAGACGCTTCGCTTAATTATTCACAACAACGTGTGTTGATTTGCTATGACAGACGCTTCAGACTGTGAGATGACATCGCGCACATTAACTAAGAGAAACGTTTATGGATCTGAGGAAAGTGTTTGTTTTTGCTTTGTAATAAGAGTTTGACACAAACGCAATTCATTCATTTAGTGAGTGTAACCATTTTTACAGCTCCGTGACACAACCCGTCAAAAGGCTTATATAAGCGCAGCAGAATAAGCCTTAAAAGTTATCAGAGGTGCAACAGCGCGTTCATATATATGTTTTCGATGCAGAGTGCAAATGGCTGTGCATTTATTTAATAATAATAATGATTCCTTACATTTATATAGCGCTTTTCTACAGCATACTTTCATCTTATTACAAAGCAAAAACCAACACCGCTAACATTGTCTCAGCTTTCGGCTTCGCTACCGTTCTGACGTTCTTGCTTACTGCTCTGCACTTTGCTCCCTATTTCTGTACTTTTCTCTGATTTTTCTAAGATTTCTACAAAGGATTGCGGTTACTTGCTGGACTTCCAAAACAGGCAGAACACTCAGCAGACCGTCATCATGGACCCCCTCAGCATACAGCCGGTGAGTCCTGTGAATCTATTGAATCTCAACAGTTTATACCAAGTGTAGAGGAACAAGCCTAAACTGATTGTCACACTAATCGATGGCACAAACAGGGAGCGAGACACAAAGGCACATGAGGAATCAGATTGTCATGAGTTTCTCGTATTGCTGCGGTAGCATCCTCTACCCCAGATTCGGCTATGACAGGGCTTGTGAATACTGGTATTGTACCACCCCCTATACAGTTTGAGAACAGATTTGAAGCATTAATGAATGTGGGTGAGGAATCCCGAAATTCAGCAACTTTCTGCTTTCCTCAAGCAACAGTTTCTGATTTGAACAAGGAACTTCGGAAAATTCTAATGAAGCACAAGACTGCAAATCGAATCATCATCCATGTGGGGAAGAATGATATTCGGAAAGAGCATTCAGAACTCCTTAAGAAGGACTTCAGTGAACTCTTTGAAAGACTTAGAAGACTTAAATTCATCAGTGGGCCACTCCCAGCAAGAGGAACTAATATGTTTTCACGTTTGCTTGGGCTGCTTGGGCTGCTACAAAGAATCTGCAGCTTAAAAGGAGTCAATTTCATCGACAACTTCAATCTTTTCTGGGGCCATAGACAACTGTTTAAACTGGATGGCCTCCACCTAAACAAACTTGGTGCAAGAGTGCTAAAGGACAACATCTACTTCTCCATCCGTCATCCTTCAGTAGTGTGTGCCAAACTACTCAACCTGAATGGCACACACACACCTGGACAGAGTATGAGTGACCACAGGACTTCATATCAGCTTCCGAGTCATCATGTGGTTGACACATCCCACAAGGACACTGATAACACCACGCAGCCACAACAAGCACTGCTCATGGACACCATCACGGCTGAGCCCTGCCCACAGAGCTCATCACAGACAGACTGTGACGTATCAGAACAGCTCCAAGACTCAGCACCCAAGGACGACTTTCTGGAAAACAGCCAGGGAAGCCAGGACAACATATCACAGCCACCGGAAACAACAGAGCTAGAGCCCCGCTCACCAGACACATTATTCCTCTCTCCAACATCTCCACTTCTAAGCTTCTCACAGAAAATGGAGGAACTGGTTTATGCTGGGACCAGACTCTCCCACTCTTTTGCTGCAAGCCCCCAGATATCAACTAAAAAACGGCGGGCCCCACAACCACCAAAGCCTGTGGGCCCAGCTCGTCTTCCTCCTCCTGTGAGAGCTCTCCGGCCGCTGCCACAGCGCCAGGGCCCAAACCCTCCATCTGCTGTAGGTGAACCAAAAACAACTGATAGCAGCTCTCAGTGATATGTGTCGGGTCCCCGCTATAATAGCAGCAACATTCACAAATGTTTACAGAACAAGCGGGAACCCAGTGTGCCTGTAGTTTTCTCTATTTCTGTTTTATCACGTGATAGAAAGTCTAAGGCCTTCTTAAGCCGTACGGCTGACTTATCTAATCTGCGGCCTGTTATGCATCAAACTAATATTGCTGTTGAGACAAAATGCAATGCCATCAAGTTAGCATTTTTAAACATTCGCTCACTAAAAAATAAATCATTTCTAATCAATGACTTAATAACCACAAACAACCTGGATTTTATGTTTCTAAACGAAACATGGCTAGAAGACAGCTGTAGTGCAACGGTCCTCAATGAAACAGCCCCTCCTAACTTGGTTGCTTAGACTGAAATACGTGGCTACAAAGAACCTGCAGTATGAAAGGAGTGAACCTCATCGACCACTTCAATCTTTTCTGGGGCCATAGACAACTGTTTAAACCGGATGGCCTCCATCCAAACAAATTTGGTACAAGAGTGCTTAAGGACAATATCTACTTGTCCCTCTGTCATCCTTCAGTATTGTGTGCCAATCCACGCAACTTGAATGGCACACACACACCTGGACAAAGTATGAGTGACGACAGGACTTCATATCAGCTTCCGAGTCATCATGTGGTTGACCGGTCGAGCAGACAGCGGCATTCAGCTCAGAGGGCAGCCGAGCCCAGGACTCTGATAGTGGGCGACTCTATTATCAGAAATATCAGTAGCAGGACTACAACTACATGCTGCTTTCCTCAAGCAACCATCTCTGATGACTGAAATACGTGGCTACAAAGAACCTGCAGTATGAAAGGAGTGAACCTCATCGACCACTTCAATCTTTTCTGGGGCCATAGACAACTTTTTAAACCGGATGGCCTCCATCCAAACAAATTTGGTACAAGAGTGCTTAAGGACAATATCTACTTGTCCCTCTGTCATCCTTCAGTATTGTGTGCCAATCCACGCAACTTGAATGGCACACACACACCTGGACAAAGTATGAGTGACGACAGGACTTCATATCAGCTTCCGAGTCATCATGTGGTTGACACATCCCACAAGGACACTGATAACGGCACGCAGCCAAAACAAGCACTGCTCATGGACATCCCGGCTGAGCCCTGCCCACAGAGTAGGGGTGGGCGCTATACCGTTATGATAGTGACTACCGGTATTATGTTGTTCCATGATATGGATTTTGCTATACCGTGGATACCGTTATATATTCATGAATTAAAATTTTGCATTTATATAGTTGTGTTCAATTTGGTACGCTTTGCAAATTTGAACACAAAAATGATGATAAAGAGCCGAGGCTGAACGTTTTTGTCCTCTGTGTGCAACGCCGTACTACACAGGCATTAGTAATCAAACACATAGAGCATCGTAACAGATCAAATTAATAGAGCACAAATCACCTACTCCAGTTGTTCTAAAACTGAAGGATCGTGTACAGTCAGCAGACTATTTTGCAAAATAAACCTCTGCAGGGTGATAAAGACTACACTGCTCCAGCTTATCATGCGGCCACTTGTCTGATAAGTAAATAATTGAGCGCAAAATATTAATTTGACATATTTTAAT
>NW_015627560.1:41660-42565 GCF_001515625.1 Sinocyclocheilus rhinocerous
AACAACTAAAAATCAAGTCAGGAGTCTTGGTGTGGTTCTGGAGACAGACCTTAGTTTCAGTAGTCATGTCAAAGCAGTAACTAAATTAGCATACTTTCATCTCAAAAACATTGCAAGAAATTGATGTTTTGTTTCCAGTCAAGACTTGGAGAAACTTGTTCATGCCTTTATCACCAGCAGGGTAGGCTATTGTAATGGTCTCCTCACCGGCCTTCACAAGAAGACCATTAGACAGCTGCAGCTCATCCAGAACACTGCTGCCAGAATTCTGACTAGAACCAGAAAATCTGAGAGGACAAGCCACTACACTTAAGACTGAAAGACACTTGACTACACTCTCTACACTATTTTTATGCTGTAGATTGTGTCTACATACCATGGGTTGTAATAGTCTGAGACAACATTGGAAATCTGGGATTTTTTCATGTCTTTTCACTTAATTATGTTGCTAGGACCTAAATACATTGCAGATATGCTCACTGAATATAAGTCTAACAGACCACTCAGATCATTAGGATCATTAAGAAGTCAGTTAGAAATACCAAGGGTTCACACACAAAACATGGGTTTTAGTTTTTAGTTATTATGCCGCCCGCTGTTGGAATCAGCTTCCAGAAGAGATCAGATGTGCTAAAACATTAGCCACATTTAAATCCAGACTCAAAACTCATCTGTTTAGCTGTGCATTTATTGAATGAGCACTGTGCTACGTCCGAACTGATTGCACTGTATTTTATGTACAATCTTTTTCTATTCTTAACTGTTCATTTTAAATCAATTTTGGATTATTTTAAAAGTTTTTAATTTCCTTGTTTTATTGTTGTGTTGCCTTTTCAAAGCACTTTACATAGAAGGGCACCACCAGTGTGCAGCATCCACCTGGATGATGCGACGGATGCGACGGC
>NW_015627560.1:43762-44389 GCF_001515625.1 Sinocyclocheilus rhinocerous
GTTGGAATCAGCTTCCAGAAGAGATCAGATGTGCTAAAACATTAGCCACATTTAAATCCAGACTCAAAACTCATCTGTTTAGCTGTGCATTTATTGAATGAGCACTGTGCTACGTCCGAACTGATTGCACTGTATTTTATGTACAATCTTTTTCTATTCTTAACTGTTCATTTTAAATCAATTTTGGATTATTTTAAAAGTTTTTAATTTCCTTGTTTTATTGTTGTGACTATATTTTTTATGATTATTTTAATTCCTTTTATGTAAAGCACTTTGAATTACCATTGTGTATGAAATGTGCTATATAAATAAACTTGCCTTGCCTTGCCTTTTCTGGGCAATCAAAGCACTTTACATAGAAGGGCACCACCAGTGTGCAGCATCCACCTGGATGATGCGACGGCAGCCATAGTGCGCCAGAACGCCCACCACACACCAGCTTATTGGTGGAGAGGAGACAGAGTAATGAAGCCAATCAGCAGATATGAGGATGGTTAGGAGGCCGTGATGGTCAGAGGCCAATGGGCGAATTTGGCCAGGATGCTGGCAACCCTCTACGGACACCTTGGCAATTGAATCGCCATTGGCTAGTAAATTTTTTTGTTTACTCGCCAGACTGAAATACTA
>NW_015627560.1:44500-44664 GCF_001515625.1 Sinocyclocheilus rhinocerous
CCTTTCATCGCTGCTTGCAGCTTTAATTATTATTATTATTATTATATGAATTCTACTAATAAGAACAATATAAAGTGCACCAAGGATTAACGTGCTTCTGGATTCATGAATATTAATCCGGTTGTGTGCATTCGCTCGAACTGATTTGCTGAAATCTAAACAGG
>NW_015627560.1:46999-54300 GCF_001515625.1 Sinocyclocheilus rhinocerous
ACAGTATAGTGTCCCCGTCACTATACTGGGGCATTAGGACCCACACAGACCACAGGGTGAGCACCCCCTGCTGGCCTCACTAACACCTCTTCCAACAGCAACCTTGTTTTCCCAGAAGGTCCCCCATCCAGGTCCTGACCAGCTCAACCCTGCTTAGCTTCAGTGGCCAACCAGTCTTGGGCTGCAGGGTGATATGGCTGCAGGCAAAGTATGGGTGCAATACAAAAAAAAAAGTGTTTTTAACTCGATGGGAGCGAAATGAATCTGTCTGAACCCGAAGCCGTGTATGTTTTGTGTCTCACCGCTTCCCCCTCCACTTCGCTATACACAACGCCCACTTTTTTAGCGTTTTTTAAAACTGTTGTAAGAACTAACAAGTGCTGAAACAGGGGGTTTCATGACCCTTTAAATTCCCCCCCAGTTAAACTAAATTCAGGCCCTGAACTTAAACATGCAATGTCCAATCTGCACTAGACTTCACATGTTTGGTAAGAGTCCTGGCCTGAAGACATCTAAAGGCCAACATACAGTTATAATCATAGTGCCACCTGTTGGTAACAGGATATGTGAAGTTTTACACTAATTCAAACATACCATGTTTAATCTGCACCAAACTTCATATGTTTGACAAAAGTGCTGGCCTGAAGACATCTACATGCCAATATCCAGTTATAGTCATAGCGCCACCAGCTGGCAGCAGGAAGTTTGGCACATATAAATGACTTTGACATATTCCTCCTATATTCACCACTTTAAATGCATATTACTGTCCGTTCGCTGTTTTCCTAAAGCCACCGGGTGGCGGTGAGCCCTGGTGCGAGGGCGCTTTCAATGCTGCTTGCAGCTTTAATTAGACTATTTTCACTGTTTGGAATTGTAAAACTGTGTTGAACTCAGAGTGTGTAAGACTGAATTTGTTTTTATGTTAATAGAAGCCAAATTTTAAAGCTGCAGTCCGTAAGTTTTGCCTCTTTGTCGCCATCTCTGTTTGAAAACCTGGAATTGCAGCTGTGTGTTGCTCAAATATTTTTTTTTAAACCAAAAAAAGTTACGGACTGCAGCTTTAAGTAAAGTTGCTGTAGGACTCTGGTTATTTTCAACCATGTGAATGTCTCAGTAGAGCATTATTTGCTTGTTTGGTACATTTCACTGTAAATCAGTGACAGTTTTGCGGCAGGCTTTGCAAACAGACTTTTACTGTAATATATAAACCTGACAACATTGTCACAACATGGAAGTAACCTTGTTTATTCTAATGCCGGATCTGTGACCAGTGATTTCTGATGTGTAATTATTCAAGTTCAGTCATATTTTGTCTCAATTTTTTGTGTGTGTGTGTGTGTGTGTCAGTAAATCAAACCAGTGACCAAACTTAAAAATTTTTCTCCTAGTAGCATGAATATAATCTGTTATTTAAATTGTGATTAATTTATATTCAGAAAGCGATCAAATAACAAACCCTGTTTGCTGGAGCTGTCAATCACACTGCACCAGTTTTATCTGGACAATTAAAACTCTCATTATAATAAATGGTTCTCTTACACAACACAAACCTTTTACAGTATTTACATCATGCTGTTAGTTATGATGAAAACATTTTGTGAGAGTGCAGAAAACAAGATGTGATGATGAGATCAAACAGACTGTCATCTGCTCAGTGCTCATCACTGCAAACTTTCATGTGATGGGAGTAGATCTAAATATAACACTATAATTAACACTTTACATGATTGGATAATCTCAACAGCTTAATGGTAAAAACATAGTAAAAGTATTTGAGACTGTTCCACATGTAATACTTTCTATGCAAAGATGTTAGCCAGTCACAGCAGTGAGCGTTTTCATTGAAGTCTCACGGCAGACACTTCCCTTCAAACAGAGCATTCAAATCAGAGACTAAAATCAGGGTAAAAACATAATAGGTGCACCTCAGAAAACATTATAAAATAATAATAAAAAATGCAGTTCATGACTCATTTAAAAAGTATAAAATTTGAAGTGCTGATACCTGCAGATTCCCTGTAGACAGCTGTGCAATAATAATAATAATGTAGATTAGACATATTTCTCACAATACATCAAAGGGCACATTTACACAACAATAATATTCTAATAATGGAAATTTGTTTCTTAACATTTTTAAATTTTGCATACAAACAGCAGCATTGTGAAAGAGATCCCCGTTTGTGAAAACAGTAACATCATGTGCATGAGTATTACGTGTTATGTCTAATAGGCACATAGTGTTTCTTTACAAAGTGACATTGGCATCTACTGGCCTGTCAGCAAAATGCAGCGTTTTTAGTCGTTTTCATGGATCTGTGTGAACGGGGACAGTTTTGATAATGTTTTTATCTGTACACAAATATGTTATTATTTTATTGTCCAAATGTTCCAATTGATTTTCATCTTTTTAATGTTTTCATTTTAGGCCTAATGAAAATGAAAGAAGAAAGACATGATCTGAATGAAGTGGAGGAGAAACATCAGGATCAGAAAGATCATGATGTCAATGAAGAAAAACCAGTGAGTTACAGCATTCAAATAACAGAAGTCAAAAAGCCGTTCAGCTGCTCTCAGTGTGGAAACGCTTACAAACATAAAAGAAGCCTTACGAAACACATGAGAATCCATAATGGGGAAAAGCCTTTCAGCTGCTCTCAGTGCGGAAACACTTTCACTCGTAACGAAAACCTTAAGAATCACATTTTAATTCATGCTGGAATAAAGCCTTTCACCTGCTCTCAGTGTGGGAAGAGTTTTACAAAGAAATGGCAATTTAAGAATCATTTGGTAACTCACACTTCAGAAAAGCCTTTCATCTGCTCTCAGTGTGGAAACACTTTCACACGTAAAACAAACCTTAAGAATCACATGTTAATTCATGCTGGAATAAAGCCTTTTGCCTGCTCTCAGTGTGGAAAGAGTTTTACAAAGAAAGGACAACTTAAGGATCATTTGGTAACTCACACTTCAGAAAAGCCTTTCACCTGCTCTCAGTGTGGAAAGTCTTTCAAACATAAAGGAAGTCTTGCGAAACACATGAGAATCCATAGCGGGGAAAAGCCTTTCAGCTGCTCTCAGTGCGGAAACACTTTCACGTGTAATGAAAACCTTAAGAATCATATGCTAGTACATGCTGGAAAAAAGCCTTTTACCTGCTCTCAGTGTGGAAAGTCTTTCACACGTATAGTATACCTTGAGACTCACATGCTAATTCATGCTGGGTAAAAGCCTTTCATCTGCTCTCAATATGGAAAGAGTTTCACCTGTAAACAAGGATTTAGCCGAATCATTACATGAGAGTTCACACTAAAGAGACGCCGTACCATAAAGTTCATACAAATTAAAAGCCTCATTTCTGTCCTGTTTGGGGAAGGAGATTTTTAAGGGTTTTAAAAGCGTGAAAAACTTGTGTGCTGTGTAGGGATGGATATTGTTAAGGTTTTAAAGGTATTACTGCTTTTACTGACACTGCTGATCCATCTGGTATTTTAACAGTATCTTCTTTAAACAATGTTCTTAACAAAATTCTTTAAAATGCATATTTTGTTTTTCTTTTTAAATAACAAAAAGAACCAATAAGAATTATTGGTTCTTTTTGTTATTTAAAAATAGAAAAGAAAATATATACATTTTAAAGAATTTTTTTTAAGAACGTTGACATTTTGAAATTTCTCAGTCCCTTTGACCCAATTCTCAGGATGTGAACTTTTTCTCTCAAAACTATAAAATTCTCAGACAGATTCTCAAACAAATTACAGATTTTTTTTTCATCATGTGAGTCTCCACATGCAAAATGATCCAAAATCTGTCTAATGTACCTGTATACTCAAATATCTACCAATGTCCACCAGGTTAGCACTGTTGTCTCACAGCAAGAAGGTCCCTGGTTCGAGCCCCGGCAGGAACGGGAGGCCTTTCTGTGTGGAGTTTGTATGTTCTCCCTGTGTTAGCGTGGGTTTACGCTGGTACTTTGGTTTCCTCCCACAGCCCAAAGATATGTAGGTTAGGTGAATTGAAGATTCTAAATTGCCTAAATTGTCTAAACTTGTGTACATAACAGACTTGTGTATGGATTGACTTGTATATGGATTAGAGATGCGCGGATGAGCTCAAACGTCACCCGAATCCGCGCTCAAATAAATGATCCGCCCGCCATACACCTATATTTTTCTCTAATTTAGATATCCGACCCGGCTTGCACCCGATCGTCACATTACAATGATTCTGATTCTTAGTTTTGCATGATGATATGATGAATGGATGGTTCGTTTTTCACAGCAGATACAGTGACATGAGAGCTGATCTGTGCATCACGTCTGCAGAGGCCCTTTCACACAGAACGCGGAATGCGCTGCGCTGTGCTATAAAACCAAACACACCATTGTCGAGCTTGCATCCGTGCCGCGGTCAAGGTTCTAAAAAGTTCAACTTTCGCCGCTGCGCTCTGTGACAATTACCCGCATGGCCAATAGAAACTGGGCATCCAAAGAAGCGCAGAAAGTAAAATGGAGGAAGAGCTAGTACTGAGTGTGTCTGAATTTCCGGAGCTATATAATACAAGTTGGGACATCGGGAGAAAAGCTGTTTCATGGAGACATATCTCAATTCAAGTTGGCATGTCAGGTGTGTTTTAAGTTAGGTGGCTTTTTGTTGGTAGGCAGTATGCGTCAGTATGTTAGGTGAAATGGACACAGGCATTTAGCTTATAGAACTCATACTAAAAGTTTTGAAAACTCCACCTACTTCGCTCTGGCCAGCGAAGCGCAAATCACTTTGTATCCAAAGGGCTACGCTGAACCTAGCGGCCAGCGCAGCGCATTCCGCGTCCTGTGTGAAAGGGCCATTGCGACTCTACGGCCACCGGAGCTGATCACGGCCGATCTAGTCAATGCTTGTGTTTATACCAGCCATGCTGCTGCATGTTTCTGAAGCGTCCCAGACTCTTGTGCTCTCACGAATCCAGTTGATTTGCTCCTGGTGTGATATGCCACCTCGTGGAGGATGGAACAAAACCTCGTCAGAGACGTAAGGGGGTTACAGTAACATAATACACTGATAATAGACTGCTTTTAAATGAACATTTAATTATAAAACAAAAGTTTAGCCAGATTAACCTACACTTTCTTAATAGCATAAACACAAGCTTTACTCCCTTTAAACTTTATCTGGAATGTCACTGTTTCTGTCACTGCAACTTCCCGAACAGGCGAACACACAGAAATTTGTGTGTCTTTCTGCCTGATTAAAAAAATTTAATAATTTAAAACACATTCATATTTTAGAAAATATTTGCATCATTAATGATTTATCTCATCCTCACCCGGCCGCAATTAATTAGATTGCTTTTTTATTATTACCTGACCCACCTGACCTGCGGATTATCCGCAGCTCCTGTGGATATGACCGCCATTTGCGCATCACTAGTATGGATAAGACTAACTGGTTCTCACCATGAATATAGCCATATATGCTGGAATTAAGAAGAAAGTAAGCAAACAAACAAACCAATGTCCACCAAGAAGATGGAAACTTGTAGCACTAGTATTTTTTTCCTCTCTAATGGATGACATTTTGTGGCAATTTTCTGTTCACTATACCAGAATCAGCTTTATCAGAATCAGCTTTATTCGCCAAGTGTGCGCAAACATACAAGGAATTTGTTGTGGTTTTTAAGAAGCTCTTGGTACATACATGCATACATACATATATACATACATATCTGACATGAGAACAGAAACATTTAAATAAGACTTAACAATAAATAATAATGTGTATGAATCTGGAACAGAAGATTTATGTACAGATTTGTGCATTATTTACTCTATATATACAGCTGTATAAAAAATATAACCAATAACTAGGGCTGCACGATAAATCGCATGCGATATTTAACGCGCATCTTGTCAGAAAGCCGGTTCTGTAAACCGGCTTTTCTGACAAGATGCGCGTTAAATATCGCATGCGATTTATCGTGTTAAGCTGGAGATGGCATTGGGGAAAAAACTGTTTTTATGCCTAGATGTTCTAGTGCGCAGAGATCTGTAGCGTCTGCCTGAAGGGAGAAGTGCAAACAGGTTGTGTCCAGGGTGAGATGGGTCTTTGATGATGTTACCTGCCCGTTTCTTCACTCTGGAGTTGTACAAGTCCTGAAGACTGGGCAGGTGCACACCAATGATCCTTTCTGCTGTCCTAACAGTCCGTTGCAGTCTTCTTATATCTGATTTGCTGGCTGACCCAAACCAGACAGTTATAGAGGAGCACAGAACCGACTCAATAACAGCTGAGTAAAACTGTGTCATATGCGCTTGTGGCAGGATTAACTTTTTCAGTTGACGAAGGAAGTACAACCTCTGCTGAGCCTTTTTCACGATGGAGTCGATGTGAGGGTCCCACTTCAGGTCCTGAGAGATGGTTGTGCCCAGGAACCTGAATGACTCCACTGCAGCCACAGTGCTGTCCATGATGGGGAGTGCAGGGGGGATTCTCCTGAAGTCTACTATCATCTCTACAGTTTTGAGCGTGTTCAGCTCCAGGTTGTTGTGACTGCACCAGACAGCCAGCTGCTCAACCTCTTGTCTGTAAGCAGACTCGTCACTGTCCTGGATGAGGCTGATGACTGTAGTGTCATCTGCAAACTTCAGGAGTTTGACAGAGGGGTCTTTAGAGGTGCAGTCATTTGTGTAGAGGGAGAAAAATCAGTGGGGAGAGAACGCAGCCCTGAAGAGCTCCAGTGCTGATGGTGCGGGTGTTGGATGATAATTTACCCACCCTCACTAACTGCTGCCTGTCTGTCAGGAAGCTGGTGATCCACTGACAGATGGAGGTGGGTAGAGAGCTGGGTCAGTTTATTCTGAAGGGTGTCTGGGGTGATGGTGTTGAAAGCGGAGCTGAAGTCCACAAACAGGATCCCCACATAAGTCCCTGGTCTGTCTAGATGTTGCAGAACATAATGCAGTCCCATGTTTACATGGGGTCTTGTAGCTGGTGATGGCTTTCAGGCCTTTCCACACTGATGTAGGGTCGTTGCTTGAAAGCTGTTTTTTAGCTTTCCAGAATAGTTTAACTTTGCGACTCTTATCTCCCTATTTAGTGTGTATTTGGCCTGTTTGTAAGTCTTTGTCCCCACTACTGTAGGCATCCTCTTTGGCCTGGCGAAGCTGTTTGAGTTTTGTACTGAACCAAGGTTTGTCGTTGTTAAATGTTAAATAAGTCCTGGTGAGTACACACATGTCCTCACAGAAACTAATGTAGGATGTCACGGTTCGAAGCAGGCCTGTAAATCCTGCTCTGCTTCA
>NW_015627560.1:54474-57842 GCF_001515625.1 Sinocyclocheilus rhinocerous
ATGAAAGAGTCCGGATAACGCTGCTCTGTGTGTGTAATTTGATAGGCCAACAATTCTAGCGCCACGTTCACACGCGTGTTAGGAGGAATGTACGCACTCACCAGAATAAACTAGGAGAACTCCCGCTGCGAATAAAAAGGCTTACAGTTAATAAAGAGAGCTTCCAAGTTTGGGCAGCACATCTTCTTTAAAACTGTCACGTCTGTACACCAGCCTTCATTGAAGCAGAGCGCAGCGGAGTTGAAAAAGTCCTTGTTTGTGCGGGTAAGGAGTTGTAGTTCGTCTGATTTATTTGCAAGGGAGCGGAGATTCGCCAGATGAATACTCGGCAGCGGAGTCCTAAAACCGCGCTGACGGAGTTTCACGAGCACGCCAGGGTTCACAGCTTTATTAAAATCTCCGAGAATGATAATGAAAGAGTCCGGATAACGCTGCTCTGTGTGTGTAATTTGATAGGCCAACAATTCTAGCGCCACGTTCACACGCGTGTTAGGAGGAATGTACGCACTCACCAGAATAAACTAGGAGAACTCCCGCTGCGAATAAAAAGGCTTACAGTTAATAAAGAGAGCTTCCAAGTTTGGGCAGCACATCTTCTTTAAAACTGTCACGTCTGTACACCAGCCTTCATTGAAGCAGAGCGCAGCGGAGTTGAAAAAGTCCTTGTTTGTGCGGGTAAGGAGTTGTAGTTCGTCTGATTTATTTGCAAGGGAGCGGAGATTCTCCAGATGAATACTCGGCAGCAGAGTCCTAAAACCGTGCCGACGGAGTTTCACGAGCGCGCTGGCAAGCTTTCCTCGCTTGCGTCGCCTGGAGTGCTTGTATAGGAACGCAGCTCCTCTGACTAAAATGTCCAGTAAAACGTCTGAATGTTCAAACGTCGGCAAAAAGTTATCTGGTGTGCTATTCCTTATGTCCAAGAGTTTGTTTCTAGTGAAGCTAATCGGAAAAACGTTGCTTAAGACAGGACAAACAAACAAAAACAGTAAAAGTACCAAGGAGCAACAAACCGAGGCGGCCATGTGCGGCGCCATCTTGAATATATGTCTCCATGAAAGAAATGTGTAAAAATAGACATGCAAATGTGAATTTTCTGTTTACATGCAACACACTACTACACAAATAAATGTACTGTATAAATTCAAATGTGCATATTCTTTCTCTGTGTACTAAAATATTGACTTTTCCCTGTAAACTTTTACCTACCGTTGAAATCAGCCAGTGAACACACCCATGTGGGGCCCAAATGGGTTGGGCCCAGTCAATTTTGTCCCATAAAAGAACATGTCATCTGCTGAGAACCTGATAGATTTAATATCTTCTATTTAATTGTGCAAAAAAGATGCTGAAAAATGAATCAAACACAGCAGGTTATGTTTAATAATAGCAAGCTAATGCCTCGTTCACACTACAAGCAACACACAGCAACAAAGTGACACGATCCCATTCATTTCAATGGAGAGCCAGAGATTTCCCACTACACATGTTTATTTATATAGCACTTTTCAAAAAAAGTTAAGCAAATATAAATTTAAAAATCCACCGGAACGGCTTCCGCGTATGACAGATAATGGAAGTGAGAGAAAAGTGTTTATTACTTTTGAAATATGGATATTTTTCTTACAAAAACGCATGGATTCACTACAGGAGGCCTTTATTCACCCCCCCGAAGCGGTGTGAGGCACATTTATTATGAATGCGCGCGCTTTATTTGACGACTTGTGGACTGTTGGAATAGCCAGGACAATTTTTAATATAACTCCGACTGGATTCGTCTGGAAGAAGAAAGTCATATACACCTAGGATGCCTTGAGGGTGAGTAAAACACAGTCTAATTTTCATTTTTGGGTGAACTAACCCTTTAAAGGGGTCGTCGGATGCGATGTGCACTTTTACAAGCAGTTTGAACTGAAATGTGTGTTGTCAGCAGTGGTGGAGGTAACGAATTACAACTACTCACGTTACTGTAATTTAGTAGTTTTTTCGGGTACTTGTACTTTTTTGAGTATATTTTTAAAGCTGTACTTTTACTTGTACTTATACAAATAAAACAAAATAATCTACTTCATTACTTTTAAATCATAGTTCGTTACTGAGTATGCCCACAATTTGAATTGATATTCAAACATTTGACAGCACTTCAGTAGCCAATAAAGATATCCGATCGTGAAGGGACTAATAACAGCCCTAATATCTGAACCGGGAAAAGCCGCCGCTGCAGGAGGTGAAGAGCTGACCAGACAGTGAGGGAGCTCAGCGTAATTTATGGACTCAAAGTTTGGAGAAACAAACTACATGGTAGTGTTATTATAAATATCTATATTTCGATACATATACTGAAATATCTGACACGGTTCCATTACTCATTTTAGTAGATAGCCACAGTTGGCTATCTACCGAATATACACAGATACAAGCTGCCTCTCTCTCTCCTCTCCGACAGCGAGTTTGACATGCATCCGCCTCCTGTCAGTTACCCACGCAGGATTGCAGGTATTCCACATAATTTTAATCATTCCCGAGCAAATGTGGCGAGCGCTTTATTGTAATATGAGAATACAGTCATGTAATCGCAGAAAACTGGATGCAAGCTCTCAAATAGGCCTAACTTATACAAATGAACTGCCTGTCCTCTCACTCTGATATTGCTTGTGCGCACTCAGGCTGTGTGCAATCGCGATCTCTCCGTGCTTTTAAAGTAGAAATTATTTCTCTTTGCTCCTGGATTCTCTCTTTACATATGTATGTAAATAAAAGCCTATATTAAAATCTGTTCATCATATAAAGCGAATGTGTCGATGAAAATACTACTGGAAATAGTATTGGCTGTAAGTCAAATGCACCAGAAAGTCTTTCAACAATCAAAGATGGAACTTTAATTTCTTTACAATGTAAGTTTATGCTAGAAATGTTTTGGAATGGGATTTTGTCTGATTTGTACATATAAATATCTTAGTCTGCCTAACTGCATCACATTGTCATTACAGGTCAAAGCCATCTGATGTTCCATTTATCTAAATAAATAGGCCTAACATACTGTATATGCCTCTTAAATCACTGCTTATAAAAATTCAGTGTTGTCATATTTTGAATACCTCAAACTGAATTGAGGTCATTTGTTTTATAATTTTATTACTGACTGTGTACTTGTCTTTTTTTGTAAATTCAATTCAGTTTGAAATCAAGCTTCCTTGTGCTTTAAGCTTTTGAAACAAAGTTACCCTATTTTAAAAACACAAATACACAGAATGAGCAAATGTTTAAGATTGAGATTTTCTCAACAAATTAGAATACTTATTTATATGTATGTAAATAAAAGCCTATATTAAAATCTGTTCATCATATAAAGCGAATGTGTCTTTTTAGAA
>NW_015627560.1:57967-64352 GCF_001515625.1 Sinocyclocheilus rhinocerous
GTCAGTTTGACGGCTTGGGGAGAATCCTCTTGTTAAGTCATGACGTAAGGACTGCTGTTTCCGGGTCCATGCCTCTACTTATTTCACTTGAGAATACTATCTCAACAGCCATTTATGAGCACTATTTAATTAATATTACATATTTAAGCTAGGCATTTAAAGATTTGCTGTGCACACTACAGTCTCCGTGCTCACAATGTCTCAGACACTAATATTTTAGCTGAATCACTGTCAGGCCATCCGGGATTTCAGTATAGAGATAAAGGTTAGGGTTATAATTTTTCAGTATTACATGACATCATGAGTGTGTATATGCACAGTTTTTTTTTTTTTGGGGGGCGTCTGGCAGAGCGTTAGGACCCAGAAACAGTGAAGCGCGAGGTCAGACGGAACAAGCAGATATTCTTAACCACTCCTATCCAACCGTGAATCTGCTTAGTTTTTGAGAGGAGTACTTTGTACTTTTACTTAAGTACTGTTTTGGCACCAGTACTTTTACTTGTAATTGAGTATTATTTCAGCAATGTAACAGTACTTGTACTTAAGTAAAAATGTTCAGCACTCTTTGCACCACTGGTTGTCAGTGTGTGTACACAACCACCCTATAATGATTTTTTTTTTTTCTCATTAAATGATTTCCCCTTTCTCAAATCGAGCCGATCTCAGATGCCTGTCTGTGTGATGTCACACAGACAGGCCCCTCCCACGATAGTTTGATTGACAGTAGCGTTTCAGCACAGACTGGACTGGTGTCTTACCTTAGACCCGCCCTGAGTGAGCTGTCATCAGTCCGCCATTGTTTCACTGCCGGTTTTGTGTAATAGTCACCCTGCATTCCTTTCGGAAGGGCTCATCCCTGTGCCCTAATCCCTTCAAAGGGTTTACCCTACGGAGTGAGAGCTTCGAAGGGTTGAAGGGTGTAAGGGACCAAACAACTGTTTCTTGAAGTGCCCTTCACGTGCCCACATGGAGGCGCCGTCATCATGCAAAAAATCTGCACAAAGGATCATGGGAGCCCGAAGTGTCCATCAGTTGTACCCTTCAAAATCCTTCATTCACTTCGGTTTGGAACGACCCTTCAATATGGCGGCCATGATTGTTTTCACTCCGCAGTGCCCTTCGGAGGGCGATATATCCCATTTGGAATGCACCGTCAGTTCCCGTGAAAAACTGTTCCAGCGGGTGGAGTTTACATGAATATTCATTAGTTCTTCTATATTGTGGGCATGTCCTTGAGACAACGCGCAAACGAATGGAAATGAAAATATTAGTGCACGCTCCTCAAATCGCAACTTGTTTAATAAAAGGTAACAAAGTTTCAGTGTGAAGCATTAAATCATTAACTGCAACAGTGACAAAACAATGCATAGTTTGTGAATGATAAATCGTCTGAGCTGTTCTGCCTGATTGATTACAGGCACAGAGCAGAGCAAACAAGAATAGCCTGTTCTAGCCCAGGCAAATATAGTTTTTACTCTTTGATGTGTTTAGCTTTTTATTAATTTAATTTGTGAGACTCTTAATTTTTTGTTTGAGATTTGTAGCCTACCTAGTTGTCATTGGTGACTAGTACTGCTGTGTGTTTACAACAATGCTTAAAATAAACCTCTACAAATGTATCTGTGGCCTAATAAAATCTATATAAGCAAAAGAGTATCCTGTTCTTTTTTTCTTCAAGTAAATGTGCAAATGTGTCACATATTTTCTTTTTTATTATTAATATTTTAAGCTTTTTTTTTTAAACATCAAAATCTTTCCACATTCACCTGTTTGGGAATCACCAATCTCCAAGCACATTATAATAGATTAAAGGTATGAGTTCACCCAAAAATGACAACTCTGTTTTTTGTTCACATTGGTTTCGAACGGGTGAGTAAATAATGACACAGACACCTTTCTCAAAGTGTCTTCTACAGAAGAATGAGTCATACAACCTTGAAACAACATGAGAGTGAGTGAATTTTTTTTTTTTTGAATGAACTGTCCCTTTAAAATGGACCTCCAAAAGCATATGTCATGTTTTTCTTTATTGTATTTAGTTACTTTTAAACAAAAAACCAAACCAAAACCAAAATGTTATGATCCACTGTGTTGTGTTAGTCACGTTTAACATTTGAAAATCTTATTCAAAAGTGTTTTTTCTCATTTTACAAGTATACATACTGTACAATGAACCCATTTCTGATCTTCAACATTGTTGGACAGGGATTCCCAAATATTTTTGTCAGCCAAACTCTGTTCTCCCGACTCCTCCTGAGATTAATATCTTCTGAGATTAATTAAAGTTAATATTTCAGTAATTTAAGAACACACTTTCATGTTCACACAGTTCTCTGATGTCGGTTAATAGTAACATGACATGCAGGTTAACAAATACAACATTTTATCTTTTTAGTAAGTCTTTTATTTTGACTCTTTATAGCAAATTAATACAAACATTTTATTTTAGATTATATAGTTACATTCATTAAATGTTACTATGACAAGTACAGAAGTAATTGCTTTATGAATATAACTCAAATTGAAAAGACAAGGAAACTTTCAAAACAATATTTGTATGTGGAATAAAGCAATGCAAAATTAAGTGAGTGTCTGGTGTCTGAGATAATTATTAAAACAGGGCCTTGGCACTCGATGAGAACAGCCTCCATGTATGTCCAGTTCACACAATGATCAGCTACCAGTGACTCTCACATCCAATCTGAACCAGTGACTTTACATGATGATGAATATATGTGGAAACATCACTAAAAACAAAACAAAGCTATATTATGACATTGGGGATGATGACATATCTATGATTTCTTAAAATAAAAATAAAATAATATTCTTGGAGTAGCTGCTGACCTATTGTCCAAGAAAACTGTGCCATCATAACAGTGCTTTAAAGGTTTATGCACTGTATTATTTGATCAATTACAAACCGCAATGTTTGTTATAATGATTAACATTTTAACTACAAGAAAAAAAATCTCAGTAGGTATGTAGCTTATGTAACAGAAACGCTGGCTATGTACAAAATAAACAAGCAGTGGTGGAAAGAGTACTGAAAAAATATACTCAAGTAAAAGTACCATTACCTTCCAAAAAATGTAGTGTGAGTAGAGTAAAAGTACTTGTCCAAAAAACTACTTGAGTAAGAGTAAAAGAGTAGCCTATTTAAACAAGAAATTAAGAAGGACACACAGGACACTCCAACAGACTAATTTACATTTTATTAGGCCACAGATACATTTGTCGAGGTTTATTTTAAACATTGTTGTAAACACTGCAGTACTAGTCACCAATGACAACTAGGTAGGCTACTAATAAAATTATTCAAACAAAAATTAAAGTCTCACAAATGAAATAAAAAGCTGTACACATCAAAGAGTAAAAACTATATTAGCCTGGGTTAGCACAGGCTATTCGCTTGTTTGCTCTGCTGTGTGCCTGTAATCAATCAGGCAGAACAGCTTAGACGATTTATCAGATTACACAAACTATGTTTTGACACTGTTGCAGTTAATGCTTCGCACTGAAACTGCGTTACCTTTTCGAAATAATCCATTAAATAAATTGCGATTTGAGGAGCGTGCACTAATATTTTCAGTTCCATTCGTTTGCGCGTTGTCTCAAGGACACGCCCACAATATGAGAACTAATGAATATTCATGTATACTCCACCTGCTGGAACAGTTTTTTCACAGGAACTGAATATTTACATTTACATTTACATTTAGTTATTTAGCAGACGCTTTTATCCAAAGCAACTTACAAATGAGGACAATAAAAGCAGTCAAAACTAACAAAAGAGCAACAATATATAAGTGCAAATGACAAGTCTCGGTTAGCCTAACGCAGTACACGTAGCAAGATATATATATATATATATATATATATATACACACACACAAACACACACGCATGCACGCACGCACACAAAGAAAAAAGTGATTTTGTGCCTCTTTGAGATGGCACAATAACACGTCATTCACTTGAAGAACGCAAGCTTCTAGAGGGCACATAACTCTGAAGTAATGAATTTAGGTAAATGGGTGCAGAGCCAGTAGTGGTTTTGTAGGCAAACATTAATGCTTTGAATTTTATGCCAGCAGCTATTGGTAGCCAGTACAAATTGATGAATATAGAAAAGTATTGAATATTACACAACACCGGAGCAGATGTAGACAAGAATGACTCCTAACAAGCGATCGAGGTGTTCTGTTGTTGGAGGTAATAATGAACATAGCAGTCGTCATTTACTCCCGACAACTGAGCCGTTGAAGACACAGAGGATTAACTTTTGTTTCTGAAGGTAATGTGCCCCCGATCTCCTTAAATGCGTCTATGTTCGCGCAAATCATTTGTGATCCAGCTTCACCTCCAGAAGAAGTGGGTGCAAGGTTTTTTTAATGAATCTTTGCAAATCGCCTTTCCTAATATTGTGCCCCTGTAGTTTTTTGATTGAAGATTTTGAAATATATATGTTAGTGCTGGTGCAAAATAGTTTTCTCCTCTTTTCATCGGTTTTTTTTAATTTTATGTGCCTTTTTTTTTTTGATGATGATGTTCGGCTTTCTCCATAGCATTTTAGAGTGACAATTTCCCAATAGAATTCAAATAGATCACACATTTTACCATCAGCTTTGTGATATGAATGGCTCACGCAAATCTCATCACACTTCTCATGTACGCCGTTAAACGCGCGCACAGTGTATGGTGATTCGCGCGCCGCTCGTGCACAATTAAAAGAACTGCGCTTCAGTCATATTGTGATGATAACTGGTCCATTCGGTTCGTATATTAAAGGGTTAGTTCACCCTAAAATTAAAATTCTGTCATTAATTACTCACCCTCCTGTCGTTCCAAACCCGTAAAACCTTCGTTCAGCTTCGCAACACAGATTACGATATTTTTGATCAAATCTGAGAGCACTCTGACCCTCCGTAGAAAGCAATACTTGCAACTGTACTTGCTCGTTTTGGTTATGCCCATCCCCCCACAAACTATGCCCCTGTTTCATTTAAATGTCTCATTTTGGTGTCTCCTCTGGCAGTGAGTGGATTCTAACTTATACGCTTCAGATTGGCCACTGCATTCAAGAAATCAGAAAATCAAACATTGACTCAATCAAACTCATAGACTGTAAAAAAAGATGGACGACGCGTCTCCTATTCCTTCCACTATAGAAAAGTGAAGCCAAAGCATCTCAGTATGGCTGCTGCCATCTTAAGTAAATGACTTCATTTGGAGCCAGAGTCTGCGCAGTAGTCTCGTGAGGTGGAGCCGCGGTATCAAACTCCCGCCCAAACTCCCGCAGACCCAATCAGCCATGATGACACGCTGCATTTTTATAGCATCAAATTACTAGCTAAAATCAAACTTATCACAAAAACGAACAATTGAACATATATCAGCATGATTACAACTACCTTAAATGACCAAAACCATCTTTCGAAAAATTGTATTGGAAGCGTTTTTTATTTTTTTATTTTTTTTACTCAAGTACCATTTGTTTACATGGAGAGGGCGGGGTTTATGACCTGTACTACAGCCAGCCACCAGGGGGCGATCAAAGAGCCCGAAACTTTTTTTTTAGAATGTGTGAGGCACACCTGGATTGGCTACACTGCTCAACTTATTGAAACGTTGAAAATTGAAAAATCTGATGCTCTCCAGAGCGCAAACACAAATATGCACAATATGCTCCAGCTTTTGTTTGAGCTACAGTCCTCATCTGTCTTCTTCATGTTGAGTTTGCAGTTCATTTTGAGTAACCTCTCAAATCTTGCTGTATTTGAGAGCTGTTAAGTTATTAAAAGATAAAGTTATGGCTCTGAAATGGGCAGGGGTGTACATTCCCAGTGTCCCCACAGGATTTTGTGAGACTGTGATTGGGTACACATTGGTTCCTCTAGTCTAGGGGTTCTGGGGTGTATAAGAAAATTTTGTTTATTTTAAATTTAAATGCATAAATCTGGTGCATTTTGAGAGCAGAATCAAGTGACTAGATCAATGAAGAAATATGTACTCTTTCTTAGGTCATGTCCACACGTACACGGGTATTTATCTTGCTAATCATCTTGTAATAAATGTCATTTCAGTTCTACTTTCTGAGTATGAATTATCATATGCAGTAAAAACAACAACACTCAAGCACTGTAAAAGGTTTTGTTCCTTCTGGAACGTTTGACCTCCTAACTGAGCTCCTTTTCACAGATTGAACATAGAAATAAAAACAGTATAAATAACACAAAATAAACAACAGTTCTTTCTTAGTCGTATTAAGTGCGAACAATAAGTGCTCTCTCTATATTCAAAGTGCAAATAGAGAAAAATTTTTGCAAGCATGATGCGAAGCTACCCAGCAAGCAATTTTGCGTTTAAAAGACGTCTATTAGAC
>NW_015627561.1:0-14846 GCF_001515625.1 Sinocyclocheilus rhinocerous
CCGAGTCAAGTCTCGAGTCAAGTGACTCGAGTCCACACCCCTGGACTGTTTTTTCATCTAACGGTTTTGTTATCATATTAATTTCAGATTATTTTTTATAATTTTATATACATTTGTTTGTAATTTAAGAAAGCAGAAAAAATACCATATAAAAATACATTAGTTTTTCTGTATAATAAATGCGAATTACTGTAATTTGTCATTAATGTCATAATACTTAAAATAACAGCCGAGTAGTTAATTTAGAGATAATTTTACAGAGTTTTGACTGCAATTCAAAATAAAAGAAAACAACCTGGAAAAATGTCAGATTACACTTATTTGCATTTGTGTTTAGGCGACCATTTCTATTAGATGATTTAGATGTGTTTAGACATTATTCATATTTATTATGCATTTATCTTCAAGGTATCATACAGCTTTAAACAAAAACAATAGCTTCTTGTATTAAGCTTATGTGATCAAGTATTATCATGTTATCATCCATTCATTTGTAAAAGCCATTCATTTTTTAATAGGAAAGACCTTTGCATTGTTTATAAACTTCAGAAATGTTTGTCTTATTTCTTTTGTTCTCCATCCATAGATTAGTGGGTGTAGACAACTTGGAAAAAGTAAGTATAAGATGCTTATAAATATACGGTTGCTAGAAGAAATGTTATTCCTTATTCTGTATGACAAAAATGCAATCAAAGCAGAAATCAAAGTAAGTGTCATAATAATGATGTGAGTAATGCAGGTATTGATGGCCTTTAAATGAGCCTTACCAGATCTGAACACAGAGGAAAAAATCACAACATAAGAAATGGTAATAAGAATAAAATCAGTTGTTGTTATAAGGAAAGCAGCCAAAAGTCCTACAATGTTATTAATTGATATGTCACCACATGCTAACTGAACCAATGCCATGTGTTCACAAAAAGAGTGATCAATAACATTTGTTACACAATATGACAGTCTTCCAGCCAGAGTGACCATGGTTACAATCAAGAGTCCATTTCTGATTACTGGCACAACAACAAACTTTACAAAGTTAGGGATTTCCATGCATTTATGATAATAAAGGGGTTTGCATATCGCAAAGTAACGATCCAGTGCCATCCAAAAAAGCAAAGTAGATTGAAATGTTCCAATAAAATGAAGACCAAACATTTGTATCAAACAACCTGTTAGAGAAATCCCACTCAAATTGAATAAAAGACTAAGAAGCATGTTAGGTACAAAAAACATAGGCATTATCAAGTCTAACACAGCCATGACACCTATTAATACATACATAGGAGAATGTAGAGACTTTTGAGATTTGATTAGATATATAAGAATAGAATTTGCTGTGATAGCCAATGAAAACATCAGAAAGAAAGGCAGAAATAAAAAAGGCCTCCATTCTCCTAGAGTGTAGAAACCAATTAATTTGAAGTCTTTGAATGAGATATTTTGTGCAGGAAGTACATTCATTCTGAAAAACCCTATAACACACACAATGTTCTTTTCAAACACATGAACTCGATGAAATTGAGAAGAGAAATTATACAGCGGCTGATCAAGTTTGGCTACAGTCATATAAATTATACTCTGCCAACAAATATAATCTTTGTAGTGTGAAGCTAAATCATTTTCTAAATCACTATCAATTTTCAGTCATATAAGTTGTATTATAACAAAAATTGTATCACTGTAGTGTGAAGCTAAAACATTCTTTCTGTTCTTCTAATGCCAATATAATAAATTTACTGTGATGTAAATTTTAGAAAAAAAAGTTACAATTGACACTTCAAGTCAGAAGTACAATGAATGAATGACTTATCATATGGCTGCATAAACTATGAATAGTTTATATGTAAATAGTAAAATAGCAGTAAATGAATAGTAAAAATGAATAGATTCCTTTTATATAATTTTTTTTTTCAGATAAGATGTGTTATATGTTTTACTTGGTAGAGTGTAATGAAAGCTCGACACGTATCATAAGCTCTAAATACACTGCATTATGTTCCCATGAGTCTGTGTGCTACTCCCACAGAGGAATAGAGCTCATCTCTGCCTGTGACATAGGGTTGAAGTTTTTGTGTCCTTAAAAGCTGATTTACAATACAGCTGCAAATATGCATTCATTCATGCTTAACTAACACACAGATAATGTAATATTATCTGTATAATATTATAAGTTAATATATGACTCATGAAGAATGTCTCAGGTTGCGATATAACGATGGTTCCCTGAGAAGGGAAAGAGATGCTGCGTCTGAGAATAGCAATGCTATGAGAATGATAAGACCCACTTTGCTTCACTGACAAGTGCCATAGTGTGAAATTATGCGAACACAACTACGAGAGCAGCACCTAAGAACCTGGTGCAGAGCTTCAGGGCATACAATTTCCTCGTGGAGAGAGCTCTGGAGTGAAGTATGGTCTCCACAACCTCAGTTGCGAGACCCGAATCTATGAGTTGGGCCCCCTCAGAGGCCAAACCTACCCATGACCGCAGACCCCCCTGTTGGTTTATGTAGGTGACCACTGATGTGTGGTTTTTACAAACAAGTACATAATTGCCCATCATGTCAGAGAGGAAGTGTTTCAAAGCTTGAATTTTTCACTTTAAATGATTCAATTATTCACTTTTTCCAAGGCTGAATTTCAGCCATTGAAATTCAGCCATTGTCTTTTATATCCTTGTGCTAAAAATTTATCACAGAGTTTTCTTGATTCAATATCAAAGTCTGTTCCCTTTCAGTCGGTTACTCCGAGTCATGTCGGTGACCGACGAATTGGAATCTCGCTTCGAGAGACCAATCTACTTTGAGTGTAACTAAACGAGCCAATGCACATTGGCATGCAATTATTGCATCCAGCTGCCGCTGATCACAGCGTGAGCATAAAAAGGCAGCCGGTGCAATGCATACCAGCTTTTCGCTTCGGAGCCGAGCGACAACATCGTTCTGCTCCATCCAAGTGTTTTCAGTGAGCTACGAGTTCAACGCGCTCTTGGAAGCTTCTGGTGTTGGCGGACGGCGCTTCAGCGGTGGTCGTTCCTGTGTCGAGTGGGTTGCACACTTCAGGCTGCACTACCCCCTGTTGTGCTGCAAGCGGCCATTTCCCCTGTGCGCCTCAGCACTAAAAAGAGCATTTCCCTGAAAGAGCAATTTCTCTAAAAGAGCTCCAAGGGTGCGTCTTTGTAAAGACGACGGATCGTCTTTTTAAAGATGCCGTTTCATCCGTGCGTTTATGGGTGCGGTCGTTACCTGGTGCCGGGTGATGGTCACGATCGCTGCCTCACGTGTCTGGGCATGAAGCACGCTGAGGTGGCATTCGTGGATGAGTCATGTTCCCAACGTTGCCTCTGCCGCAATCTAGTGCTCGTTCTGGCGGCAGCCAGACGAGGACTACTTCCAGCAGTAGCGCGGGCGGTCTGAGGGTTACAGTGGTGGCAAACCCCTCAGGTAACCAACCCTCGGGGGCCCACCACTCCTCCAGTGCTCTGCAACCAGCCGAGCCGCCGAAGGAACGCGCTGGGCCCTCTTTAAAGAGTGTACCAGCGGTATCCCTCGGGGCTCCTCCCAATGACCGGATGTCGATCGCTGCATTGGAGGGAGAGCTCTCTGGAGAGGAAGATTCGGCTGCACTGCCGCCCTCCGGGACGGTGGCAATGCCTGAATTGGATCCAGAGATGTCTGCTATGATTTTCTGGGCCGCCGAAAGGGTAGGGCTCGAGTGGAATCCTGCACCGTGTCCCGAACCCTCGAGGTTGGATGATTGGTTTCTCGGGGTGGCTCGCGCTCGCGCCCCGCCCCGGTGCCTTTCTTCCCGGAGGTGCATGAGGGGCTTACCAGATCGTGGATGGCACCTTTTACTGCCAGAAACCGGCCTTTCCTCCTCCCTCACCACCCTCGAAGGTGCAGCGAAGGGGTATTCGGCGATCCCCCCAGTGGAGCGGTCGGTAGCGATGCAGTTGTGTCCTAAGACTGCCTCCTCCTGGTGGGGAGACCCGTTGCTCCCTTCCCGGGCCTGTAGGCATTTGTCTGGTCTGACCGGCGGTGCTTATACGGCTTGCAGGGAAGCTGCTTCCGCCTTACACGCTATGGCGTTACTGCAGGTGCACCAGGCCAAGGCAATGAAGGACCTGCACGAGGGTGGTCACGATCCGGAAGTTCTGAAAAATCTCCAAACCGCCACTGACCTCGCGCTCCGTGCGACGAAGGTCACCGCGGATTCTCTGGGTCGTGCGATGTCCACGCTTGTGGTCCAGGAGCGGCATCTCTGGCTGTGTCTGGCCGACATGAGGGACGCCAACAGGGTTTGGTTCCTTAATGCCCCTGTGTCCCAGACCGGCCACTTCGGCGACGCGGTCGAGAGCTTTGACCCAGCAGTTCTCGGCTGCACAGAAGCAGACTGAGGCGATTCGCACATCCTGCCCCGGCGGGCAGCTGCTGCCTCCACCCCGCCATCGGCCTCACGGTCGACGGTACCCAAATTCTCGACAAAAGAGCAGTTTTCACTCTCTCTGGGTCTCAAGAGGGCACGGAGAGTTGCGGACGGTTCAACCCCGGACCGCACTCATCCTCCTCTGTCGCCAGCAGGCAGCAGTGGGCGGTTCGAGAGCGTCAACAAAGGCCCTACTCACGCACCCTCTGCCAAACTGTGGAGCCAGGTAAGTGCTGCACCGCACACTCAGACCCTTCTTTGGTCTGCTCACAAGCCATCCGAGTTGGGTCCCTGCGTTCCACCTCGCTGCCCCACCGCGGGTACAGCGGTGATTCCGTTGGTCCCACTTGCACGGTATCTGGGTGCCTGGCTAGCACTACCCAGCCCGTCTCGCTGGCTTCTGCGGACCATCAGCCTCGGCTATGCGATTCAGTTCGCCCGGCGTCCCCCCAAGTTCAGTGGCATCCGCTTCACGACAGTGAAGGCGGCCGATGCTCCTGTCTTGCGTGCGGAGATCGCAGTCATACTTCCCCGAACTAATGCTCCTCGCGACAGCCCTTCCCTGGCAGATTCCTCTGAGGAAGGATCTACTGACTCAGAGACGGGGCACCCTGTGGCACCCGCGTCCAGACCTCTGGAAACTTCATGTCTGGTCCCTGGAAGGGACGCCGAGGTTGTAGGTGACCTACCCCAAGTGGTAGTTGACACCATCACTTCGGCGAGAGCTCCGTCTACGAGACACGCTTACGCCTTGAAGTGGAACCTGTTCGTCGAGTGGTGTTCTTCTCACCGAGAAGACCCCCGGAGATGCCGGATCAGGGTCGTGCTTTCCTTTTTTCAGCAAGGGTTGGGGCGAAGGCTGTCTCCCTCCACCCTTTAAGTCTATGTCGCCAAAAAAAAAAAAAAAAAAAAGCGATTGCTGCTAACCATGACCCTGTGGAAGGGAAGTCAGTAGGGAAGCATGACCTGGTCATCAGGTTCCTTAGGGGGGTGAGAGACTTAGGTCTCATATGTGTGATCCACTTTCAAAATTTTAGTATTAAGAAATGGAAGTTCTCTATCATTATGTTCCATATTGAATTTAATCGAATCACAAAAACTATTTATATATTCATAACAAAATATAGTTCCTCAGAGCCCTTGAAAAGTATAAAAATGCCATTGATAGATCTCCGATATAATAGAACTTTATTGGAGAAGCAGTTGTTGAAAAACACAAACCATTCTTGAAAAAAAAACAAAAAAAAAACATCGTTAGTATTGCTAAATCCGGTGCAAAAACAAGAACCCATTGTAATACCTTGAGGTTGCAAATAGCAGTCATTTTCATACAGAAAATTATTTTTTGTAAGAATCTTTTTTTTTGGATACACAAAAAACAAATTTCAAGGATTGAGTTCTTTGCTCTTTGGTGAAATTTATAGAATGACCAATGGCCATAGAATGACTGTCTCCTTCGTGGCCTGGTGCAGTTCTTCGATCGTGCCCTAGCCCACCTCCTTGCCTTTGTCAAGGTCTCGTAGCAAGGTATGCCTGCAACAAAGCCGATGTATGCAGACACACACCAGCCTGACCTGCTGCCGTGTAAGCCTTTCCCACCAAGACCGTTGTTGTTCTACATGACTTGTTGGGTAATGTCAAGGCCTTAAAGGATGATGCAGAGTCAGGGGACAATAGCTCGCAAGTGTCTGTTCCAGCTTAGGCATGGCCTCATACCTGTGCTCACTTATATTCAAATAATTTGATACTTGCAGGCTGAAGAGACAGGAAGAATATGATTTCTTCCATGATCTTGACACCCCAGTGAGGAGATTAGGAAAAAATATGTAGGCCTTGACATGGAGGTTGTGATTTTACTTGTAGGTATTGCTTGCCCAGTTTGCTTTTAGGATGATCTTTCCGCTTCTAAGCCTGTTAGTCAATGTTTAATGGGAGGGTAGGCAATTTCGGAAAGGCTAGCAATAGCAAGCTAGCTTTGAAAGCAAGATCCCCACCCTCCCTGCATAATCACTCTGCAAAGCCACGCCTCCTCCAAAACACATGCACATGCACAGGCAGACCAGATGCTAACCAGTAGGATTGTTTGAGATGCGCCTCGCCTCGCCTGAAATGAAGGCGAGAGTAGGCGGCTGCAGTGAGGGGAGGAGTGAAATAAGTGCAGTCAAGACGGACAGTTCTGACCTCTCGAAGTGGAATATATACCTGTGAGATCAAAGGCAGATATCGCGTTATTCTCACTCACATGCTGTGTTGCTAATAAACATGATATGATTTCAGTTCTGTTGCTTTTATATGAAAATAAATATGATGAACAAGACACTCAAAGTGCTTGCTATTTAATTCCATACGAAAGGTGTATTTATCATCCATTTTTATTTTAATACAAACATGTATTTTAGATTTTTATAGAAATATGACAACAATCACATATCTCACACAGAGATCGCACTGTCATAGTGTTGGGGAACATTCATGCATAATTTAAATACATAATCACATTGAACCAGATAAAAAATAAAATTTTTTAGAAGAGAACACAGCATCACAGTTGTCTGAACCAATGAGCATTAAGCTGTGTCGTCAACAAGTAATTTCCCATCATGCTTTTGATCAGCACAATGAAAGACGGCGTTGGTGGAGGGTTGAATGCAACGTTGTCAGATTACCTCATATCTCATTCACCGGTGAAAAACATTACAGTACAAACCACATGATATTACAATAATAACGCCTTTCATTCTCACTGGAATGCACTGCACTAATGAAGAATCATGTCTGTGCAAACAGGGTGCGCAGAGGTATGCAAATACATATTTTGACAGGCAGGCAGGACAGCCTATCGTAATCTTCAGACTGAACATTTCATGGTCCTACTCCTTCCACAGACGATATAAATATATACAAATAAATTTAGACCACTTAACTTAGTGATTGCTATCGGGATGTGAAGAGAACAATGTCCACCAGCTCCTCATAAGTAAGAGAGTAAGGTGCCGAGTCCTCAATCTCTACTGCCTAAATGCTGAGCACATCTACCTCCACAGAACTAGACAGCTGCAACATCTGGCTGGTGTTTTGACCCTGGACTGTTTCCTCGATTCTGTTTGTTTACTGCCTGTCCTTACCATTGCCTGTTATCTGAATTACTTTTACCTCTGCCTTGGATATTACTGTTTGCTGTTACTGGACCCTGCCTGCATGACTACACCTTGTTTATTAAAGCCTGCCCTGCATTTGGATCCCCAACTAGCATATTTATGATTAATGTCATTTTCTAGGAAGTATTGACTTGGACTGGTTAACACATCAGTGGTTGTCAGTAGGACCAACATCACGCTGTTTTCAGAATTTCTGCTGATTTTGATGAAATATGGTGAATGAGTTAAACAGACCTGAAAGTATACACTCTAATTCAGGACAACTCTGGCCTTGTGGGTCCATTTTCCTGCTGAGTTTAGCTCCAACCTTGATCAAACTCACTGTAGCTTTCTGATAATCCTGAAGACCTTGATTAGCTTGTTCAGTTGTGTTTGACCAAGGTTGGAGCTAAATTCTACAGGAAAGTGGATCTCGATGGTCGCTCTGATATCAGAAAGCATTATCTAATTTGCTAACATGTCATAAACAAAAATGCAAGGGAGGGAGGATTGTTGAACTTTGTGAATGGCGGACTTTTTTTTTGTGAAAATGTAAACAAAAAACAAATAAATAAAAAAAATATTCTGTGGGCACACAGTCTTATAGGCCTACTTGTATTTAGGCCAATCAATTTTGTTGAACACACAAAAGAGCAATGCAATAGGTATCCATATGAAAAAAAGTAACTCTCGATAGCTTTAACTCAGTGCTCATTACTAAACTGTGTTTATTTGACCAGACATCTCAAAGGTCTTAAGGTTTTAGTTGCTATAACAAGGTTCAGACTAATAATACATGCCAAATTGCACTCAAGGGCACAGGTGTAAGTTCAGAATGGTCCGAGAGACACAGTTGGCATCACCAAGGGCCCAATTATCTCTTGTCCATGTTATTTAGACTTGCTTGTTCACAAATGATCACAAGTGATATCATAACTATATTCGACAAATTACATCATCCATTTACTGTACACTGAGTCATGGACAGTCTGTTATATCAGAGGCCCATTTCAAAAAGGAAGTTAAGTGAAAACTCTGAGTATGTTAACCCTGAAATGAGGGAAACTCTGGGTTTTCCAATTCAGAATGGAAGGTTTGTCAAACCCGAGAAAGCAGGGTAAGTCAAGTCAGTTTCTGAAAGAGAGGTAACTCAGACCATGTTAACTTACACTGTGAAACCTACAGCCTGGGTACAACCTGGTCGGAAACCCAGAGTTTCTTTTGTTCTCCTCCCCCTTTCAAAAGCGTAAGCGATGTTTAAATACCTCATTCATTCATTCATTCATTCATTCACGCTGTAAAAAAATGCATTTCTTAGTATTTTGGAATGTAAAATAAGTGAATTTTACTTAAAACAAGAAAAAAATATTAATACAAATGGAAACAAGATTATTTTTCTTAAACCATTGGCAGATAATTTGCAAAAAAAGAAAAAAAAAATACACTTAAAAGACCAAATACCTTATGTCATTTTTCTTATGTAGAAAATGCATATTGATTTAAGAATCTTTAAATATTTTGACTCGAAACAACAAGACAAAAATACTAAGTAAGAAAAGCATTTTTTTTGCAGTGCATTCATTCATTGTACATATTTTCATCATGCAGACACTCTGAAAGTGACAAAAATGGCATGTCCTCTTATACTGAATCCTGTAGATATAGAGGCTGCATTAATTCGTAGGGAGTTACATTTACATTGGGAGAGGATTATTTCGATTTTTTTTGCCATATCTGCATGCATATTTATTTGAGGGGTACCATGTTTAAATATATTGTTTTCTAAACTGTATAACATCAGGGATGCAGAGCACATTAGTAAGGTTGCTGCATGCAGAGCAGTAAGGAAAGTGTGCCTTGCTCTCACGCTCTTTCTTATAACATTTTTGTAGTTTTCTGAGCACAAACCCATCAAAAATAAAGCTGATTTCTGTATGAAATGGAAGGATGCCAGATGGAAGGGTAGTTCGAGATATATGCCTGAGCCACCACCACCACCACAGCTGTTAAATTTATTTGGTCATCTTTATTTCCTACAAATACAAAAGCAACAGTTATTCTTTTTCCTGTTGGATTTTAATATTCTTCCAATACTCTGTATGGTGACAATGTCCTCTTCATCTGTTCTTCATTATTTTTGCGAGCCTGCTTGCTCTTGGCTGAGTAGAAGTCAAATGTTAATTTCATTACTCTAATTAAGAAATGAAACAGTTTGGATTAGAGAACATTTAATTATGTGAAAAGAGCATTAAACTATGTGGGAAAAGCTGCTGCGCACTGAAATAGACACGGAATTATATTTATTTAATATGTCAAATGTTTGTAAAGTCATGTAGGCTACACTCACCTTTTATGCTTAAAGCTTTACCTTGATTGAATTATGTTTTTATGTTTTTAGCTGCTTTTTTTTTTTTTGCCTGTGGGATACCATGAAAATTAACATTACTTCAGTAATTTACCGTTATGCCACTTTTTACCTTTGATATTATAACAGTGATTACGAATTAAAGTTACATATTGACTCGGAAGAATTCAGACCTCTTTTTGTCGGGTGCTGTTGCCATGGTGAATCATAATTTCGGAGTTCCATTGATCATAGCTTTTCATAGTCATAGTGCACATGCTAAACTCAGAGTCAGCCTACTCAGAGTCGATTGAGCTACCTCGGTTCAGCTGTACTGAACCCCGAAAACTCAGTTTCCCATCTCAGGGTAAGTCAACTCAGAGTTCAAGTTTAAACTCAGAGTTAGTTGAACCTCCTTATTGAAACGGGCCCCAGATGTTTTGGCATTATTTACTGTGTTAATTGTACATGTTTGAAATAAATAAGAGCTACAAGGTTTGTGTGTGCTTTACATATGGAAAAACAGTGCACAACAGAACAACAGTAAAAATAAAGTTGCTCATGACAATGTAACTAAAATCTCATGGTGGTTAACTTTGAATCATGCACTGTAAAATCCAATAGTTTACCTTACTTAGATAAAATTAGTTATCTTTACTTAGTTGATATATTTACTAGGTTTTATTAAGTTACAGCTAATTTCAAGGCAAATAAAACAATTTACTTACTGCTTTTAGTGATACTTACTTAAAACATTCAAGTAGCCACAAAGGAACCAATGACATCAATACACCAGTGAGAGGCACCAGTGCACTAATATGTTGCTAATGTGCAACATAACAACAGAAGAAGAAGAAGAAGAAGAAGAAAGTTTTTGAGGCGGGGCAATTCTTAATATACTTTTCATTCATTTCCTCCAATTCTGCAGTTCTCTTTCTCTAGTTGCATTCACTTGTTTCCCAAATTCATTTTGTATGTTGAATTGTCAATACAACTGAAACATTTCAGAGAACATCACATAAGCTAACTTCATAAATTGATGTTGATTTTCCAAAAATATTTTGTTTGAACTCACCATTATAGTCATTAGTGCTCCCTTTGGTTGGGCACTTGGAACTTCATTTATATTATAATAATTCTCTTCCTATTTATGCAGCAATGCAACGTGATAATGATATTATAACATGATATTATAATATAATATAATATAGGACTGAATATTAACAAATACATTTGCTTTCTTGTTCCAACCCCTACTTCTTTACCAAAAGGGCCATTTGTAATTCCTAATGGCACTGAGATGTTTATACTGACTTATAATGACTGGATGCTTACAACTGATAGTGGAGATTAGGACAGTGGCCAGTCCCACTCTCCTTCCTTTCCCATCACATATCAGCTCATAGAGGTGTTTATTTTAAATAAAAATGAATCAAATATTTTTAAAGTGGGTACAAAAAGCCTAAAGGGTCTTTAATATAACTATAATTTAAATTGGTATAGTGTCCTCATGTTGCTTGGATAGGCTGCCACATCGACCTTATACTACCACTATACAGATGTAGTTGGATTTAGTGGGTAGGTGTAGGAATTAGCTAATTGGAAAGGGACAATTAAGGTTGTAAAAAGACAGCATCCATTTATGATTTTAATATGTTGTTGTTTTTTCATACTTTAACCCGATTACCCTATTTTTATTTAACCTTTTATTTAACCTTTACCCTATTTTATGCTTTTCTAACTATCAACCCTAGGACTTCAGACCTGCTCCTGGGGACCCACTGTCCTGCAAAGTGTGTTTCCAACTTGCTTCAGCTTGTCACGTATAGTCTGATTTAATTTTCTGTTCCCATTTGCCTGCCTGAGTTTTCTAGTTAGTTTCCTTGGTTGTCAATTAGTCACTCACACCTGTTTTTTTTTAAATTTTTTATTTTTTATTGCACTCTAGTATTTAAGCCCTGTGTCCCTGTCTGTGAACGCACAGCTTAATGATTTTTTGGTGAAGAGTAACATTGCAGATACATTCCAGTCAGGGTTTAGAGCCAGCCATAGTACAGAGTCAGCTTTTTGAGAGTTTCTAATGATATTCTACGTGGTGTTGATACTCAAAGTAGTGTCATTCTATTACATTCGACACAGTTGATCATAAGATTCACGTTGGCATTCAGGGTTTAGCCTTGGAATGGTTATCCTCATTTTTAAAAGATATAACTTTTTCAGTCAGTCTAGCAGACTACTCTTCATCTGTTGCTCCTCTCAATTTTGGGACCAGTTTTGTTCTCCCTTTATATGCTCCCTTTAAGATCGATCTTTGAAAAAGATGGCAATCATTATCATTTGTATGCTGAAGACTCTCAAATTTATTTACCTTTGAAATGTGGGGATACATTTTCCTTTCAGTCTCTGTATGAATGTTTGACTGAAGTTAAGTCAAACATTCATACAGAGATTGAAAGTTAAGTGTTGGTTGGCTAACAATTTTCTCCAACTGAATGAGGATAAGACTGAGTTCATTTGGTAAAAAAGGGACGTGGGGAGGATGCCACTGAGTGCCATGGGTTGCTTCGAGGGAAAAATCGTTCGGTTTCTGAGTTCAAATCATAAATTACTCCTTGTGGTTCCTTGATCTCATTTAAAATGCAAAGGTAATCGGTAGGGATGCACCGATACCAATACTGGTATCGGTATCGGCCCGATACTGAGCTCCTGTACTCGTACTCGTACTCGTTAAAATGCCCCGATACCAAACGCCGATACCACACAGCATGTGATAAGTGCCATATTCAGACAAAGAAACACCGACAACCTTTTCTGTTGCAGCTCCAAGGCTTTGTAATGACCTTCTTCTGTCTGTATAATCTTCTCCTACATTTTGTCAGGAAAGGGACGTAGGACTCAAATGCAGTTCAAACAAAAGAGAGAGTTTATTCTGAACTTCAGAACACAAAGTCAGCAAAAGAGTGAAACACAAAAGTCAGGTGAATGAAGTGGTGTGGTGCTCCCTGCGCACACATCCACCAAGACAGAGGGCTGAGAGGAACTACTGGAAACGTCCAGTGTAGCACTCCCAATCCGGCCTCACTGTCCACATACGAATAATTAATTCCTCGGCTGAGGATCCTGGAAATAGTGCAGAAGAGTTAGAGGAGAGTGAAAGCACACAGGACAGCACACAGGTGAACGGCAGGAAGCAGTCGGAGAAGGTACCGGTCATAACACATTTAGTGTATTTCAGAGTGCGCTAAAAACTCATCTGTTTTCTTTAGCTTTTGAAAATGCTTTAAATTTGTTGTTTATTATTGTGTGGTATGTGTCTTATTAGTTTATGTCTATTTTTATTCTTTTATTTATTCTTCCTTTACAGCACTTTGGTTCCCCATTGTGGTGTTGAAAGTGCTTTAGAAATAAAGTTTGAGTTGAGTTGAGTTGATATGCGATCCTGAACAACACCGTTACAGAATACCGGACCTAGACCTAGAAGATTTTGTGTTTTTTTCCCCCTTTTGTTCCTTTTCAACTGAGCCTGCCATTGCCCCAGAGCCAGAGCCTCACAAAATGTCTGACCAGGTGCGCGAGCTGCCAACATTGCCTGTCCCTGAGGGAGTGCTCATGGAATAAGAGGGTATGGAATGGAGCCCTGCCCACACTCCCACTACTTCTCCCACCTCCTCTTCCAAACACTGCCTGTTCCTCAGCCTCACCTCCGCTGGCTCCATCAGGCTCCCACATCCCTCCGGCTCCACCTTGGTCAGTCACAGCCTGTCTCCGCCACAGGATTCCACTCCTCTGGCTTTGCCTTGTCCCTCCTTCAATCTGGCTCCGTCTGGCTCCTCCTTCCCTCTGACTCCGCCCTTTGTCACTCTGGCTCCGCAGCAGTCTTCTGGGTCCCCATCTCTACCTCAGTCGCATGGGCCGTCAGCTCTGCCTTGGCCCTCCGGACCTGCGGTTTCACCCTGGCCCTTCAGCTCTCCAATTTGGTCTTGGGCTCCACCTCAATCAGCTCCGGCTCCTCCTCCATCCATCGGCCCCTTGGTGTTGTCAGCCCTACACTGTAAAACCCAACAAGTTAACTTAACTCATTTCTTTGAGGAAGCTGATTACCTCAATTCAATTAAGTTCAATTAATTCAGTAAAAAAAACACACATACACAATAGTTATGAGTACTCTGAAAACCCTGAACCTATAATTTCAGTTCACTAAAACAAAGATATTTCTTAATATACAATTAAACTATACACTGCGATCATATATTTATATTGAGTAAAACTAGTGAAATTACAAACTTTAAATAAACTGAGAGTGCTTGCTGTTCACTGCTAGCTCACAATAGCACACACAGTTAAACCCTACAAGTTAAGCTAACTCATTTTATTTTTAGGAAACTGATTACCTTAATTCATTTAAGTTTAGAAACCAATAGTTCCCTTTCAGTCGGTCACTATGAGTCACGTCGTGACCGATGAATTGGGATCTCGCTTAGAGAGACCAATCTACTTCGAGTGTAAACTAAATGAGCCAATGGACATTGGCATGCGATGATTGCATCCAGCTGCCGCTGATCACAGCGTGAGCATAAAAAGGCAGCCAGTGCAACGCATACCAGCTTTTTGCTTCGGAGCCGAGCGACAGCATCGTTCTGCTCCGACCAAACTGACTTCATGTGTGACGAGTTAACGAGCTCTAGGCAGCTTCTTGTGTTGGTGGATGGTGTTTCAGCGGTGGTCGTTCCTGTGTCGAGTGGGTTGCGCACTTCAGGCTGTACCACCCCCTGTCGTGCTGCAAGCGGCCATCTCCCCTGTGCGTCTCAGCACGTAAAAGAGCATTTCCCTAAAAGAACCTTTTTTCTCTAAAAGAGCTTACACGGGTGCGTCTTTGTAAAGACAACGGATCGTCTTTTTAAAGATGCGGTTTCACCCGTGCGTTTCTGGATGCGGTCGTTACC
>NW_015627561.1:16012-39798 GCF_001515625.1 Sinocyclocheilus rhinocerous
TTAAACACGCTGAGGTGGCGTTCGCGGATGAGTCATGGTCCCGTTGCGGGAAGATGACCATCTCGGAGCTGCGGGCCAGGCTCCGTTTCCTCCAGGGGGGCGGAGCGCCGTTGCCTCTGCTGCGATCTAGTGTTCGTCCTGCCGGCAGCCAGGCGAGGGCTACTCCGGGCAGTAGCACGGGCGGTCTGAGGATTACAGTGGTGGCAAACCCCTCAGGTAACCAACCCTCGGGGAACCATCGCTTCTCTAGCGCTTCGCAACCAGTTGAGCCGCCAAAGGAACGCGCTGGGCTCTCTTCAAAGAGCGTACTAGCTGCATCCTTCGGTGCTCCTCCCGATGACCGGATATCGATCACTGCATCGGAGGGAGAGATCTCTGGAGAGGAAGATTTGGTTGCGCTGCCGCCCTCCGGGACGGAGATGTCGGCTATGCTTTCCCGGACCGTCGAGAGGGTAGGGCTCGAGTGGATACCTCCAGCGTTACCCGAGCCCTTGAGGTTGGACGATTGGTTTCTCGGGGTGGCCCGCGCTGGTTCTCAGCACCCCAACTCCGTTGCCTTTCTTCCTGGAGGTGCATGAGGAGCTCACCAGGTCATGGATGGCACCTTTTACTGCCAGAATCCGACCTGCTGGTTCCTCCTCCCTCACCACCCTCGACGGTGGTGCAGCAAGGGGGTATACAGCGATCCCCCCAGTGGATTGGTCGGTAGCGACGCAGTTGTGTCCTAAGACCGCCTCCTCCTGGCGGGGAAACCCGTCGCTCCCCTCCCGGGCCTGTAGGCGTTCGTCTGGTCTGACCGGCGGTGCTTATACGGCTTGTGGGGAAGCTGCCTCCGCCTTACACACTATGGTGTTACTGCAGGTTCATCAGGCCAAGGCACTGAAGGACCTGCACGAGGGTGGTCACGATCCGGAAGTTCTGAAAGAGCTCCGAACCGCTACTGACCTGAGCGTCGAAGGTCACAGCGAGTTTTCTGGGTCGTGCGATGTCCACACTTGTGGTCCAGGAGCGCCATCTCTGGCCGACACTGACAAGGTACGGTTCCTCAATGCCCCTGTGTCCCAGACCAGCCTCTTCGGCGACGCAGTCCAGAGCTTTGACAAGCAGTTCTCGGCTGCACAGAAGCAGACTGAGGCGATCTGTCACATCCTGCCCCGGCGGGCAGCTGCTGCCTCCACCCGTCCACCGGCCGCAGCGCATCCGCAGCAGCCTCCAGCCAAGCAGCGTCGTGGAGCCGGGCGAAGGCAGGCCGTCCTGCCTGTCTAGTCCCCCGTCAAACCTGCCGGTAAACGAACGAACAGTCGGCCCTGAGACAGGCGACCCAGAGATGGAGGGATCTGCTTTACAGGAGATGGTGAACGCACCACTCCCTCCCCCGAAGGAGGACCGGGTGGAGAATCTTTTGTTTAGTTTTTCCCCGCCGTCGGCCTCACAGTTGATGGCACCCAAATTCTCGACAAAAGAGTAGTTTTCTCTATCTCTGGGTCCCAGGAGGGCATGGAGAGTCGCGGACGGACCAACACCGGACCACACTCATCCTCCTCTGTCGCCAGCAGGCAGTAGCGGGCGGTTCGAGAGCGTCAACACTGCGGGTACGGCGATGGTTCCGCTGGTCCCGCTTGCACGGTATCTGGGTGCCAAGGTTATTATAGTTTAGAATTTTTCAATTCGTTTAATTTTAATATCGTTTTCAAATTTGCTATTAAATTCAGTTTAGTTTTTATTAGTTTCATTAATATTTTTGTTAGTTTTAGTTTAGTTTTTATTTTGTGAACACATTTTTATTTAGTTTTTATATAGTTTAGTTTCAGTTTTAGTTTCAGTTTTAATTAAAGTTTAGCAGAATCAACAGATCACTTCCAGAGCAAAGGCCAAAGAAAGACGTAGGCATAATTTAACCTTAGTGAGGTAAACGTTTAGAGACACAAAATTAACGCATGCTGAGATTGATTAGATGGTAAAAGTATACAAATATACACCGAAGGAAGCAGTCAAGCCTTTTAAATCTACACAAGTTGCGCTTAATGTCATATCTATCTATCATGGTGTGTTGAGATATTTAATATGAAAATAATTGTAGCCTAATTTGGCTATATGTATTTTATCTTATTTAACCATAATCATGATATTGTAACTGTCGTGTCTTGCTCACTTTTCCATGAACAGCCGTGCATAAATCATAACTGGGACTAAATTCAATAATAACGGCAATCGTATTTAACAATAAAGGCTCATATTTGAATATGTTCTTTTCTTTATTTATGAAGAATTATAAGCATGTGTAAAGCAGAGTGATCACAAGATAGAAAACTAGGCCAAGTTTTGTATTGTTTACAGAAAGGCACGTTCTCATCTTTTTTTCTGTTAATTATGTTGCTCTGCATGTCTGTTTCTCTTCAAAGCACCAACTTGCCTAATGTTGGTTTGATTGCTTGCGTTACATGAGAAAATAAATAATTTTGCCTACCTGATGTTGTAGATTAATGCGGGTTTTTCTAATATTTTGACATTTTTATTTTATTTCAGTTTACGAAATAGTTTTTTCATCAATCGTTTTCGTCTTAGTTTTAGTTTTCGTTTACGAAATTAACCTTGCTGGGTGCCTGGCTAGCGCTACCCGGCCCGTCTTGCTGGCTTCTGCGGATCATCAGCCTCGGCTATGTGATTCAGTTCGCCCCACGTCCCCCCAAGTTCAGTGTCTTGCGTGCGGAGATCGCTGTCCTACTGGCGAAGGACGCAATAGAGTCGGTCCCTCCAGCCGATATAAATACAGCCTCTACTTCATTGTACCGAAGAAAGGCGGTGGGTTACGACCAATCTTGGATCTGCGTGTCTTGAACCAGGCCCTTCACCGGTTAACGTTCAAGATGTTGACGCAGAAACGCATCTTTGGGTGCATCCGTCCCCGAGATTGGTTTGCAGCGATCGACCTAAAGGATGCGTACTTTCATGTGTCGATCCTTCCACGCCACAGACCTTTTCTGCAATTCACGTTCGAAGGATGTGCATATCAGTACAACGTCCTGCCCTTCGGGCTGTCCCCGTCTCCCCGTGTCTTCACGAAAGTTGCGGAGGGTGCTCTTGTTCTCCTCAGAGAGCAAGGTGTTCGCATCCTCAACTATCTCGACGATTGGCTTATACTAGCACAGTCTCAGGATCAGTTGTGCGAGCACAGGGACCTGGTGCTCCTGCACCTCAGCCAGTTGGGTCTTCGGGTCAACTGGGAAAAGAGCAAACTCTCCCCGACGCAGAGGATCTCTTTTCTCGGTATGGAGTTGGACTCGGTCGAACAGACAGCACGCCTCACGCAGGAACATGCTCAGTCGGTGTTGAACTGCCTGAATATGTTTGAAACAATTTCAGAGGCTCCTGGGGCATATGGCAGCTGCAGCGGCAGTTACACCGTTGGGGCTGCTTCTTATGAGACCGCTTCAGCACTGGCTTCATGGCCGAGTCCCGAGATGGGTGTGGCAGCGCGGCACTCAACGGGTCCAAGTTACACCAGCTTGTCACCAAACCTTCACCCCGTGGTCAGAACTTGCGTTTCTCCGGGCAGGGGCACCCCTAGAACAGGTCTCCAGGCATGCTGTGGTTTACACGGATGCCTCCACCAGCGGCTGGGGGGCCACATACAACGGGCACGCAGTGTCTGGGGTATGGACGGGCCCCCAACTGCACTGGCATATCAATTGCCTAGAGTTGTTAGCGGTGCGCCTTGCCTTGAACCGTCTCAAAGGGCGCTTACGAGGCAAGCACATGCTGGTCCGAACGGACAACATGACGACCGTTGCGTACATTGATCGACAAGGTGGTCTGTGCTCCCGTCGCATGTCTCAACTCACCCGCCACCTCCTCCTTTGGAGTCGGAAAGTTCTGAGGTCACTTAGTGCCATTCACATTCTGGGTCTGCTCAACCGTATGGCCGACGAGCTGTCACTAGTTACGCTTCCAAGAGAATGGAGACTCCATCCCCAGACGGTCCAGCTGATTTGGAGACATTTCGGAGCCGCTCAGGTAGACCTGTTTGCGTCTCCAGAGACTTCTCACTGCCAGTTGTTTTACTCCCTGACCGATAGAACACTCGGCACGGACGCACTGGCACACAGTTGGCCGCGGTGCCTTCGCAAGTATGCGTTTCCCCCAGTGAGCCTTCTCGCACAGACACTGTGCAAGATGAGGGAGGACGAGGAGCAGGTCCTGCTTGTGGCGCCTTATTGGTCCACTCTGACCTGGATCCCGGAACTAATGCACCTCGTGACAGCCCCTCCTTGGCAGATTCCTCTGAGGAAGGATCTACTGACTCACCCTGCCCCGGCGGGCAGCTGTCCCGTCCGAGCCTTGAGATGCTACCTAGACCGGACACAAAGCTTTTGGACCTCAGACCAGCTCTTTGTCTGTTATGGAGGCCGGCAGAAAGGGAAGGCCGTCTCTAAGCAGAGGATGGCCCACTGGATTGTGGATGCCATCACACTGGCTTATCAGGCACAGGGTGTGCCTTATCTTCCTGTGTTCTCACCTCAAACGGGTAGAGGAACTGAGAGGCCCCGGTTTAGTATCAGCTTGCTAAAACTGCTTCAGAGTGTCCGTACTGTAGACCCTGTCAAGCTCCTCCATCCCCTCTGTGTATTTGCTTCCGAAACCTCCTTCGGGAAGGATGGGGCTTCCGCAACGTTCCTGTTCCAAGTGGAACAGGTACGTTTTCCCAGTGTTATCCAATCTCACTGAGTGGGTAGTGCTACGACAAGTGTGACTGGTCTCTTGTTGCAAGCCCCGGCCTACACCAAAAAGGGGCGCAGGTTGCTCGCACAGGACACGGGAAGGGGCAGTATCCATGGTGCTTTGGTAGGGATCCCAATTCCTCGGTCACAACATGACTCGTAGTGACCGACTGAAAGGGAACGTCTCGGTTACGTATGTAACCCTCGTTCCCTGAAGGAGGGAACGGAGACGTCACATCCCGTTGCCACGGCTGCTGTACCACCGCTGAGCGGCCAGATCACCGGCTCAGCTCCTCAGTGAAAACCTGGTTTGCGGTGCACCGGCTGCCTTTTTATGCTCATGCTGTGATCAGCGGCAGCTGGATGCAATAATCGCATGCCAATGTGCATTGGCTCGTTTAGTTTACACTCGAAGTAGATACCTAAACGGTTGTTCATATGTGTAATTGATTCCGAAACCTCTTTCAGAAAGGATGGGGCTTCCGAAACGTTCCTGTTCCAAGTGGTACAGGTACGTTTTCCCAGTGTTATCTCTGAGTACTCTAAACTTTTTTCAGGTGAGTTCGTTTAAAAGAATATTTCTTAATGATTCTTAATGTACATTGCAGTTAAGTAATTAAGTGATTAATTAAGTGCTGATTGAGCATTAGTGACAAACACCTGCTGTTAACAAGCAGAATTACTGAAGGAAAGGAAACAACAGAAAAAAAAAGAAAAACACTACAACTGACTACACTACACTACACTACAACTGACTTCTAGCCACAGCCTTAAATGAAATCAACTAAAATAAAATACATTAAATCTTGCAAGATTTCAGCTGAGGCTGATTAAACAACTCCAGAAACAGCATTACCAGCTTCATTCATTACTAACCAGATTGACTTGATTTCTGTCATACAAAAGTTCTTATTGAGAATTAACAGAGGTTTAGATGTTGTTTTTTTATTGAAAATTATGTCACCATTAATGCGGTTAGTGTTTGCTTTAGTTGTTCAGTTGGCCCTTAATGTTTAACATTAGTTTTTTTCTGTCTGCTATAACAGTGTTTTATATGGTAAGACAGGTAAGAGAAACAACAACAACAACAATAATGATGACTAACATAAAATCATCATGTAATGTTTTGATTTGCTGGTCCCAAATTGATGATGGTTTTAAATTCACATTATTGATCAAATTGGACATACTAACATTCTAATGTTCAACAGTGCTGTGAGAGTCTGAAGGATATTGAAGAACACTTTTGAGCTCTTGTATCACAAAAACACACACAGACATCAAGAATCAGTGTATGAATCTCAACAACAGTGACATGATTCATGCTGCAATACATTCTGGATGCACTATACAAAACTCAACCATAGCTTCCAGCATGCATTGCAGCCTAAATTATATCACCGTTGTTGAGATTCATATGCTGATTCTTGATGCCTGTGCATGTCTCAAAGGATTCAGGAGATGAAGACGGTTGGTGTATAATGTGTTTTTAAAACCTGATGCTGGATCTCATGCTGTAGAATCACATATATTATATAATAATATAATAACATATCACCTGTATAATAATTATAATATCACTGAATCAGACTACTACATCATGATGTCATCAACAAGAAAGCAAAATCATCTGATCATATTTTTTCTTGCCTTTCTTACCATAACAAACACCGTTACAGCAGCCAGAGAGAGAAAAAAAAAGTTAAAAAGTCAAGAGTCAAACTACCCAACTGAAGCAAATGCCAATACATGATGATGTCATCATCAACAAGAAAATAACATCATCTGATCATATTCTTTCTTGTCTTTCTTGCCATAACAAACACAGTTACAGCAGCCATAAATAAAAGTCAAGGTTAAAAAGTCAAGAGTCAAACTGCACAACTGAAGCAAACGACAACCGCCATACCAGTGATTTCAAACCAAACTATTATTTTCAATAAAACATCAACATCTAAACTTCTGTAATTCTGTAAGTCAATAAGAACGTCTGTAGACGTCCGGCAGAAATCAAGTCAAACTTGTAACAAGTGAAGCTGGTAATGCTTGATGTCTTCTTTTATTTCAGATTACTTCATCTAAGGCTGTGACTGGAAGTCACTTGTAGTTCTTGTATTTCTGCTCATCTTTTCTCTTTTCCAGTTCTTCTTGTTCATCTTTCCTTCAGTGATTCTGCTTGTTAACAGCAGGTTTCTTCAATAATGCTCAATCATCACTTCATTAATCACTTCATCATACAATGATTATCCAATGATCATGCTGGGAACTAGAAATTTGCTATAAATCATTTGATTTGAGTTCTGTTTCAGTTGAGTTCACATAACTTTCTTTAATATTTGAGTGCAATTAACTCATTTTTAATGAGTACATTTATTTTACCTCTACCATGGCTTCTTTCTCCCTCGACTCTGCCATGGGCCTCCGTCCTGGCTGCGCTCTGGGTCTCCATCTGGCTTCTCCTGCTCCTGACTCCACCCTTGCTCCTCCCTCTGTCATCACCACCCTGGTTTCTCCCACCGTCACCTTCTCCCTGTTTTTCACCTGCTCCATGTCCTCTTCCAGAACCTGTCCCTCCCTCCTCAGTTGGTCCATTTATGGTGTGAGTTACCCGCCTTCCTGGTTTAGAATTCTGTTCCCGTTTGCATGCCTGAGTTTTCTAGTTACTTTCCTTGGTTGTTAATTAGTAGCCCACACCTGTTCTGTAGTCCTTGATTTCTCTAGTATTTAAGCCGTATGTTCCCGTCTGTTCCTTTTCCGGTATTGTTAGTACATGTCAGTTGTTGTGTTGTGTTTTCTCCTGGGTATTCCCATTCAATTTATTATTAAACACTGTTACTTTGTTGGATTCTCCTGTGTCGTGCGCTTGATCCTCCAGAACACTTTTACACAGCTCACCTAGCCTGTGATTTTTTTCAATCAATCAATCAATCAATCAATCAATCAATCTTTCAAAGCAAATTGATTAAGGTTGTTGCTAAACTCTGCAGGATATTGGGTCCCCAGGAGCAGGGTTGAAAAACTAGGCTGTAAAGCTGGGGTTCTCAACTCTGGCCCTCGAGGTCCACTTTCCTGCAGAGTTTAGCCCCAACCCCAATCAAACACACCTGAACAAGCTAAGCAATATATTCAGGATTGCTAGAAAGTTACAGGCAGGTGAGTTTGATCAAGGTTGGAGCTAAACTCTGCAGGAAAGTGGATCTCGAGGGCCAGAGTTGAGGACCTCTGCTTTAAAGCTGCTAAATCACTTGCCAACTGTTGTACATTCATGAGAGGGGTGATTTTACACTTGATGTAAACATAAAATGTTTAAAATAATTGTTTTTTCTTTACATGTAACATCATTCTACTTCAGAAGACATTGATTCATCCACTGGGGTCTCATGGATTACTGTTAAGAAGGCTGTATGTGCTTTTTGGAGCGTCAACATTGTGGTGCCCAAAATCAACAAATTTCATTTTTGGATGGACTATCTCTTGAATGTTCAAGCATATTGAAATATATACTGTACTTTGAATGCCTACTGCTGGACTGATTCCTTTTTGTTCTCCCTCACCTATCACTGAATAGTGATCAAAACTATTGGATACTACAATAATGTATCAAACATTTATTACAAATATTAAAACTGATTTATTAACTCAATATATCCATTTACCACAGGCAGAATCTCACACATGTATTAAAATGCAGTATCCATTTTTTTGCGTAGCAATTGTTTACAGAGTCTATTTGCCTAATTTTCTTTGTGCTGTTTCATTGAATATAAATCAAAATGCTTACTGTGCCACAAAATGTGACAATATACCTTTATGCATCACAGATACAAGCATGCCAACTTTTTAATAATAATAATAATAATTTATGGAATGTTGATAATACGCATTACTTTACTAGTTGCTGTCAGGGTACAAATGACACAAAATATATCTGCATCTGTATATAGGATCCCATCTCTTTAGATGCGTTTGTTAACAAACAAATTCAATAAATCATACAATTTTCTTCCATCATAACAATAGCTTCTTATATTAATTACATGTTCAAAGTATTATCATGTTGTAATATTCATCCATTTGTAAAAGCCATTCATTTTTTTAAAGGAAAGACCTGGAGCTAAACTCTGCAGGAAAGTGGATCTCGAGGGCCAGAGTTGAGGACCTCTGCTTTAAAGCTGCTAAATCACTTGCCAACTGTTGTACATTCATGAGAGGGGTGATTTTACACTTGATGTAAACATAAAATGTTTAAAATAATTGTTTTTTCTTTACATGTAACATCATTCTACTTCAGAAGACATTGATTCATCCACTGGGGTCTCATGGATTACTGTTAAGAAGGCTGTATGTGCTTTTTGGAGCGTCAACATTGTGGTGCCCAAAATCAACAAATTTCATTTTTGGATGGACTATCTCTTGAATGTTCAAGCATATTGAAATATATACTGTACTTTGAATGCCTACTGCTGGACTGATTCCTTTTTGTTCTCCCTCACCTATCACTGAATAGTGATCAAAACTATTGGATACTACAATAATGTATCAAACATTTATTACAAATATTAAAACTGATTTATTAACTCAATATATCCATTTACCACAGGCAGAATCTCACACATGTATTAAAATGCAGTATCCATTTTTTTGCGTAGCAATTGTTTACAGAGTCTATTTGCCTAATTTTCTTTGTGCTGTTTCATTGAATATAAATCAAAATGCTTACTGTGCCACAAAATGTGACAATATACCTTTATGCATCACAGATACAAGCATGCCAACTTTTTAATAATAATAATAATAATTTATGGAATGTTGATAATACGCATTACTTTACTAGTTGCTGTCAGGGTACAAATGACACAAAATATATCTGCATCTGTATATAGGATCCCATCTCTTTAGATGCGTTTGTTAACAAACAAATTCAATAAATCATACAATTTTCTTCCATCATAACAATAGCTTCTTATATTAATTACATGTTCAAAGTATTATCATGTTGTAATATTCATCCATTTGTAAAAGCCATTCATTTTTTTAAAGGAAAGACCTTTGAATTTTTTATGAACTTTAGAAATGTTTGTCTTATTTCTTTTTATTCTCCATCCATAGATTAGTGGGTGTAGACAGCTTGGGAAAAATAAATAGATGATGCTTATAAATATACGGTTATTAGAAGAAATGTTGTTCCTTATTCTGTATGACAAATATGAAATCAAAGCAGTCGTCAAACTAACTGACAAGACAATTAAGTGAGTAATGCAGGTGTTTAAGGCCTTCATGTGAACTTTTCCAGATTTCAACACAGAGATAAACATTACAACATAAGACACAGTAATGAGAATAAAATCTGCCGCTGCTATAAAGAAAGCAGACAGAAGTCCTACAATATTATTAATGGATATATCTCCACAGGCTAACTGAACCAATGCCATGTGCTCACAAAAACAGTGATCAATGACATTTGTTGCACAAAATGTCAATTTTCCAGCCAGAGAGACCATGGTGAAAATCAGGAGTCCATTTCTGATTACTGGTGCAAAAACAAACTTTACAAAGTTAGGGATTTCCATGTATTTGTGATAGTAAAGGGGCTTGCATATTGCAAAGTATCGATCCAGTGCCATCCAAAAAAGCAAAGTAATTTGAAATGCTCCAACAAAATGAATGCCACACATTTGTATCAAACAACCAGTTAGAGAAATCCCACTCCAGTTCAATAAAAAGTTAAGCAGCATGTTAGGTACAAAAATTATGGGCATGATCAAGTCTACAACAGCCATAACACCTATTAGAACATACATGGGAGAGTGCAGAGACTTTTGAGTTTTGATCAAATATATAAGAATAGAATTTGCTGTGGTAGCCAATAAAAACATCAGAAAGAAAGGGATAAATAAAAATGGCCTCCATTCTCCTAGGCTGTAGAAACCATTTAATCTGAACTCAGTGAATGAGACATTTTGTGCAGAAAGATCCTTCATGTTGAAAAACCCTTTGTACACAGTGTACTGTACGCCAAATGAACCTGATGAAACTAAAAAGAGAAATTATACAGTAGCTATTCAAGTTTCACTACAGTCATATAAATTATACTGTACTAACGAATGTAAAACAAATGTAAACTCTGTAGTGTGAAGCTAAATAATTTTCTGCACTGCTAATGCCAATAAAATAAAGAAATAAACAAAATAATTCAGACCTTTTTTTTGATTGTTATACTGTGATATGAATTTGAATAAGACAATCCTTACTTTTCTCTAACACTTCAGCGTAATGTAATGGGGGGAGTACAATGTGGGAATTTCTTTACTCAGTTATATATTCATTTTATGCGTGTCATGTAATGAGTCATTCATGTACTTCTGACTTAGAAGTACATGAATGACTCATTACATGACACGCATAAAATGAATATATAACTGAGTAAAGAAATTCCCACATTGTACTCCCCCCATTACATTGCTGAAGAGTGCATTGAAAGCTTGACGTATATCATGGTCTCTAAATACAAAGTGTTGTGTTCCCATGAGTCGGTGCATTACTCCCATAGAGAAATAGAGCTCATCTCATTTTTGCTGTATTATAGGACTGCAGTTTCTGTTCCAAATTGTTTTTCAAGTTCTAGGATTTTTTGTGACCAACAATCAAAAGTAATCACAAATGTAATGCATACTTGTTAAAAGATATTTAAGGAGAAAAAAAAATGTTTTGTGGACAGTAGCATGACAAATATGTAACCTAAGATGTTAACTGAATGAGACAGACTTCTGTCAGCTTCTGTCATATGATTAATGTCATTTTCCAGGAAGTACTGACTGGACTGGTTAATATATCAATAACAATGAGTAGGATCATATGGAACAACACACTGAATTTCTATGCTAATTTTGAGAGAAAATAAGTTGAATGAGTTAAACCAGTGGTTCTCAATTACATTTCTCGCGTACCACCACTGCATATTTTCCATGTCTCTCTTATTTAACACACCGGTAAGACTTTATAATAACTTTCATTAATAAACCATTAACAAACATTATATAATGCTTAATGTATCATTAGTTAATATGTATTCAAAGAGTTAAAAATGTGAGACAATGTGCTTGTTAATGTTTGCTAATAAACTTATTAAACATTAGATGATGTTCAAACAAATCATTATTTCATGTAAGTTAAAATGCTTACAAATGTCATTAAACTTTCAATTTCATATGATCAAGCACATATTGAAAATCTACAAATGATTTTAACAGATGTTATAAAATGATAAAAATCTTGTGTTAATGCACAACACTTTTGCTGCTATTGAGGTGTAATACGGGTAAGGTTGGGGACAGGTTTGGTGGTATGGGTAGGTTTAAGGGTTGGTTAAGGGGTCAACAGTGTACAGGGGACAATTTGATTATAAGGGAACATAGTTCAATCTGTTTATATTATATTGTTTTGATAAATGAACAAGTATTTTCTTTTAAAAAATGATTTGTTTTCCCCTGTTTATTTATGATTCAAGGAATATCCTGTTTAATAATATTATATATATATATATATATATATGGAGTAGTATTCTAATGTGAGTGTTGAGCCAATAAAAACTTTATTTTTTGCACCAAAAATTACAATTTGTTTTGTCTTTAGCAAGCATAAAGCTAAACTTAACCAGCCACCCTTTACACAAACCTTGTTACATTAGCTAAAAGTCCAATGCCCATAAAGATACTAAATGATTAGTAATAGTTTATAAACATTTACAAATTATAAATAGTTTCAACTTTAGATTGCCTATTGCAAAAACATGAACAAATGATTAATAAATTATTCGTAAAGATGTGTGAATAGGGTAAATTCAGGTCTTTCGGGACACTTTTTGTCATTGAGATGACTGCTCATAAAGGTATTAATGTTTAGTAAACATTTATAAACATTTGCAAATGATGAATAGTTTCCACTTTAGATTGGATACTGCAAAAACATGAATAATTAATATATTATTTGTCAAGATGCAAATAGAGCTCTACACAACAAATAAAGACCAACAAATGAAGATCATATGAACTGAAAGTTTACTGACATTTGTAAGCTTTTCAATTTACATGAAATAATCATATGTTAGTAATTAGGTAATGTTTAGTAAGTTAATTTGTCAACAAGAACATTATCTCATATTTCTAGCTTGAATTCATATACTGAATCTTCAGACCAGGTCTGTGAAACTGCAAGCACATCTACTTTACACTCAGTTTACATAAAATAAAATAAAAACACAGTTCTCTACATAAGACACATTATTCAAAACTAACTGTGCTTAATTTGGGAAACACTGCTATTTAAATGCCACACTTATTTACTGATTACCAACACCCAATGATTATGTGTGAAAACACTTCTACCTAATTTGCCTTGAAATAATAGCTTGAGCACTATAAATAAGCTGCAGGATAACTCTCTTGGTTTGGACAACAATTGAGGCCCATTTTGGAGAGAGAGTTAAGTGAGAGTAAGAAGAGGACGAGGAAGAGAAAGAGGACAAAGAAGAAGAGGACGAGGAGTACAAAAAGGAAGAGTACAGAGGATAAAAATCACAGATGAGATCCAGACAAGATTGTTATCATCTGGGACAATGTAAGGTTCCATCGAGCTGCTCTGGTCTGCAACTGGGTCATCAACTTTCTGCAAGTTTTGACGCTCAACCTAACACTATATTCTCCACTTTTGAACCCAGTAGATGAGTTCTTTTCAGCATGGCGTTGAAAGGTATATGATCCCCAACCCAACCAATGCATACCCCCTTCTCCATGCCAGGGCTGGATACGCCACTCCAGACGCTACTTCCCGCTCTGATTAGTCAGAGAAAACATTGCTTGTGATGTTGATGAGTTGTTGTGGCCAGACCCAAATAGAAGATATGATGCACATTATTATTATTATTATTATTATTATTATTATTAATATTATTCATCCCAAAGTTAAACACAATAAAAATACAATGTTTTGAGAATGAAATGATGTTCGCCTTATTGCGCTTATTTGTTTACAGAGAAAATATATACTGAATACTGAATATGTATAACTACATACTGTATATACAGTATTTGTGCACATACATATGTGTGAGTGCTATGACAAACTTCAGTGTGCACTCCATTGCATACTGACCATGCAAAAGACACAAATTACAGTGTTTTACATTTGTCATATACGTGTAATTTGGAGTGTGTATGGCTAATCATTTGATGTTTGTGTGTAAAGTTACTATGCAAAAACACATTTTTTATAAGATGTTTAAAAAAAAAAAGTGTTTGCTTTTGAAATAGATGCCTAATGTTTTGCATCTTGTGTGCACATTTTGTGGTTTTATGTGCAGAGTTTAGATAAAAGGAGCCAAAAAAAAAAAAAAAATGTTTTTGGACATACATTATATTAGGCTATAGTTGTAGGCTAGTATTTCTTATACAAATGCTCTATCTTGTGGACAATATTATGCTACTGCATTTACTAAAACAAGGCTAATGAAGCTTAGCTCTGGGAAATGTATGGGAGTTTTTATATAGAAATCTTCTGTCAGACCAAAAAAAAAAAAAAAAATTAAAACATTAAATGAATCTCCGTTATACCAGTGATTTAAGCTTTAAACAGGTAACATTAGGGGCAATACGGAATTATTTACTTTATTATGTTCTATCAGTGAGAAGTAAGAGCTGAGGTAGGCTACTAAATTTCAAAGCCTAATGTAAAGACCTTAAACAAAGAGAAAGAGGAAGAACACATTTGCTAAAAAAAAAAAGGAAATTAAGTCTGGGTCTCTTTCAAAAGTCTCTGTTTTCAACATGATTGATGAAAAGAACAACCCAACCCAAAGATAACACTAGATGGTGACAAATCACCACTAATCAGAACATATGTTTGCTAAATATGATTGAGATGTGGGAGATTTGAATACATGAGAGCTGAACAAATTAGAAATAATTGTGCATCTATACATTGCTCTGTTTTATAATTACTCTACTCAATATAAATGACATTGTCATTTGTGCATTACTGATCATGTAATAACACAAATTGCGCCTTTTTTATTCTCTTCTAAAATATAGTAAAATAATAGTGTCACAAAACTAATTGAACAGGTAAAGCTATGGCCACATTAGCCACAAAGTAATGGTAGAAATTATTATTATTATTATTTTTTAGGCTGCTATTAGTACATTTTACAATCTGCACATGTGAATGTAGATTTATATGCTAAATAAATTAAATGAGCTTGCAGTGGGGTCAAAAATCTGAGACCACAATGAAATGTTTTGAACACATCATGATTTTTTTCGCTTGTAAGCCTGGAAAAAGTATATCCAGCATGTGAACTCCATTGCACAAAGGTCAGATGTTCTTGCTTACATTGAAGCACAAGAATATTCTCAAATCATGCTGGACAACATATTATCAGGTTTTGTGTCCATGTCAGCTTTAGTCCTGCTATCATTTAACCAAATGGACACATACTAATTAAAGAATTCTGGGGGAAAAAAATATACAGTATAAATAAATAAATAAATAAATAATTCACATTAGAATCATTTGCACATATTGCACTGCGGGGCTCTGTACACAATATGAAAGTAGACAAAAATTGTACAAGAGTATTTGCTTTTAATCGTGTCTTTGGTTGTCTATAGTTTTACACAAAGCTGTGTATAAAATAAGCATGTTACAGAGATCCTGAAATTGCAAATATTTTAGGTACTCTAAGTTTTGAAGTATAATAACAGATTGTTGATGCACACAATCTCTGGGTTATTTTAGCAGTACATTTTCTTATCTCTTTGGTTCTAACACCATATATTACTGGATGCAAAAGTGGTGGCAACAGTGTTACTTGGACTGATATAAAGACATTCATATCACTAGGCATAATCACAGTTAGTCTGTTATATATAACAGAAAAAAATTGTGGCAATGGAATAGTTTATGAATATTATCAAATGAGGAATGCACGTTCCAAGTGCCTTGCTTTGACTATTTTTTGACACCTTTAAACTAACAGAAAGTATTTTAGCATAACACAGCAAAATCAGAAATGTAGGGAGCACAGATAAACAAACTATTATAAGTAAACCATACACATTGCTTAAAAGGCTGAGGCTACTCGTACCACATGATATGTTAATGACAGAAAGGTTATCACAAAATAGTTTATTAAGATTATGGCTGCATAAGGGAATTCTTGATGTCAAATAAATTTGACCAGCTATTGAGAAAACAGGAATTAAGTTGCTTAACATTAGCCAAATTTTAATTTTACTAGGATTCATGATGTTATGGTACTGTAATGGCTTACAAATGGATACATACCTATCATAGGCCATTACTGTTAAAGTAGAGTAAGTGCAAGCAGCATAAATACTAAGCAAATAGACTTGGAGAAGACACCCCTCATATGAACTAGTGTGCAAATCAGTTAGGAGATTTGAAAGCACCTTTGGCCAAACTGCACTGCTTCCAAGCAGTCCACAGCATATCAGGTTAAACAAAAATATATACATTGGTTTATGGAGACTCGATTCTAAGTAGATGACGAGCATTATAAATATGTTTGCTAAGGTTGCAACTGAGTAAACAAAAAAAATACAAATAGTCAATACATATTTCCGTGGGCCCAGCGACTCATAGGTTGAAAATACCAGATCAAAACCAACAGACTTGTTCATCCTTCAGGCTGGAAAAGCAAATAATAAAACATGAAAACAGTGTATTATTGAATTACTTATTATCGTAAAGTATTGTTATTGACAAACAAAAAATATTAATAAAATAAAATAAATAATACAAAGTATTATTGTAAATTTAAATGGTTGTTACACTAACTTTAAATATATATCTGCAAGCATTATATAACATGCAGGACTTGCAAAGTATAACACTCAGCAAAAAAATCCACCAAATAGTACCTTGTTGTTAATGCAGATCAGCTTACATGTGCACTGCAAAACATTGTGATTGAGCTGTTTTATAAAGCCCGTCTGCTGCTTGGCTGGAGATGAGATCAACAGATTTTATTATGATTTCTTTAGGGAGCAAATTTCCATCTCATATCTTGTCCAAAGAGCTCCGGAGGTTGACGTCCCGCAATCCATTTTGGCAGGCCATCAGGAAAACGTTATAGAGCGGCTATAACATTGGTATCGACAGTGGTCGAACAATAATTTAAAACCAGACTGTGTAGACCTTACAAACCTTACTATTTCAACATAGTGGACGGCTGCTGTGCGCCAGGATGCCAAAACAGACGGGGGAAAGCAAAGGGGAAATCATTTTATCGTATTCCTAAGGATCCCGATAGACGACTAAAATGGTTCACTGCAATAAAACATTTGTTTTATTCAATAAAGCATTGTATTTTTATTTTTTATTTTTTGTCTTTTATCTCAGTATTCCTATGTGTTGTATAAGGGTGTTTATGTTTAATAGTAACCCTAAAATGACATGAAAGATTTTAAATGTGTTAAATAACTGGGCTGATATAGTCTATATAAGAATTTTCAGTCAATTGTGACCGAACATAAAACACAATTTTTCACACACTTTTCCATAAATATTTCCAAAAATATTGATTCTTTCGAGGGGGGAACTTATGACACCTCATTTGGATATTTTCATGTCTAGGAAAAAATTGGGATTAAAAGGGTTAACATTTCATAACATTTATGATGTCTACTGTACTCCCAGTAATATAGGCCTAACTATGCTGGCTACTTAAATTGAATTAATTTTTTTAAATATAACACGCAACACTCAACTTAAAAAAAAATTATGAAAACATGTAAATTGCACAGTTTTTAAATTAACTTCTAAATTATACAAAAATATATGTGTTATTGAAATATATTCATTTAGCCTACACAGGGCCTCTCATAACTCGATTCATAATATATTTATTTAAACATTAAATAATTAAGACATCACTAACGGGTAAAGTAAAATATAATGAGCATATAGCCTAGTCTAATATTTCGCGAAATGCTCTTCTCTTGACTTCATTTATCAGTCCCTCCAGGATTTCAGAAATTTTTTTTCCATGATTTTTGCAATAAAAATGCCTGATTTTGTGGTGGTAATTTCCCAAAAATTGAGCAAAATTTGCGATGTTTTTTTTTTTTTTTCATAATTATGATAACACATTTACCATATTGTATTATGTTAGTATAATCATACACGACAAAGAACAAACACAATGTATAAAGCTGGTTTATTTTGCAAAGAAACATATGTGCTGGCAAAATGAGTCAGAATATGCATGGGGTAATTTTGAGCTACACGCAAAAAAGTGAAAAATCACAAAAATGAGTTCATTAAACCCTCGTCTAGCGATCCCAATGCTCCAAATAGCAATTAAACATTTAAAATTATCGATATCTGTACGTTTTCTGAGAGGAGTATCTTTTCTCCGCTCGTTTCTCATGCTGACTGTCATCCGAACCATCCGATGTGTAACATTATATTAGATCCATGCATTACAGATGGTCTTAATATATAGGCCATCTGTCTCATTAGTTAATCTAACGATAAAAGAAAAGAGGGAATCACTTTTGTAGTTTTAATAATCGATTTATTTGTAATGAACACACTGTTCAGTGAAGATGCTGAGATCTAGAGAGATCTGTTAGTGTTTCATGTTCTGTTGCTGCCAGTCATGTGACGTTTAATTGATTAATTAGTTAATTAGTTAATTTTACAGTGAAGGTGTTTGATTGTAATAATTTAGGAAATGCCTGCAAATTATCAGTGTTGTCAGCTTGTTTAAATAAGGAGATTTTACTTTAATTTTAAGTTTTTTGTTTGGCACCCTGTGCTGCCAGTCATTTGACCGTTTTTTTTGTCTTTCGTTTTTCAGTGAAGGTGTTTGATCATAAAAATTTAGGAAATACCTGTAAAATTACAGTGTTTTCAGCTTATTTAAATGAAGGAGATTTTACTTTAATTGTATGGTGTTTGTTTGGCAGCTGTTGCTGCCAGTCATTTGACCATTTTATCATCTAACGGTTTTGTTATTGTATTAATTACAGATTATTTTTGTAATTTTACATACGTTTGTTTGTAATTTAAGAAAACAGAAAACATACTGTATAAAAATACAGTAGTTTTTTTCTGTATAAAAAATTTGAATTACTGTAATTTGTCATTAATGTCATAATACTTAAAATAACAGCCACGTAGTTAATTCAGAGATAATTTTACAGAGTTTTGACTGCAATTCAAAATAAAAGAAAACAACCTGAAAAAATCTGTTATTTTCCGTAAAATTACGATTGTTTTTTACAGTGTACGTTTTCTCAACTGGATAACCAGTGTCTCACTAGTAAAGTTTTGATGGATGAAGACTGCAATCAAGGTTAAGGCGATTGCGGTGGTGTACAGGAGTCGCACAATAAGCACACGTGAGTCCGTTATATTAATGTGTCTATGAGTGCTCTTGACGCACTGATCGCAGATTGTATTTATGCACAGGCTCAGACATTTACGTACATTCTCGTTGTTTCCACACACATTCACGATAATGTTTTGATTTGTCATTTGTATGTTGCTGTGTTTATTTATTCTGAATGGATCCGTGTACTGTAGTAGATATATGCAGTCAGCAGGCGGTTGGTTTAGGAGTTTTTGGAATCTCCATGTGGTCCTGTTCAGTATCGCAACTTGACTTCTCTAAAATGTAAAAAAGCTCTTTGCTGTTTCACTGTACACATTCTATACAATTCTGAATTTTTATTTTTTTTTTACATTTTTTTTTTTCGATTTCATTTGGTTCTTAGGTGTCCTTTTGGAGTTTCTATGTGTACTTTTTTGGAAATACATGTAAATTTATCTTGAAAAAAGCTTGCAGAAAATACAGATTTGTGAGAATCACCCTTCAATCTTTTGGTTTACTTTGCTGGATATAGCAAATTGTGATAAAATGACCATTTGAAACAAGATAAATGGTCTATGCTTAATTTCACGAAGTGTGCGATTGATCGCGATTAATCACAGAAAAGGGGTGTGATTAATTCGATTAAAAATTGTAATCTCAAAAAATTACACAAACATAATGTTGAGATTACAATAGGGTGTACCCCCATGGTGCATGTTGGACCCTTCATACTGAGTCATGTCCGCCATATTCTACATTTCGTGCAACAACTGTTGAATGGAAGTTTTCATGATCTGTGCGAAATTATACTGGTATTCAGGGTCAAGCATTAAAATGGGGTAGATCCTACATGTCTGACTGCTACCATTTTATTTAGTTTAATCAGAGTATTATCTAAGTTAACGCCAGTAAAATATGGAGTGCTGCAAGAATCAGTTTTAGGCCCTATGTTATTTTCAATAATCAGAATCAGAATAAGAAAGAGCTTTATTGCCAAGTATGTTCGCACACACAAGGAATTTGTTTTGGTTACAGAAGAAGCTTCCAGTATACATAGACAACAACAACACAAAGATAATGAAAATAAAATGTAGCTGCAAGCAGCAATTAAGGGGCCAAGTACTACAGAAGCAAGCATCAGACCAACTGCAGCAATGAGTAATTGAAGCTATTTTAATATGATATTAGTTCAAATAGCTGAAAAATCATAAATACAACCACTAGTAATGTGATTTAATGGGTTATCACTTTTGACCAATAAGTGGCACTGTTATCAAATTAATTTAGTGTGTACTGTGTGAGGTGACAATGAAATTGTAATCTATTGAAAGCCCTTATATATATATATATATATATATATATTGTGTGTGTGTATTTACACATATACAATCTTATACAAATACAAATATATACAAAATAAAAATAAAATGTATAATTTTTTGGTAATTATTTGTGAATAACGACTATTTAGTTGTTTCATTTATTTGCCTAATAAATGACAATACAAATTTTAGTTTTAAACAAGTTTTTGACAGATTCCTAAAATTTGTTTTCTCTCTTTATTATGACAGGTGGTCTAATAAATTTGTTAAGGACTGTATATTGTGGTGTGAAGCAGGGTGCGACAGTGCGAATGTTAATGAATGACAACTGAGCCAACACCGGTGTCGAGTCCCGGAGGATCAGGCCCGGTTGCATAATCAAATCACTGAGGGTGCTTTTGAAATTAGTGAGCATGCTTTAGCCTTTATCTCCTTTAGCAAAATAGCACATCTATTTTGACATAACATATTTTGTCCAGTCCATTGTTATGATTATCACTATGTCAATCATTGCGATTTTGAGAAGGAATTCACCATTTATATGCAGATGTCACTCCCAAAACTTTGCAGTGTGTTCGCCAAGTTGGTTCTCTTAGCAGCATGAAAAACAAAACTTTTATTCAAATTCTGAATGAATTATATAGAGTAATTGAAGCTATTTTAATATGATATTAGTTCAAATAGCTGAAAAATCATAAATACAACCACTAGTAATGTGATTTAATGGGTTATCACTTTTGACCAATAAGTGGCACTGTTATCAAATTAATTTAGTGTGTACTGTGTGAGGTGACAATGGCACACACAAAGTTTGATGTCAATATGTCAAAGCTTTGCAGAGATACAGCCTCAGACACAGTTTGGCATCATTCCAGCAAATTTGTTGATACGTTTAAAGGGGTCATATGATGTTGCTAAAAAGAACATTATTTTGTGTATTTGGTGTAATGAAGTGTGTTTATGCAGTTTATGTAATAAACACATTATTTTCCACATTCTGTACATTATTGTTTCTCCTCTATCCCCCGCCTTTCTGAAACGCGTCAATTTTTTCAAAGCTCATCGGTGTGAAAAGCGAGGTGTGCTGTGATTGGCCAGCTATCCAGTGCCTTGTGATTGGCCGAATACCTCAAGCGTGTGACGTAAATGTTACGCCCCTCACCATACTGTGATGCCCTGTCCGCCCGGACCAGCGGTCTAGAGTGAGAGGCGACTGGTGGACTTGAGAACGGCGCGGCCGGCGGATTTGATGAAAGAGCGGCCGGCGGGCTTGCGGCAACCACATGTGACGACCCCGGGCTGGACTCCGCTTCATCCACGGTGAAAGCCGATCCGGCGATCCAAAGCGCGAAGTTGATGTATTCCCTCAGCGACCAGCACGGATCAGCTCTAGGCATGACGAAGCGGATATCGTCCTCTTTTGGAAGACCAAACAAAGTAGTTTCGCTTTCACAACGAAGCACACAGCATCTTTATGACATGGCGGCGGAAACAACAAAACTACATCGAGAATAAAAGTTACGCCTTCTTTCTTTGCGTGAACATTTGGGCGGTGTTATGCAAATCTCTTCCCACATTGTGACGTAGACATGTGGGCGTGTTAGAACGAGCCGTTTTAGGTAGGCATAGTTGACGCTTAACGTTTATAAAGAATATCTCTTTGGATTTGAGACTTTAGTCTTTGCAACTTTACAGATCTTCTTTATGCACCAAGAGCTTGTAACACTTCAAAGAGAAAGGAAAAATTGAAATCGCATCATATGACCCCTTTAAACGATAACAGTTTTGTATATCGACACGAAATACATAAATTTTGCCAGCATGTTCTGAAGATATCTGAGTCAAATTTTGTGAAAATTGTAAAATTGTCTAGGAGGAGTTTGAAAAAGTATGTTTTCAACATAAATCAAAATGGCAGACAGAAAGTTTGGCTGACTATGGCGAAATTGGCATCTAAGTTCTCGGCATGACCCAAAGAATATTTTGAGACCAGTTTCATTACAATAGGCTAACATACTCAAAAGCTATTAGCATTTTTTTTGAACTTCAATATAACTTTTGACTGCCCTGAAACTTTTTGAGTACAATCAGGGCATAGTGCTGAAGACACATACCAAGTTTCGTAACGATACGCCAATGCATTAAGTGACGTTAGCTACGATTCAGAAAGCACATATAATCTTAAATTATCCAGATACTGTATATATATATATATATATGATGAACTTTTTATTGTCTCAAACATAAACAAAACAAAATCATTGTAACAAACAATCAAGGAAGGAGGAATAACAGACATATTACCAATAATTTTACAGTCTGACAAGAAAGAAAAAAACAAATACCACAAAATAAACAAGAAAGAAAAAAAAATAGAATACAAATAAATAAAAAGGGGAAATTCCCGTTTTTGTTCATTTTATATATATATTTCCAGATCAGCGTCGCCCTGGAAACGCCGCTGCCACACTGATCACAGAAGCACAACACCTGTGCGTGATGAGTGGCGCACCTGGAGCTCATTCCCGCCGGCCATAAAAGCCAGGAGAAGAGGCACCCGAGGGGAGTTGCAACGGAGCTCCAGGCGAAATTAATGCTTGTTTCTCCCTGTTCTCAGAATCCGACGGCACCCTAGGAGAGGGATCTTCACCACGGCACTTCACCCCACGAGCACCGAGTGGAGACTTGCACCGAGCACCATTCATCTGAGCACATGTGATCAGTGTGTGTGTCAATAAATCACCCTCCAGGGCACTTTCTAGCAGTACCGAATCTGTGTTCTCATTCACCCTGCGACATATGGTGGAGAATGCAGGCATTACAGGTGAATTGAGACACAGACTTGTAACGCCAGGTTGCTCTAACGATCTCTGTGTTTCATCTAGGAGAACCGCTCTCTCCCCCAGGGACAAATGGAAGAGATCATCCGCCTGACTGAGCTCTCGGCCCGCCAGCAGCAGTTTACCGACGCCTGTCAAAGCTCACCAGTTCCTCGTCAGGTTAACCCTCTGGGGTCCGAGGGTGTTTTTGGCCCTGGAGAAGTTTTGACATGTCCTGACATTTGTGCTTTTTTCAGTTGCTAATAAACATTTTAATGGCTAAGTTTAGTAGCACCATAATCAGCACAAACTGGGCTACAATAATATGTGGGCAGCATGTACGTATGTGATTGTGTTTTTGAGAAAACAACGTTTATGCGTGCTTAGTGAAAAACTAAAATTTTAAAGTCACTGAAATAAGGCCATAAAACACATACAGAACATACAGTACCTTAGTATATGCGTACTTGATGAGAAAACAGAATGTTACTACAGTAAAGTACTTGATTTAATTTGTTGTGGTAATTCTATA
>NW_015627562.1:0-1545 GCF_001515625.1 Sinocyclocheilus rhinocerous
ATGTACAACCACACACACATACATATATATATATATATACATACATATGTATAAATTCAATATATATATTTCATTTCCATTTAGTTTTGTTGAAGTATTAAAATAACTCCAATTAAATAAAACTAAAAACTTAATAAAAGACCAATACAGACATAATAAATTCAGACATAATTTAACTAAAATAAATAACAAATGCAAATAATAATAATACAAATCAAAAGACAGTAGTCTGCCAAAGCAAATAATACAAATCAAATGACCAAAAAATAACACTGCCAAACACACATGCTAAAAAAAAAAAAACTTACTTACACAGTAAGAAATGGTTATAAAAACTGAAACAGAAGCGAAACAAGTAATAGGAAAGAGGAGAAATAAAAAGCGATACTTACTTGTGACAATTTTATTCACATATCTTTAATATTATCTGTGTTTTGTTGTTGTTGTCTCTTTGTACTGAAGCTTCTGTCACCAGAACAAATTCCGTAAAGGTCTTTCAGATTCTGATGTTGAAGTCACAGGTTAGTAGAATTGCGTTGCCTTCTGCTTGAGTGAATACAGTTGTGTATTCGCTCAAGCAGAAGGCAACGCAATTTACAATTACAGACCAAAAGCCTACAGCAATCAAAAGGCTGAAAAAAAAAAAAAACTTTCAACTGGGTTTAGGAATGGGGAATATGGTGGGAGTAGGGGAGTTTACACCTGTGAGTAGTGGGTGCTACCAATTGGTGTGAAAAGCTTGGCATTGAGATTTGCTTTATAAAAGGTCTAAAAGAGATTTTAATTTTGAATGTTGTGTTTTGCAAAAAGTGTAATAAATAATTATATAACCGTGTAAAGCAGAAACTGCTTACAATTTTGCACACTTGGTTCAGGGATTTGGTACTTGAGCTTCAGATTTTGTTGATTATGTTTCAAGTTCCAATTTTAGTGTGTAAACAATTGGGAAAAACTGGAAGAACTGATGAAAGAACACACAAACTCTACTATAAATTCCCAGCAAGCAGACGGTCATACCAACAATGTTGACAGCCTAGTTTAAGGATAGTTGATTGTAATAGTGTTTTCTGTTCTAAAATAAAAGCTCGTTTATTCTGGTGAGTACGTACATTGCTCCTGACGCGCGTGTAAGCGCAGCGCTAGAACTGTTGAAATTACAAATTACACACACAGAGCAGCGTCATCCGGACTCTTTATCATTCTCGGGGATTTTAATAAAGCTAATCTCACCTGCGAACTGCCTAAATATAGACAGCACATCACGTGCCCCACCAGAGGCAGCAATATACTGGACCACTGCTACACTGTTTTAAAGGATGCATACCACTCTGTCCACCGAGCAGCACTGGGACTCTCTGATCACTGTTTGGTTCATATTTTACCAGCCTACAGGCAGAAACTCAAATCTGCTAAGCCTGTAGTAAAAACTGTAAAGACATAGACTGTTGAAGCAGAGCAGGATTTACAGGCCTGCTTCAAACTTACTGATTGGAGTGTTTTTGAGGCTGCAGCTACTGATCTGGATGAGCTCACTGACACCGTGAC
>NW_015627562.1:1910-5970 GCF_001515625.1 Sinocyclocheilus rhinocerous
TCTTCAGGACTTGTACAACTCCAGAGTGAAGAAACGGGCAGGTAACATCATCAAAGACCCCTCTCACCCCGGACACAACCTGTTTGCACTTCTCCCCTCAGGCAGACGCTACAGATCTCTGTGCACTAGAACATCTAGGCATAAAAACAGTTTTTCCCCCATGCCATCTCCAGTCTAAACAGTTAACACAGGAATTATTACCTGTGTTCTGTAATTCATGCTTGTAATTCATTCTCCATCTCTAATTATGGCCTCTCTCTCAAGTACTATGTGAATACATATGCATATTTTTTATACATCTGTATATATAGAGTAAATAATGCACAAATCTGTACATAAATCTTCTGTTCCAGATTCATATACATTATTATTTATTAAGTCTTATTTAAATGTTTCTGTTCTCATGTCAGATATGTATGTATGTATGTATGTATGTACCAAGAGCTTCTTAAAAACCACAACAAATTCCGTGTGTGTTTGCGCACGCTTGGCGAATAAAGCTGATTCGGATTCGGATTTGGATAAAATAACCGCCCTTTCTTCAGTGATCTTTAAAGTGTGAGGATGTCACCCTCAGGATTTGCCAATGAGGAATGCTACCTTTGGAGGGAAATTTTACGATCCTTTGTCTCTAGCATGGTGCTTTGCATATGAAACTGGATTGGTTGTTCAAGAGAAGAATCTTCAAGATTCTCATAATACTAATGTGTCACAGAGTTAGCAAAATGTATTGAAAATTAACAAATTGAGAATGTAATTTGGAGCTCATAGATACCAAGCAAGGCATATGTGCAATCTTGGTTAATTAAGTAATAATAAAACATGCATTCAAGGTTTACTAAATGGGCAAAACACTATAAAAGAACATATGATTACATAGAATACATGATTGAATACATGATTTGATGTCTCAAGTGAATAGTAGACACAATGTCCTATATGATTGTTAATTCAGAGAAAGCTTTGTCTATGAATTTATGTATTGGAAAAGTCCATTCTATAAGCCTGTGTCTGTCTTTCACAGGGTCTGTTCCATTGCACATAGCATCTTTCCACATACTTTTGAGCAATAAATTGACTTTTTAAAGTAAATTAGGGTAAAAAGATGTTCCTGTGGCTCAGTGGTAGAGCATTGCATTAGCAGCACATAGGTTGTGGGTTCAATTCCCAGGGAACACACATACATACTGATAAAAAATTTATAACCTGAATGCACTGTAAGTTCCTTTGGATAAAAGCATCTGCTAAATGCATAAGTTATTTATTGACCTTGCAAACTAGTGTGATTATTGGCATCCATGTAGAATTTAACAAATGCTTTCAATCTTTCTTTATACTGATGTAAATTTAAGGTGAACTGTAAAGAAGCTGATCTCCAGTCTTGTTCATTTTTTATCTTTAGTCCCTCTTCTCCTTTTGCATAATGAGTTTTATAATGTGGACAATGATTGATGTGAAGCTGCTTGTCTCAACAGAAGTGGCACAGAGGAACCATGGGAGATGAAATGGTTGAGAAACATGGAGTTTAAAATTAGGATTTTAAATGGACAGACAGATTTACCACCTAACAACAGAATTAGTTGTACAGTGAGAACAGTCTGACACATACAATATCTCTTTTAAGAAAAGTTCCTACATTTTTTATGGGTATATAATTTTATACTATAATTATTTCATGATGATATGCTGATATCTTACGTACATACCTCATCTTAGCTCTTAGAAACATACATTTATTTTAGCGTTTGGATCCATTTCATGATGGATTCTTAATATGATGGATCCATTTCATGATGTATTCTTAATATGATCTAGAGAAATCATACTCTAGATTTAATACTGTCACATGGAATTGATGTTGATGGTGTTGAAATTATGCAGCCAAGCGATGATATCTCAGATCATTATTTAGTCTTGTGCAAACTTCATATAGCTAAAACTGTAAATTCTAATCCTTGTTACAAGTATGGTAGAACCATCACTTCTACTGCATTATTGACACACTATTTTCCTAATTAATGCTGTTCAGTTGCTTTGACACAATCTGTATTGTTAAAAGCGCTATATAAATAAAGGTGACTTGACTTGACTTGATGGATAATTGCATCCTTCCTGGTATCAGATGGATGTCTAGAATCTACATAATTTAGGATTTCTCATACAACATCTGACATAAAAGCAAGTAAAGGGAATAAAAAAATCAAGGAAATAATGTAAAAATAACAAAAACAAAGTAATTTAAATCATAGACAAATGCATATCAATTTTTTTATTATAAATAATTTTAACAAAATTTTCCCACCAAACAAATGAAAAAATCATAAAAGCCACAAAGCAAACTCAAAATGTAAGTTGTTCACTGGAGCACAGAAGAAAAAAGAACAAAAACATAGCCACATGGTAACCAGTACCATTATATAATAGAACAAATTTAGGTAAAAAAATTAAACCATTAAAAAGTTCATGTCCATTCAAAAACTACTGCAATAAGGTACAATATTTCTCTTTGTATGAATCAGATAACTCGATTTGTCTTGTCACTTTCCTCAGTGAGGAAATTTAAAGCACATTTGTGGCACTTTCTGTACATTATTATTGTCATCTTTATTATTATTATTATAACCACTGCAGTGTGAACTAGCTTGTTTTTATTGAATGACATACAGAGAACACCAGTTTCCTTATTCTGAGACAGCAATAACTGACCCCTGCATCTGGACTCATTTAAGCAACAGAACTTCAGTGTTGTCTCGTGACTGGCTTCAGCATAAATAAAAATCTAATAAACAACAGAACAAAGAACGTTGTATCTGGAAATGTTCCAGCGACAGACACTCCTGGACCCCATGACCGTTTAACGCATAAATCGATAATCCGATAAACAGAAAGCGACAGATTTACCGCTCCATGTCCGAGCGAGAAGAATAGCACGTCTAAACCGCACAACTTTTTGCAACCTCCATTGACCTCAGGACTTTCTCTGTCCTCCCCCTTTCTCTACATTCCAGAAAAACGCGCGTTTCTCCTGTCACAGACAAAGGAACATAGAACTTTCACAGACAATTCAAAAGACAATCATTTAAAAGTATAAAAGTACAACTACATTCACAAATAATATGTTTTATGTCTTATATATGCTTTATGTGTTTCCTTTAATCGGTGCACGTTTAATCGATGTTTTATAACCCCTTTTAGTAGATACGATTATTAATGTGCATGCAAACTACCCGATATTTGAGCTTGAATGAAAGCTTATTTTATGTGCAAAACTTTGGTATGAATGAGAAGTGGGAAATATGTACGATACTCGCATTAAGAAACTTTATAGAAGTATTAATAAAATCTGGCAAGGATGTTCCCATGTGATAAATTGAAGCATCATGTTAATTTATGCATGAAGAAGAACCTTGGCCCCGTGGCCCCGCTCTGCAGTCAATGTCTGATTGGAACAACGATCAGTGGGATGGACTTTGTTTCAGTTTGATGAAAAACCCAATGTCCGAACAGATTCAATGCCTTTTCACCTTTGTGTTAATCGCGCTCTAATTTGCGCACACACGCTGCACCATCAAGCGATCGGGTCATCCAGAACTCAAACATTTCGTTGAAACGTCGTGACTGCCAGAGATCTTCAACAGCCTGTCTTGCAAATTCAGACTCTTTCAGAAGAACTGCCAAAGCCTCTGCTTCACCAGGAAACCCCATTCATCTCCAAGCTCTCCCAAAAGACGTCAGCCGAAAGACCAATCAGCAACGTGGTGATTTCCCCTCTGCTGGAGACGAGCCAACTGGGAAAACCCCTCTCAGCTGTCACCAAACAAAGCTTCATCTCTTGCTGAACTGGTGCTGAATTGATCTTAAGCAGTAAAGATAAGACAAATATCTGCTTTGTGATTCTCTCAGGTTGCAAGTTAAAGAACTGTAGCGAATATCTTACCTTTTTGGGACTTCATGCAAACTCCGTTAATCATCATCCTGTGGTGTGTGTGTTGTGTGTTTGCATTAGTTTAGTTTAATGTAATCTAGATAGCCAATAAATTCCTGTTTCATCTGTTTCATC
>NW_015627562.1:6548-10559 GCF_001515625.1 Sinocyclocheilus rhinocerous
CTCAGGCTGATTTACAAAACGACCTCCTGGGTCTGCAAGCACTGAGACAGCAATAACTGACCCCTGCATCTGGACTCATGTAAACAACAGAACAAAGAACGTTGCATCTGGAAATGTTCCAGCGACAGACACTCCTGGACCCCATGACCGTTTAACGCATAAATTGATAATCTCATCAGTAGAAAGCGACAGATTTACAGCTCCATGTCCGAGCGAGAAGAATAGCAGGTCTACACCGCATGACTTTTGCAACCTCCATTGACCTCAGGACTTTCTCTGTCCTCCCCCTTTCTCTACATTCCAGAAAAACGCGCGTTTCTCCTGTTACAGACAAAGGAACAGAGAACTTACACAGACAATTTCAAAAGACAATCCTTTAAAAGTATAAAAATATATTCACAAATAATATGTTTGATGTCTTACATATGCTTGATGTGTTTATTGTAACCTATGAAGTTTTAATCAATGTTCTATAACCCCTTTTAGTAGATAAGATTATTAATGTGTATGCAAACTACCCGATATTTGAGCTTGAATGAAAGCTTATTTTATGCGCAAGACTTTGAAATGAATGAAAAGCTGTTATTTTGAACGGTGTGTGTTGTACGACACTTTATAGAAGTTATTAACAAAACCAGCAGAGACATTTCCACAGTGATGAATTAAACAGCATGTTAATTTATGCACGAAAAAGGAACCGTACGGGGCGTGGCTAAGCCCTGCAACAGCGTCCGATTGGAACAATGATCTGTGGGACGGACTTATACAGCTTGATCAAAAACCCAATGTCTGAACAGATTCGATGCCTTTTCGCCTCTGTGTTAATCGCGCTCCAACTTGCGCTCACACGCTGCACCATCAAGCGATCGGTCATCCAGAACTCAAACACTTCAAAGAAACGTCGTGACTGCCAGAGATCTTCAAAAGCCTAAGGTCTTGCAAACTCAGACTCTCTCAGAAGAACTGCCAGAGCCTCGGCGTCACAAGGAAACCCCATTCATCACCAAGCTCTCCCAAAAGACATCAGCCGAATGATCAAAACAAGGGAAACCCCTCTCAGCTGTCACCAAAACGCAAGTAAACAAACAAAGCTTCATCTCTTGCTGAACTGGTGCTGAATTGATCTTAAGCAGTAAAGATAAGACAAATCTCTGCTTTGTGATTCTCTCAGGTTGCAAGTTAAAGAACTGTAGCGAATATCTTACCTTTATGGGACTTCATGCAAACTCCGTTAATCATCATCCTGCCTGTGTGTGTGTGTGTGTGTATGTGTGTTTGCATTAGTTTAGTTTAATGTAATCTAGATAGCCAATAAATTCCTGTTTCATCATAAGAATCATTGTCTTGTGTCGTGAATTTAAAGTTAAAACTTTGCCCAGATCACGCTACCTAGCTCGTAGCTCAGGGGCGTAGATTACGCGGGGGATGCGGGGGATGTATCCCCCCAACTTTTAATATCACGTAAATTCGTCCCCCGCACTTTTTCGGGCAAGTGTGTTCGCATAGAGGTTTTCAAGAGCCGTACAGTTGATGAAGTATAAACGATCAAATTTGGAATCAGTTCAATCAGGTTGATTTTGATTCCGCCTCTGAAAAGAGCTAAAATAAAATAATTAAATTCCTTACATATATGGTGGAGTATCGAAAGCGGGCAAATTTGGCTTGAAATTCATAACACCAAGTCATATTATGGTTATCTTCTCTATTTTTATCCGGAAAAATAGATTAGATACAGAGAAACAGAGTTGTTGTGTTACTGTATACTTTATTGTGGCATGCCAGCCTGTTGAATGTTTGAATGTGCAACTCGAGTTGTTGTTTAAAGAAGTGAACTGCAGTAAAACATTTAAATTTTGTCTGTCGAGACAAAAACTAAGTCGCTCTAAAAGCGCACAAGGAGAGAAGCAAGTGTGTTCCTTGTTCTTTCTCTTATTAGGCCTTGTCTGTAGCTAGATTAATTCACATTGCATGTTCCAATGTTGAATAACTAGGCTATCTCCCCTGGTACTTAGCTTAGAGTAGCTAACTAAATGGCTATTGCCATTTATTCACTAAAACTAGTGAACTTGAAACGCGGCGCTCCGAGAGTGTCCGAACGTTATTTTATGGGAGAATTGTGGTTAAATCCACGTGTGTTTTTGTCTGTATAAATTAGGGTGACCATACGTGCCATTTTCCCAAATAGACTAAGTGCTGAGATCCGCTGAGATCTCAATAACAGTTATTGTATTAATTGCAGTAAATCTGTAGATTAATTTACCTCCCTCTGAACGAGTTGAGAGTGTTCAGCGCTATAAAGATAAGAATCTAAAGAGTGCTTTTTGGTTGTTCAGTGTGAAATGCGCCGCCATTTCATGTGAAGAGCGTAAGCTGTTTGTAACCGTAAACTGTGTATAACTGCATGCTCAGTGTTGCCAACTAATTTTCAGGGGAAGTTGCTAAAGGAAGGTTGATTTGTTTAGCACGTAGCATTGTGTGGTCTTAAATGCAGTGTGTTTTGCAGTGTTTGAAATGTCGAAGTGACTTAACCAGTTACATCTGAACTTTAACTTTGTCTACCTCATTTCGCTCTTTTATACTTTTCGTCCTTCTCTCTTCTCCTCTCCTCCCATCGAAAAGAACAGACAGGTGCAAACTTAATAAACCTTACTGTACGTGATTTTAACCAACCGTCAGATTAGCGATCTCACAGTTGGTTATGGTCACGTTTGTTTAAAGGTTTGTCCTTTTCCCTTCAGCCTGTTTACTCTTATCAGTTTAAACTGCCATAGCTGTTGTTGTTTTTGTTTCGAAAATTAATCCTGGTCCTCGGCCTCATTACCTTAATGCTACGTTGTGATTAATTCAGCTATAACTGCTCTTATAATATTAATGACATCAGTAGATATTACGAATTTAAGTAATTATGGATCTGAAATTTTTATTTCATTTCATAATTAATTACAGATTTTGAATTTTCATTTCATAAATTAATTTCAGTTCCTGCTTTCACATAGCAACAATATCTACTGATTAATTTAAATATAATTGCTCTTATAATTTAATGACAACAACATTAAAATTATAATAATTTACTATCAATATTGCTCTGAAATTTTTATTTCATTTGTAGTCAATTAAGGTTGGGTTGCCCTGCTTCAAGGTACTTATTGATTAATTTAAATTTTAATTGCTCTCATCAATTTTAATGATGACATCATTAAATTCTAACCAGGAAATACCATTTCTAATTTGCAATTCTAATTTCATTTGCAAGTAAGTTCTGCGTCTGCCTGTTAGGCCTTCTTTTCTCTCTCCTTCAGTTATTTAATTAACCCAGCTAAAATTTTCATAAGTTTGCCCGTTGGGCTTAAGCCTCTTGGTGGCAAAACTCCAGAAGGAAAATTAGGGTTTTCCTCAGTACTTAGGTTAGTTAGTCTTATCCTGCTAACACAGCAAAACCAACCCCCTAGGTGTATCGACTTAACAGCGCCACCACCCTGTCATTTTCCCAACATTGGGCGCAAAACTTCTCTCTCCTTCTTCTTCTCTCTCTCTCAGCTGTTTTCTTCTGAGTTGACTACTGCGGCTGTTTTGGAATTTACCTGTGAGAATCATAAAAGCAGAGAACTTTAGAAACATTTAACAAATATTTGTGAAACTTGAACACTTCGTTTCAAAATTGTCTGACTCTCACCCTACCTTCCCTTCTCACCCTGGGATCCTACCCAGCTAAGGCTAAAGCAGGTCAACAAGAGGACTGATAGGCATCCGCCAAAAATGTAACACGCATCTAGAAACGATCTAATTGGTGTATGGTGTCAATCTTACCAGCTAAGAAACCAATACTGTCATTTTTATTGTTTTTCCTTCACCCGGAGGAATTTTAATAACAATCACAGTCCTGGTATTAAGAAATCCCCATTCCCAAACACCGGTTTAGAAGCATCCTTCTAAATCAAACTTAACAAAAAAGGAAAAGAGAAGAAAATTTAATTATACTCATTCTGCTACCAGAAAAGGGTATTTTGT
>NW_015627562.1:11092-22011 GCF_001515625.1 Sinocyclocheilus rhinocerous
ATTATGCATTTTGGGAGCCGAACTGGGACTTCGGCATAGCAATGAAGGAGTGAGCAGCTAGAGAACGGGGGCTCCCGATCCATCCTTTAATTTTCAAATTTATACGACATATAAGATCAACAATCACATTAATAGTTACTTAAGACATTGCAGATTGAACTATGAGCAACTCAAAACAGAAACAAGCTCACTCTTCAGCAGCTCCGCTGACCACGAGATCAACCGCTAGCATAGCGGGTAAATTAGCAGCCATGGCTACCTCATCTAATGCAAAGAAACAATCTGCGACTGAGTCTTTTGAACCTGTCTCCATGGACCAATTAGTTTCTGAACTAACAAAACAAAGAAATAGTATCAGAGAAGACATTTGTGGTTTGATTCAAGAATTTATTGGTCCTTTGCAAAGTTCGATAGATGCATTACGAGAAACGGTGGATGACTTTCAAGGCCGTTTGGTGTCGATGGAATCCCGAGTCGGGGAAAACTTTGAAAAGCTGATAGCGGCAGAAAAAGTTATCAAAACTCTGCAAACCCAAAACTCGTCTCTGCTTGACCGCATCGAAGACCTGGAAAACAGATCCCGCAGATCCAACTTGAGGATTATTAATATTCCAGAAGGGAGTGAAAATAATCAAGATCCCGTTAAGTTTGTTTCCGAAATGCTGAAGGAGGTGACGGGCGCAGAAGTCTTCGACGAACCACCAATACTGGAGAGAGCTCACCGATCCCCCGGTCAAAAACCGACAGATGGCCGTAAACCGCGTCCATTTGTGGTTTGCTTTCACCGGTTCCAAGACAAAGAGCTTTGACTACTCCGATGGTCAAGGAGTCATGAGATCCAGTACAAGGGAAACGCAGTCAGAATATATCCGGATCTCAGCGCTGCCCTTTCAAAGAAACGCGCTTTGTACAACGGCATAAAACAATCACTTTACCAAAAAGGAATACCATTCCAGCTGCTTTACCCAGCTCGCTTGAGAGTGACATTCGACAAACAAACTTTCATATTCAATTCGCCTGAGGAGGCGAAACAATTCTACGACCAACGTGTCAATGCCTAAGGACAACCAGAATATCTAAATTTATCTTTAAGTGGAGAACATTACCTGCTATCAACGAGGATGACTTGTAAAGGATATAGGTATCTTTAAGGCATTCATTTTATTTAATTCTTGCGTCAAATATTAATGTTCTTCTTTGTTTGAAAAATATTTGTTTTGAGGTGGGAAAAAAAAAAACTGAAAATTTAATGACTGTGAATTGATACTCCAAGGAGTACAAAAGTAAACTTATGTAAAAGTTATGGATGTAGAAAATGTTATAGTGGATTGGGATACCCCCGTTGATAGAAACGGTTCTGAGTAATTGGAGAGATTACTGGTGGTACGTGTATGGGGACCTGCCAATTGTCTCGTTCTTGAGACAAATATAGGAAGGGGTCAATGTTTCTTGTGCTTGATTGGAAGGGATGGGAGAGAGGGTGGGCGTTGTGTTGTCTTTTTTTTTTTTTATACCACGTGCACTTGCACATGTGGAATGGTCTTACTTTTATTCATCTATTCTTATAAAAGTATTGATTGATGTGTGATATGTTTAAGAAAGAAGGAGGGTCTTCCATTCGTTTTATTTCCTGGAACGTTAAGGGTATGAATGGACCAAATAAACGAGCGCGTATTTTCGCTCATCTCAAAAAAATGAAAACGGATATAACGTTTCTGCAAGAAACGCATTTACAAATAGCAGACCAGGTAAGACTTAGAAAACCATGGGTTAGACAGATTTTTCACTCCCGTTTCAACAGTAAAACAAGAGGAGTAACAATTATAATTCATAAGAAAGTCCAGTTTAATGTATCTAAATGTGTTTCTGATCCCCAAGGACGCTTTGTTATCGTGACTGGTTATCTGTTTCAAATCCCTGTTGTCCTGGTATGCGTTTATGCCCCAAATTGGGACGACGTTAACTTCATTCATAAAATCATCTCACATCTACCAGATTTAAATACATACAAATTAATTTTTGGCGGAGATTTAAATTGTGTTGTTAACCCGAAATTAGATCGTTCAAATCCAAAACCAATCTTTTATAAAATGTGGAAACCTATAATTACATATTTTGAAAAGATGAAGATTATTAGTTACCTTCTAACTAATTAATAGGACTAAAGTTTTAGAAAGACCATCTGACTTTAAAATACTTGGTTATGTCATGCTTGCTTATATATCTACACAGAAAGACCATTTGAGTGATCCCCCCTTCTTTTTTATTTTTATTTTTTATTCTTTTTTTTTGTGAACACATTTACTTTTGTTAACAAAATTGACTTTGATATCTGCTGATAACAAAGTATTGAAATGTATCTTGCTATTTTGTATAGTAAGTACTCACTTTATTCATATAATTATTTGGTTGTTTGGTTATTTATCTACTATTTTTCTACTTTCTGTTAATTCAGGGTTGTGGAACGGGGTGGGGAAAGAAAATACATATGTAATTGTTTGAATTTTTTTTGTTTAAACATGTTTTTTATTTTTAAAAAAAGAAAAGAAAAAAAAAGAAAAGGGTATTTTGTTTTATCTTTCACTCTCAAAGATAAAGTTTACTTTACCGCAACACTATTGGCAATGTGCAGTACTTATCTGTTGTCACTGGCAACACGTTTGTCGCTGCATATGCTGCGCTTAAAGGGGGGTCTAATGCTATTTCATGCATTCTGAGTTGTTTACACTGTTAAGAGTTGGATCCTTATGCGCGCGCGCACTCAGCGACCCGAGTGAGAGCGAGCCGCTCTACGCGTTTCGTTTTATGGTTAACTTACTGAAGTCATCGGCAGCGCTGCAGTTACTTGCTCGAGAAGACTGTCTCTAAAGATGTGTGTTTTTGGATGTGAGGAAAAAATAACCTCTTCAGTGTTATGTGAACAGTGGATGCAATTAGTTTTTTCCGGGGCAGCAACGGAGTTTCACGAGCGTGTTTGTTGTTCCCGTCACTTCGGTGACGAATGTTTTATAACAAGGTACATTCTGACACTGGATTTGTACATCGTTTGATACTGAAAGACAGCAGTCCCAGCGATAAACGATCCTGGTCATGACTAGGAACTGCTGTAAAACTGCATCAAATGTCTGTGTTTGTTGCCAATCGGCCCATAAGTGCTCGCGACACTTCAGCTCCGCCCACGGCTCGCCTCCAGGAGCTCGGCTGTTTTCGGAGAGAATCGTAAGCTGTATCTTTCTTTATAAATCTGATAAAACTGAAGACTGAGGTGAGAGGTCGCGTGGTGTTTGTGCTCTGACTTTTTTTGCTTAATTAGTACTTACTGCAGCTGTCTTTACTTATAATTTGCACGTGATACAGTGTCTTTGGTGTCCAGGGAGCAGAACTAATAAAGAAATGGGCAAAAATACTAAACCTGGCTGTGCTAAAAACCAAGAAGCTTCAAGTAAAGACGGTGAGGCATCTGACATGGCGGCGCCACCTGTTCCTTTAATGGTAGAGCTCGTGTTAGAGCTCTAACGAGTGTCGGACGAATTCACAGCTTTGCTGAACTCTTCTTTATCCCCTTTACAAACATCGTTGGAGAGCATCCACAGCACTTTGGCCTCACACACCACCACTATTTCGGAAATGGAGACGGCTCTCACTGACCATAGTGGCAGGATTACTGAGTTGGAGATCGAAGTCACTTTGTTGAAGGCCAAATTAACGGCGTCGTCGGACTTAAATGCAACGCTTGGTTCTGCTGTGGATGATCTGGTCTCCCGATCGAAACGACAGAATTTGCGGGTGGTAGGTTTCCCGGAAGGGATCGAGGGCAGAAACCCAAGAGAATTCATCACGGACTTCTTCTTTAAAACGGCGAAAGACGTTCTGTCAGCTCCTCCTGAAATTGATCGCGCCTATCGAAGTTTGGCGCCAAAGCCCCATCAAGGCGACAGACCGCGGCCGTTTATAGTCTGATTTCACAGATTTTTGGATAAAGACACTGTGCTGCACTGGGCCAAGGAACACAAAGAGATCTCCTATCAAGGCCATACCATAAAGATCTACGAGGACTTCAGCGTGGGTATCGCCAGGAAGCGCGCAGCTTTCAACAGAGTGAAGTCAAGTCTGTACAAGAAGGGTATACGCTTCGATATGATCTATCCAGCCCGTCTGCGCATAACTCATAACGGTGAGCGTGTCTTTGACACTCAAAGGCAGCTGAACATTACTTCCAGGAACACATTCAAGACGTATAATGTGCAGTTGCGTTGCTCTGTTACAACAGACAGCGATAATAGACGATTTCATAAACTGAGTCTCTATGCTGTCTCTATGTGCGCCAGTTAACCTGGTTCATTGATATTTTTTCATATGCTTTCCCTTATTTACAATGATTGCTTATGCCAGATGGTTTTTGTATTCCCTGGCATACAAATGGACAGTCCCTCCTTCAGGGAATGAGGGTTACCATACGTAACCGAGACGTTTGTTTTATTAGTAGTAGTAGGCTATTATCATTCTAAATGTTATTATTGTTGTTATCTTCTTTATTAGTATAATTCATTGTCGGAGTGGACTTCACTGCATGGTTTTCCGGTTGTGCTACGGTTAGTTCCTGCTACTCGTGATGGTTTCTATGGCGAGTTTAGGATGTTTGTTTTTTTGTTTTTTGTGTCGTATTTTTTGTAAGATTGTTCATATTTTTGTGGAGGAGAATTATTACTTAATCGTTTTGTTTTCCTTTTTTCTTCAGTTTACAGGGGTTTCTTATTTTTCTTTCTGAACCATAGAAATGGCTGGTTTAAACATAGGGCTAAGTAATAGAGGATTTTCTGTCAAACTAGTCAGTTGGAATGTTCGAGGCCTAGAAGGACCAATTAAACGTTCTAGAGTGTTTTCCCATCTTAAGAATTTGAATTCTGATATTGTTTTTCTTCAGGAAACACATCTGCGCATTGAAGACCACATTAGATTAAGAAAGCCTTGAAGTGATTCATGAATCAGATTGGTTGTGTTGATCCATGGCGCTATCTTAACCCATCAAAAAAAATATTTTCTTTTTTTTCTAGTGTTCACTTATCTTACTCACGTATTGACTATTTTTTCTTAGATAAAGCTCTCTTGCCATTAGTTAGTTCTTCTGAATATTCAGCGATAGTTATTTCGGATCATGCCCCATACTCCTGAGCTGTATGCAAAGAAGTTGGAGTTAAAAACGCAATTTGATTTGCTTAGTACAAAGAATGCTGAATTTATGCTTCGAATAACTAAGGCTACTTATTATGAGTATGGAGACAAAGCTGGTCGATTACTGGCATCCCAGCTTAAGGGACTAGCTGCCTCTCATCTAATTACTCAGATCTTTGATTCTTCTGGCTCTTTAACTAAAAATCCATCTGATATCAATGATGTTTTTTTCTTTCATTATTCCAACCTTTATAAATCAGAACCTCCTGGGGATGATTCCATCATGGATCATTTTTTAGACAGTCTAGATATTCCTCGTATTGATGCAGCTGTAGCTGATGATCTTGATAAGCCTCTACAGTTAGATGAGATTTTGAAAGGTCTTCAGCTTATGCACAATGGTAAGGCAGCAGGTCCGGAAGGCTTTCCGATTTATTTTTATAAAAGGTTTGCCAATCAGCTAGCAATTTTATTGTTAGACATGTACAATGATTCTTTAATCAATGACTCTCTTCCCTTAACTCTCACTCAGGCTTCTGTTTCGCTTATACTTAAGCGTGATAAGAACCCAGTTGAATGGAGGCCTATTAGTTTGTTAAATTCAGATGTTAAATTATTAGCCAAGGTGCTGGCTTGCCGTCTGGATGCCTATCTTCCTAAAATAATCTCTGAAGATCAGACTGGTTTCATTAGGGGGCGACAATTAGCTTCAAATATTCGACGTCTTCTAAATATTATTTTTTTCTCCATCCACTTCTGCCTCCGGTGCGATGATTATTTCATTGGATGCAGAAAAGGCTTTTGACCGAGTCGAGTGGAACTATTTATTCGCTATACTAGACAGATTTGGTTTTGGCTCTTTTTTTACATCATGGATACGTCTTCTGTACACCACACCTGTTGCCAGTGTTAGAACCAACTTTTTGTGTTCACAATATTTTTCCCTCTCTAGAGGCACCCGTCAAGGGTGTCCTCTTTCTCCATTATTGTTTGCCTTAGCAATAGAACCTCTTTCTATAGCTTTGAAAAATTCCTTGCTCTTTTCAGGTATCACTAGGGGAGGGACAGAACATCGTGTCTCGCTCTATGCTGATGACCTTCTGCTTTATATTTCAAACCCCGTCGGCTCGGTCTCTAATTTGTTGCATATTTTTAACACTTTTGCACCCTTTTCTGGATATAAATTTAATATAAATAAAAGTGAATGTTTCCCAGTTAAAAATTTGGCTAAACAAATTCCAGCTGGGGCGTTGCCATTTCAGTTATCCTCTACAAAGTTTCGTTACCTGGCAGTAAATATTTCACATTCCTTTGATCTATTATATCAATAAATTTTTTCTAAATTGCTCACACAAGTTAAATTAGATTTGCAACGTTGGGATAAGCTGCCTCTTACTTTATTTGGTAGAATTCAATCAATTAAAATGAATATTTTACCTAGGTTTTTGTTCCTTTTTCAGGACCTCCCAGTTTTTTTTACCTAAGTCCTTCTTTAAACTGCTAGATGGGGCTATTTCTACTTATATATGGCAGGGCAGACCTCCTAGGCTAAGTAAGACATATCTTCAGAGACATAAAAAAGATGGAGGTCTAGCACTGCCTAATTTTTGATTTATTACTGGGCAGCAAATATTAGCAAAATTCATAGCTGGTACACCTCTCCCCATTTAGATTGGTGTAAGTTAGAAGCACAGTCCTGTTCTTCATCTTCACTCCCTGCCTTGGTGTGTGCTCCTTTATCCAGTCGCCCCTCAAAGTTTACTACAAATCCAGTAGTACCAGTAGTATTTAGGATCTGGAGGCAATTCAGACAACATTTTAAACTCGCTGCTCCTTCTCTTTATGGCCTTTATGGCCCTAATCATTTATTTATTCCTTCAACTCTAGATTCTGCTTATGCTTCATGGGAAAACAAAGGCCTTGTATATTTTTCTGATTTATTTATTGATGGAGTTTTCGCAACTTTTTCTGATCTTTCAGTAAAATTCAATATACCACAATCTAACTTGTTTAGTTTCTTTCAAGTACGTAACTTTGTTAATTCTCATTGTCCTTCTTTTCCAGTCTTGCCTGAGCCCTCCTTATATGAGAAGTGCCTAAAACACAGGTCTATATCCTTTTTATATAATTTAATTCTCCCTTATGTTTTCCCTTCATCCTCTCGGTTTAAACATCAATGGGAAGAAGAACTCGGATGTAGTTTGGATTCGGATTGGTGGGAATTAGCTGCTGGTAGAGTTAACTCTTCTTCATCCTGTGCCAGACTGAGTCTGATTCAATTTAAGGTTTTTCATAGAATTCATTTTACAAATGTCAAATTAAGTAAGCTATTTCCGGGTGTGGATGCCACTTGCAATAGGTGTTCTCTGGCTCCTGCTGATCATACCCATATGTTTTTTTCTTGTCCAAAGCTGGAATATTTTTGGTATTCCTTTTTTGATACTTTTTCTAAAGTTTTCAATATTTCCCTTGAACCATGCCCCCTAATTGCTATTTTTGGTCTCCCATCGGATTTGAATAAATACACAAAGTATGTTAATGTTCTTGCCTTTGCCTCATTGATAGCTCGCAGACGAATTTTACTACACTGGAAGTCTTCTAAATCTCCTCCCACTTTTTATGGTTAGAAGATTTGTTGTCTTTTCTATATATTGAAAAAATTAAGTTTGCTTTAAGAGGTTCCACTGACAATTTTTTTAAAAACTGGGGTCCTCTACTTGACTTTGTCAAAAATACACCACTTATATTTACTGATTTGTAATATGTATTTTTTAATTGTTAATTGTTCTGTGTAGTCTCTTGTTAATTGTTTCTGTTATATTTAATTCTGTATAATTGTCAATTTTTTTGTAATTTTATTTATTTATTTTTTGAAAATGTACTTAAGTTTTATTCTCCTCCTTAGGGGTGGGTGGGGTTTGGGTTTACTGAGGGTTGTGACTGTTTATGTTTGTGTCCACCCTTAGTAGAAGTTAGTAGAAAAAAGGAATGTATAGATTTATTAATATTGCTTTTTCATTGTATTTTGTATATTCCAATAAAAATAAAAAAAGTTCAATGAAATCACCCTCAGGGGATTTTCATCTGACACGGGTGACAAAGTTTTTCTGAATGACAACATAACACTTTCTCTGATTAACAAAAATCAATTCCAGAAGCAGAGATAAGAGACTGTTTTCCATTGTTTTGTATTTGACAGATTAGACTAAAGAAGTGCGACTTTTCAGTAAATGTGTTGAGATTAATGGCTCCTATTGTCAAGAGGAAAATTAAAGTTGGGAGTACATCTTCCACATAATTTAGGCTATTCACTTTCTGATCATGGTAAAATGTATTGTCAGCCACCCTAAATGAGAAGAGACGTCCTATCCCTTTCTCTGACATTTGTTTTAAGCAGTTAATTAAAATATGCATATGGCACATGAAAATATATTCCCAAAAACAGTATACTAATAGTGCTAATAGTTCTGTACAATTTAGGTAACCTTGCCCACAAACAACAAACTAATGAGTTCTTTGATTTTCACTGGAAATGTGATTTTTATCTACCACTACAAAACCATAAACAATGGGTGCCTCTTTAGTTTAAATCAAACTTTAATCCCTTATTAGTCTTCTAATAAGAGTCTGCAAAGCTATACAATGCTCATATTTCACCAGGGAGACTGTCCTATCTGAAGGGTTGCTTCTGGAGAGGAATTCCCAAATAGACAATTCGACGCACGGTAAAGACTGAATCAAATACAAAACGCAAATTCCAGAAAAAGAGAAATTTTGGCTGGAATTTTGATGTTGGGTGAAAAACAGTTAATTCTGGGTGGACACATCAATGAAACTGTTTCCACCACGGAGGAAAAAAAGTAATAATGATACTGTCACTTTTGTAACAATGTGATTGTTATTTGACTCATGTTGTAGCACGGACCCTTGTAAGTGTAACACACTGAGCGATGTGGCTGAGTTAAAATGCTGTTCAGTAAATGCAGTCACGGATACAAAGTAGTTGTCTGAGAGTTATTTATTCGCTCTGGAGAAGAATAATAGTGAAACATGGTGGCAGCGGTGAACTGTTTATGTACCGACGGAATAGTTTTTAGTGTCTAAACGCGCAGTTCGCCATGGAAAAATAACGTGCTAGAAAAGACGCGAACCTTGTTATACCTGTGTCGTGCTGAAAATTGATCGTCTGCCGAAAACTGATTCTTGCCTTCCGCGTCCGTCCCTTTTACACTTGCCAAAAAGTGATTACAGACTTTAGCCTACTTATTGAGTGAACTGTTCTTTCTGCCTCAAAATGACTTGATTTCATTCATGGTTGTTATATTTGACATATTATAGCTCATGCAGTCCTTTTTACCTGTTGAAATTCATGAGTGTAATTGTTCCAAATAAACTTATGCCCTCATGCCTAGGGTGCTGACACATCAAAGGAAGCCATTAAAAAAGACAAAAACCATTTCTGAGTTTGTGAGCATGCTGGCCAATGAAACAGTGTGTGTATTATTGTGTGATGTTGTGTATTCAGTTTATCTGGTGGACTTTCCCAGTTCAGCTTAGGTTTCCTTTTTTCCAAGGACTGGATGAGAGTGAGGCTGTGTGTGTTACCAGGAAATGAAATGAAATGGGGGCTAAATATGAGCATCAGATTATTGCTTTTGATTGTTTGGCTTGAAATGTAACACACAAGTCCTTTGGACCATGATGTGTTTTGTGCTTTTCACAGCTTGACAGCCACAGTTATGTTAAACAGTTTTGCAAAGTGGTCCGAGTCCCATCTTTTTCATATTTTGTCATTTTTTCCCTGTGGTAATAACGTGAAGGTCCTAATTAACAGCAAATGGAAGAAATGCATTATCTAGCACAATGTGTGGTCAGCTGTGGTATCTTGGCCAATGGGAGCAAATTAAGTTGTTAATACATTTGCAAAGCATTGATTTTCACACATAGTAAACTTTGGCAGTTGCTGAGACTGGGACAGTGTCCAGAGGAGAAAGTGCAGTTACAGACATTATCAGGGCCGGATTTACCTCTTTTCGTGACATAGGCAAAACAAATTGTTGGGCCCCCCTTCCCTATTAATATGTTAGGCCTAATATTACCACCCAAGCAAACTAAATATTTCTTAATCAGTGGAAACCGTTACAGTGTTTTCTATCGCAATAAGCGCTGGCGTTCAGTCAATAAAAATCGAATGTAGTTCTTAATTTGTTTGAGAACTGAGAAAGACCATTCCATTAATAGGCGTGGCGACATGGCCATAACCACTTCGGGAGTGCATTATTTCTCACAAACCACACATCAAGACATTGTTCAGATGATTTGTTTCAAGACATTTGACAAGTTTCCGTCCTGAAATCTCGTGTGTTGAACTAATTTTTTACGCACCTCATCCCAAACCTTCCGTTGCAAATTCCAAAACGTCATTTTAGAGCTAATAACAGAAGCTTGAGCCATTGATATGCAGGCTAATGCAGTTATTAATGCAGTCTAATGCTGTTATTAGAGAGAGAGAGAGCGAAAAAGAGAGGGAGAGAGAGAGATTAAGCGCGTATGTGAATACGTGCGTCTGTGCGTCTCTCAGCAGTGTTCAGCAGTAGCGTCTATTAATAGCGAATCTTTAAGTTAAACTGCTTCAAGAACCTCGCTACTGAGAAATGTCAGAATGAAACTATTTTACTGATAAATTCGCGGGGCAGTGCTGACAATAAGTTTCTGTTCGCGTCTCCGCGTGTCTGCACTGTGTGTGC
>NW_015627562.1:22069-25223 GCF_001515625.1 Sinocyclocheilus rhinocerous
GGGCAGCAAATATTAGCAAAATTCATAGCTGGTACACCTCTCCCCATTTAGATTGGTGTAAGACAGAAGCACAGCTCAAAGTTTACTACAAATCCAGTAGTATGCACTTCTCTTAGGATCTGGAGGCAATTCAGACAACATTTTAAACTCGCTGCTCCTTCTCTTTATGGCCCTATGTACAAGAATCATTTATTTATTCCTTCAACTCTAGATTCTGCTTATGCTTCATGGGAAAACAAAGGCCTTGTATATTTTTCTGATTTATTTATTGATGGAGTTTTCGCAACTTTTTCTGATCTTTCAGTAAAATTCAATATACCACAATCTAACTTGTTTAGTTTCTTTCAAGTACGTAACTTTGTTAATTCTCATTGTCCTTCTTTTCCAGTCTTGCCTGAGCCCTCCTTATATGAGAAGTGCCTAAAACACAGGTCTATATCCTTTTTATATAATTTAATTCTCCCTTATGTTTTCCCTTCATCCTCTCGGTTTAAACATCAATGGGAAGAAGAACTCGGATGTAGTTTGGATTCGGATTGGTGGGAATTAGCTGCTGGTAGAGTTAACTCTTCTTCATCCTGTGCCAGACTGAGTCTGATTCAATTTAAGGTTTTTCATAGAATTCATTTTACAAATGTCAAATTAAGTAAGCTATTTCCGGGTGTGGATGCCACTTGCAATAGGTGTTCTCTGGCTCTTGCTGATCATACCGTATGTTTTTTTCTTGTTCAAAGCTAGAAGATTTTTGGTATTCCTTTTTTGATACTTTTTTCTAAAGTTTTCAATATTTCCCTTAAACCATGCCCCCTAATTGCTATTTTTGGTCTCCCATCGGATTTGAAGAAATACACAAAGTATGTTAATGTTCTTGCCTTTGCCTTATTGATAGCTCGCAGACTAATTTTACTACACTGGAAGTCTTCTAAATCTCCTCCCACTTTTTCATGGCTAGAAGATTTGTTGTCTTTTCTATATATTGAAAAAATTAAGTTTGCTTTAAGAGGTTCCACTTACAATTTTTTAAAAAACTGGGGTCCTCTACTTGACTTTGTCAAAAATACACCACTTATATTTACTGATTTGTAATATGTATTTTTAATTGTTTAATTGTTAATTTAATTTTAATTGTTCTGTGTAGTCTCTTGTTCATTCTTTCTGTTTTATTTAATTCTGTATAATTGTTACATTTTTTTTTTATTTATTTATTTTATTTTATTTCTTTATTTATTTTGAAAATGTACTTAAGTTTTATTCTCCTCCTTTGGGGTGGGTGGGGTTTGGGTTTACTGAGGGTTGTGACTGTTTATGTTTGTGTCCACCCTTAGTAGTTGTTAATAGAAAAAAGGAATGTATAGATAGATTAATATTGCTCTTTCATTGTATTTTGTATATTCCAATTAAAAAATAAAAAATAAAAAAAAACTAAAGACTCTTCGGAGATGTGAATGATGCAATACTACAATATAGGTACTCAATATTAACATGAGATTGACCGAAACTGTGTGCGTTATGTCCCCTTTAACATAGTCAAGTCGCCTTTATTTTATAGCACTACAGCACAGATTTAAGCAGCAGAAAATAACGACCATGGTGTAAACGGAATCAATTCTGCTGCTGCGCAGCTCCAAGAGAAAATGGTAAATGGTCCTTGTTCAGTTGAAGTCATCTGCATCCGAAAACTTAGGCTGCTGACATGCTGCCTATCAGCCAATGACTTCACAGGCAGTGTTGTTCATGAAGGTAACTCATGAAGCTGATATAGGACATGCTTCTGAGGCAGCTTAACGTTCAATGATCTACAACAAAATAGAACGAGCTTCGGTGATAACTAAGCGAATATTTAATTACTTAATAATACTGATTTCTCGCTAGAAATAACTTCAGATGCCATCTTTATTTTTCTCAACCATCACGGGATAGGACACACAGGATTGTGGGTATCAAGGCAGCGAAGGATGCATCAGTTCTGCCTTTAAATATCGACCAGATGAAGGTATCTCAGGAGGCAGGCAGTGAAGCTAACACTGGATTCGACGTGTCTTGATGCCTTCCTACCTTGAAATGTGTCCTCCCAAAGGCAGCATTTTCCAGTTTCGGATGCAGCCGTCAGTTGAGCGTTGATTCTGCTCCGGTACCAGACATGCTTGTTCTGTCTAGTCGTATTGGAAACATGCTTGTTCTTAAGCTCTCGGTTGTTATTGGGAATATGCTTGTTCTTAAGCATTTTTTTTATTAGTGCTGTCAAACGATTAATCGCGATTAATCACATCCAAAATAAAAGCTTTTGTTTTCATAATATATGTGTGCATTGTGTATATTTATTATGTATATAAAAATACACACACATACAGCATATATTTTGAAAATATTTACATATATTTATGTTCATATAATTTATATCATATATAAATATGTTTAATATATAAACATAACATATTTTTCTTAAATATATACATGCATGTGTGTGTATTTATATATACATAATAAATATACACAGTACACACACATATATATTATGTAAACAAAAACTTTTATTTTGGATGCGATTAATCACAATCTATTTTTTATATATATTTATTTGCTTATTTTCCATTTTGTATTTACTTGTACTTTTACTTTCAATACTTAAGTACGTTTAAGATAAAAGAACATGCTTGTTCCAGAGCAATCCGGTCGTTATTCATAGCATGCTTGTTCTTAAAGCTGTAGTTGAATCGGAAACATGTTTTTCTTAAGTCTATCTGGTGTTATTGAGAACATGTTGCTTAAGCTTTTAAGGGTGGTCCTGACAGAATATGTGAAAGTACTAAGCTTAACTGGATTGATGCTTTGCCTCTTGCACTAATGAGCTATCTCATGCAAACTAACAGGAACACACTCTTAACACCGCATGAAATGCTTATGTGTCGACCCATGCCTGTGCCATATTGTAGAGGTCCCTAAAAGGACCCCCTCTAGAGCAATTGCAAATGGAACTTTGATCTTATATGAAGAAATTAACTGCAATACATAAAGTTATCTATTTACAGGAAACAAGAAAAGAGCCCTGTGAGGAAACAGAGATGTCATGTCCAATTGTTCCAGGTGACCAAGTATATCTGAGGGTTTTACGGAGAAAATGGAATGAGCCCAGGAGAGAGGGACCCTACAAAGT
>NW_015627562.1:27439-37153 GCF_001515625.1 Sinocyclocheilus rhinocerous
ATATGCTTGTTCTTAAGCTACCTGGTCATTATTGGGAACATGCTTGTTCTTAAGTTATAGCTGTATTGTTGGGAACATGCTTGTTCCAGAGCAATCCGGTCGTTATTCGTAACATGCTTGTTCTTAAAGCTGTAGTTGAATCGGAAACTGTTTTTCTTAAGTCTATCTGGTGTTATTGAGAACATGTTGCTTAAGCTTTTAAGGTATTGACAACATACTCATTAGGTCATCCGTTAAAGGTAACATGATTGTTGCTACAGGTTATGCGGGTTTTGGCAACATACTTGTTTTGGTCATTTGGTTAAGGGCAACATGCTTGTTGCTTAAGGCTTTGAGATTTTGCTATCAGTTTGTGTTGGGGGATATCAGCATATGGTTTTGTTTTGGGGGGTTATCACTGCTCTCCCTGCTCTCATCCATGCTAGGCTGCATAGATGCGCAGGGAGTTCTTGCCCAGAACGGAACCATACCGCCAATCCAAACTGTATGCTAATTGTCAATCATCTTTGATGATAGTGGTCCTGACAGAATATGTGAAAGTACTAAGCTTAACTGGATTGATGCTTTGCCTCTTGCACTAATGAGCTATCTCATGCAAACTAACAGGAACACACTCTTAACACCGCATGAAATGCTTATGTGTCGACCCATGCCTGTGCCATATTGTAGAGGTCCCTAAAAGGACCCCCTCTAGAGCAATTGCAAATGGAACTTTGATCTTATATGAAGAAATTAACTGCAATACATAAAGTTATCTATTTACAGGAAACAAGAAAAGAGCCCTGTGAGGAAACAGAGATGTCATGTCCAATTGTTCCAGGTGACCAAGTATATCTGAGGGTTTTACGGAGAAAATGGAATGAGCCCAGGAGAGAGGGACCCTACAAAGTGGTGAGAGCTACACCAACAGCAGTCCAAGTGGAGGGAAGTACAACCTGGTATCATCTGAACCACTGCACTAGAGTTCCCAAACTAAGGACGGATAAAGAAGGAAACAGACAAGGAGACAACTCAGGAGAAAGTGAAGAGGAGAGACCAGTGACACAAGATGAAGTGCAAACTGGCGAAAGCTCAAAAAGAGATACACAAGGAGCTCACATTCTTCTGTCAGACAAACAGGAGAGTAGAAAGAATAAGCCTGACAACATATCTAATGATCAACACATGTCTAATACATCTAATTCTACAAGCTCAAGCTGTAGCCAACAACACCCAGACTTCCCTAGAATCGACTTTTCAACCCCGGTTGAATCCAGCAGTGGCTTTGATTTAATTAAAGAATTGGACGAGAAGCAAAAAATATCTAGACATTGTAAATGATAACCATAATATCAGTTATAAGAAAACGAGCAACTCAAATATTTTTATGGGGAAAAGCAGAAGAGAATAATTGGTGTAAATGGGTAAATTACACAGCAGAAAAAGAAAAATGGGAAAACTGCATAGTTTGCTTTGCAGCAAGACCAATTTTATATATTGTACCAATACCCATACACAGTTCAAGTTGTAGAATATTTCATGATGAATGGTTTAAGAAGTGTCCCTGACTATCTAGTGCAATGGGGTTAGATGTAGTAAAACTGGGAGGTAAATGCTTCATAGAAAGAGGGAGAGAAATAAATACCTTTAGAAACTGTACACAAAAAATGGCATTTTGCCCATACTGGTGCTAGTTTCTCCAATCAACAACATGCTACAGAGAAGCAACTGAATTACAGTGCATACGTACCCCTAAATGGCCAATAGTACGGAAAAAATACAAAAACCACAAGGAAAAATACAATTAATGACAGATCAAGAATTTGAATGTTATAAAAAGAAGAGAACTATTGACGTAGGAAGATTTTAAGGAATATGCAGCAAAATATGGAAAATACCACAATGTAAGGATAACTATTTAGTGATAAAGGAAGGCCAACCACCTATATTTGATTAAATTGATATTGCATTGGCAGACATACAGTATGGTGGATGTGTGGATCAGAATATGGCCTCTTGCCAACATTACCAGAAAATTGGTCAGGATTTTGTACTAAAGTTTTGCTGACACATAAGATGTAGGGTATCAGACCGAATCAGACAATTTAAGATTTGATAAAGAACAGTTGAAACACGAGGAGCCGAATTCCACAGAGGCCCAAGACACAGGATGTTCGTAAATCAGATCCTGGCGCCACAAGCTCCCTTTGAGCTAAATTGACCTGTTTCCCTTACAAAGATGAGTTACATCTCCCGAGAAAGAGAAAGCAACAAATGAAGAGAAACCCAGATCCAAAAGAGCCTATGGAAAAGACCCTGCAGTTTATATAGATTCAATTGGTCAACCTAGAGGCATACCTAATGAGTTTAAAGCAAGCGATGAAGTTAAAGCAGGGTTTGAATCAATATTCATTTGGATTACACAAAATAAAAATACAGAATGGATCAATTATATATATATTACTATCAGCAAAGATTTATTAATTACACTGATGAGGCCTTATCACTTCTAGGAGAGCAATTAGATGCAACGAGCAGAATGACATGGCAAAATAGAATAGCTTTAGATTATTTGGTAGCTGTGAAAGGAGGAGTATGTGTTATGTTTGGGGATCAATGCTGGACTTATATACCAAATAATACTGCTCCAGGAGGAGCATTTAGTGAATTAATGATCAAATTGAAAAACTTAAGGATGGAAGTTAAAGCAAATGCTGGAAAAGATAATCAAATGTGGGATTGGTTTGATCTAAATTTAGGAGCATGGAGAGTATGGTTAGCTACATTGGGAATGTTTTTAGGAGTTGCAGTGTTGATAGGAGGATTACTGTTTTGCTGTGTACTTTCTATATTGAGGTCACTAGTTATCAAAGCCACAGCTAAACAAATGGAAATGCTAAGATATCAACATGATGGGAAATTGATTATTGAGGGTAACCAAAATGTAAGTTATCAGGATTGGCCTCATAAACCAGACTGGGAGTCACAAACATTGACAAATGATGGAGATTCTAGTTCAAATGAGGACGAAGAAGAAGTATAAAAATGAGCCATGTCCTGGGTGTAAATGCTAGCCTAACCTCTGCCCAAGGGTGGCCCTCTACGATGTGCAAAGTATCTGGGCTGAAGATCAACTATGCTATTTTTGTGATGTCAAGTCAAGTCAAGTCACCTTTATTTATATAGTGCTTTTAACAATACAGATTGTGTCAAAGCAACTGAACAGCATTAATTAGGAAAATAGTGTCAATAATGCAAAATGACAATAGTAAACACTAATTTTTCAGTTAAAGGCAATTCATAATTGAATTCAGTGATGTCATCATCCAGCTCAGTTGTCTCCTGACAGCTCATCCTTAGCATTGTATTGTATTATATTATATGAATAACTGGAGGTTATTAATTGTAATTAATTGTCAGTGGTGAAGTCAGATTAGTATTGGAAATTTCCACAACGGTTTTGGCGAGCCAAGCCAGGAGGTCCGAGGATCTCCTCCCTTCATCGGCGGGAAGGAGAAGCTTTTGACTTCTTCCTATTTTATGATTGATTAAGCACGAGAGGAGACTTTTTCCTCACATCTCAAATTGAGCAAAACCCGGCGGAGGAGGGACAAATCCTTGTACGGCCTCGAAGAACTTGTAAGGTAAGACAGACTACAACTTGCTCTTTGTTTGAATGAAAATAATATTTTAATATTATTATTATTATTTAAATAATATATATACAGTACATTAAAAAACTGAGATCTAATAAATATAAATTATATGAATTTTATTGAAAAGTACCACTGAAAAGTAGCTAAATGCAAAAAAAATTGTTCTTCTCCTTCATCTTGCAAAGAACTTGCTTACTCTCATACTCACTAGAAAAAACAAGATTGTGAGTATCTTTTTTCTTCTCCTTCATCTTGCAAAGAACTTGCTTAATTTTCATATCACTATCACTACTGTTTTCCACATCTTGCAAAGCAGAACTTGCTTGTTTTCATGCATATTCATTTGAATAAAAAAAAATAAAAATAAAAATAAAAAAAAATATATATATATAAAACACCATTTTTCTACTTTTTTGAAGAACAGAATTTGGTTGTTTTATCTGTTTCTCTTTCTTTCTTTTCTGCAAAGAAAAGGACCCTTGAAAACAATGGCAAAAAATGGAATTTGAGTAATGAACGAATTGAACAGATACAATGGTGGTCAAAATTGACAAAGGGATATTTTGACTCATGCGGTTCTCTGAGTGTTTTAATTCTAGAAGCAACCAGAAAGCAATTGGAACAGTTACCTTCAAAGAAGCAAAAGCGAATAGACTGGATCCCTGTTCAACAAATGGAAAAGAGAGGCAGAGCAGCAGGCAGAGCAACAAAAGCAGCATAGAAAATCTGCCACAGAACCTGCAGCTCTTAACACTCTACAAACTACAAAGCAGAAACTAGAAGAGGAAGATATGGCCTGCACAAGTCATTGCCCCCTCCCTGCAAACTCTTGACTAATCAAAGGGTCCCTACAGCTGCAAATGAGGAAGCAATGGTCCCTTCTGCTCAATCCATCATGAGGAAAAGATTAGACCTGATGACAGTGACACAGAAACTGATGAGCCACTGGCATTGCTGTGGGAAAAGGTAAACAAATTGCTCCAAATTGCAACAAAAAATTCAAAGAAATGTACGCTTTATCATTTCCCTTCAGACAAGGAGTCAGAGTCAGGAACACTAAGAAGAAATATAACAACAAGATCCAAGGCCAGACTGGGGAATCAAGAAGCCCTAAACCTGCCAATATTTCAGTTTCCTGGAGAAGGAGGGCCCACATGGGTGGAGCGACCTTGGAGCTCAGAGGAACTCCGAAATGTGGCTTCTGCACTCCCGGACGCAGAAAAGGGGGTGAAATTATTTATCAGAGCAGTGGAGAACACCGATCTCACATATAGACCCACAAGCCGAGACTGGGCATCTATTTTCAGCAACAAGCTGGGTTTAAAATGGACTGAGGTACGTGGAACTGGTGAAGATGCTTTTAACCCAAGCACTATAAGAATGAATGCAAACATAGGTGCAGAAGGAACTGGCACTGCAGGATGGCAGACTGCTTGGAACAGGATGATTGCCAGAATGAGGCTGGCATTTCCCACACATCCTGACTGGGGAGCAATCACCAACACAAAGCAGCTGAAGGGAGGGATGGTGAGTGCTTATCATGCACGACTAAAAACAGCTGTCGATGAAAGTTCTGGTCTTCCAGAAGGTACTGATAACTCAGGAATACTAAAACATAATTTTGTGAATGGACTCCTTCCTGATTTGCATAAAGCAGTAAGACTGACATGCATTGGTTGGGAGGCGCAAACCTTGGAGGTAGTTTTGCAACATGCCAAAAATGCAGAATTGAACATTGAGAAAAAGATAACAGAGAAACAACAAAAACTAGAAAATGCTCAATATGTGTTTTATCAGTCCAGCTGTGGATCAGAGGTCAAAGGCTGAGGCAGAGGCCGATGGACTGGGAAAAGAAGAGGAGGTCACAACTGTCAAGAAGACCGCCAGAGTGTGCCATCTCCAGGAGAAAGCTAAGGGGCATCATATCAGTGGGAAATTGCCGCCGATCAATGTCTCGTCTGTGGTGAAAGAGGACACTGGGCCAAGAATTGTCCAAGAGAGAAGAAACATTATTTCACACATGAACCATCTCCTCCTTCTGCTAACAGCCCTTGGATTCGTCATCAAATGTGAGAGACCGCACCCCATTGGCAGATTATTTAGCTTGTTCTAAGCAAAAAGTCACTTAATTTTGACTTGTTTTTTCTGAAAACAAGACAATAATTTTTACTTGTCTAGAAATCCTTCTTGATTTAAGAATTTTTAGATATTTTGCTTGGAAACAAGACAAAAAATCTAAGGAAAGCATTTTTTGCAGTGCATGAATAAGATAAGGCGGGAGACACTCAACCAAAACAACTACTACAAATATCTGACAACCCAAGACAAAATCTGATAATTACTATTCAAGTTGAAGGACTTTCCTTACCTTTTTTTGGTGGACACAGGTGCCACATTTTCTATGATCACTGCAGATACCGCTCTAAAATTTCCAAATTTTGCTTATTCTGGCAAAACCCAAACAACATATGGTTATCTGGCATACCATTGGTTGATAAGTTAACTATGCCAATAAGAGTAACAAACATGCTGAAACAAGTGAACCATTCTTTTCTGGTTTCTGAAACATGTCCTGTAAATTTGTTGGCTAGAGATTTACTTTCCAAATTGGAATTGATCATTTTCATTTCAAATGATGGTATGGAAGTGTTCAATTCCGGAGGTGCTTTTATGCAATTTATGCCAAACTGGTATTACAATTGAGTTTTAACTCCCTTTCATCCATACTCTACTTATGAACAAATGTTGCCAGATTTAGAAAAGTCACCTCATCTGCATTGTACCTCATGGTTTGTAGGCCAGGATAGGAACAATGTATATGTAGAGGAATGGTTTAATGGACCACCAGGGGAAAATTATATCTTGATTTTCTATTGGTATCCCAGCAATTCTCTGCATTCTCTGTTAAACTAACAGTTGCTCAGTCTGTTCTCTTACCAGTCCAACCCCACATCCCAGTGGGAAAGAAAGATGGTTTGTGGGCCAACATAGGGGTTTGGATCACTACCCAGTTAAAACTGATAATGTGGTGGCTTCTGCCGCTATTGTGAAGAATCTTTCTCAGAGTCTTGGAGTTTTGATGCCAGAAGAGGTTTTATTTTCAGAGACAATAAAACCTGAGAGAACTCTTTAGAGCAATCTCCAGACTCTTTTTCTGGATTCTCTTATATACTGTTCGTTCTCTAGGCGTGTTTAATGGTTTCATTCATATTTGTTATGGGATCATCACGATGCAGTCATGAGGCCTTAATTTTATGTTCTGTGAAAATAAGGGCCCCATTATGTGCCATCATGTGCTTATCATGTACTTCACCATATGTCTGCACATTCCATTCTCATACAGATTTCTATACATGCAGGCAAATACACATGATTATAATAGTAGAATAACTTAATACATAAATGGCCACATTAATTTACATTTTGATTAATTAAAATCTTCTACAATAACTGGACTTGGGATAGTAGTAGGAAAATCTACATCAACCAAGAGGGGGTAAGAGCATATGCTGTAATGCAGGCAATCGAGGTTCACAGGCTATGTAGTGAAGAGAGAACAAAAGCCAAATTTGATTCAAAAAGTGCTTCAGATTTATTGGTAGGCATTCCAGACACTCTTTGGTCAAATGATAAATTTGATTTTGGCCAAATAAAAAATGCAGCGCCTCTGAGGGTGACACCACTAACTCAACATAGGCCATTCAGGCCACAGTATCCACTCAGCAAAGAGGCTGTAGAAGGAATCTCAAAAGTACATGTGGCATTAGTAGAAAGAGGGCCAATCATACCCTGCCAAAATTCACCTGTGAACTCTCCTATTCTGCCAGTGTGGAAGGCATCGGGAGAATGGAGATTTGTACAGGATTTGAGATTAGTAAATGGAGCCATACAGCCGTGATCTCCAATTGTACCAAATCCTTCTACAATCCTGTCTGAAGTGCCTGACAATGCTACATATTTCTCAGTCATCGATTTAGCAAATGCATTTTTCTCAATTCCATTCCACCCAGATGGGTCAATTTTGGTTTGGTTCATTCCACGCTTTAACTGTGTTTGTTCCACATGCAGTGCACGCTCTGCTAATGCAGTCACGAATGGCTCATTTAACTGCTGCCTGTTCACTGCACTGGCAGAACGTATTGCTGACAATGTCCAATGTCACATTAAAAAGGTGCACCATCCTAAATCCATCCACATTGTTACCTACTGAGGATGACGGAGATCCTCATGATTGTACAGTAGTAGATATTGTGGCAAAACCACGTCCTGATTTGAGCGAAACACCCTTGCAAAGCCCTGAACTGGTGTAGATGGATCATGTGTCTGAAATCCAGACACAGGTCAACTGTCAACTGCATATGCTGTTTGTACCCAAAACATAATTTCTGCACAAGCTGCTGAACTTGTAGCTCTTTCTCGAGCGTGTAAAGTGGCACAGGGACGCTCTGTAACAATCTACACTGATTCACGCTATGCGTTTGCCGTCTGGCATGATCATGGGGCAATTTGGAAAAATCGAGGTTTTCTTACTGCAAATGGGAAATCTAAAACACATTCAAAAGTGATTTACAAATTGCTAGAAAATCGACAACTTCCATCAGAAATTGCAATCTGTGAATGCTCCACACACGTAAAGAGCAACGATGACATTTCAAGGGGTACCCTGCAAATAAGCCTGCACTGGCCCTTTACGGGCCCACTTAGCCTAAGGGCCCCTAGTGGGCTGCCAGCGCAGGGCCTCTTGAGATTTTGCTCATTGGCAAAACGTTGGCCCCTTAGTGCTGGCCCTGCATGGGCAGCCCTCACTTAGCCCCCAGGAAGCCCTCACTAGGCCCACACTATTAATCTACAACAGGGGTGCCCAATCCTGGTCCTGGAGATCTACCTTCCTGCATAGTTCAGTTCCAACCCTGATCAAACACACCTGTCTGCAATTATCAAGTGCTCCTTCAGATCCTAATTAGTTGGTTCAGCTTTGTTTGATCAGGGTTGGAGCTGAACTCTGCAGGAAGGTAGATCTCCAGGACCAGGGTTGGGCACCCCTGATCTACAACAATACATCGGTTTCACTTTAAATACTTTTCAGATACTATAACTTAAGTCTTTTGGAAAAACAGTTATACACATCTGAAATGGATGCAGTCACCACATAACTAATGTCTATATTGTCAAAAACGTACAGTAGTCAAAGGGATTTCAAATCAATGGATTTATTAAATACAAAATAGAAAACATTCAATTCATGTTAATGCAGCTACATATAGCCAAAAATGCACATACACAAAAGTACAAAAAAATAAAAGAAAGCAAACAAAACAATGTAATGCTGGGTACACACTAAAAGATTTTTAAAATCTTAAAAGATCTTCAAAATGTGAGAGACCACAAACATGAGGACAAAAAATCATGTCACATGTTGAATATTTACGATTCGTGATCGGGGCGTCTCCGACGTTCTTCCGAGCAGATTCAGTCACTCTTAACACACCTCACATCACAGGAAAATCTGATAAGATAATCTTTAGAACCACCAAGATAATCGGGACATTACCTAGGATTGTTGGAAGGGGAGAAATCGGCCTAAATCAGCCCGATTATCTTGTGGTGTGTACCCAGCATAAGATTGAAGGATTTCGTCATGTGAAAGTTGATGTGTGTGAAAGTCTTATCTGTAGTACATCAATGTCCAAACACTGTCCATAGCTGAAGTTGCCTGATAGCAAATGAATAATCCAACCTCTTGTAATGAAAACATGCCACAGCTCTCAAACACCAGACTCTTCCTAACCAGGAAAAGTCAAAAATAGTCTAGACTATGGTCTCACGTCGAAAAGAATTTAAAATCTGTATTCAAATTGGACCATGACGTGGTAGCCTCACCAATAAAGAGTCCTCCTAAAATGCATACAAATACACTGTCTTAAACTCTTAGCATTCCAAACATAAGCCATACATACATGTAACATCTCTGCAAAAAACATCAGTAATGTAGACTTAAAAAAAACAAAAAAAAAAACAACTCCATACTTTAGACTGGGCTTGAAATGACACATTTCCCAACCAGGACACAGCACAATGT
>NW_015627562.1:39179-46187 GCF_001515625.1 Sinocyclocheilus rhinocerous
AAGATCTTCAAAATGTGAGAGACCACAAACATGAGGACAAAAAATCATGTCACATGTTGAATATTTACGATTCGTGATCGGGGCGTCTCCGACGTTCTTCCGAGCAGATTCAGTCACTCTTAACACACCTCACATCACAGGAAAATCTGATAAGATAATCTTTAGAACCACCAAGATAATCGGGACATTACCTAGGATTGTTGGAAGGGGAGAAATCGGCCTAAATCAGCCCGATTATCTTGTGGTGTGTACCCAGCATAAGATTGAAGGATTTCGTCATGTGAAAGTTGATGTGTGTGAAAGTCTTATCTGTAGTACATCAATGTCCAAACACTGTCCATAGCTGAAGTTGCCTGATAGCAAATGAATAATCCAACCTCTTGTAATGAAAACATGCCACAGCTCTCAAACACCAGACTCTTCCTAACCAGGAAAAGTCAAAAATAGTCTAGACTATGGTCTCACGTCGAAAAGAATTTAAAATCTGTATTCAAATTGGACCATGACGTGGTAGCCTCACCAATAAAGAGTCCTCCTAAAATGCATACAAATACACTGTCTTAAACTCTTAGCATTAATCCAAACATAGGCCATACATACATACATGTAACATCTCTGCAAAATAAACATCAGCAATGTACACTTTTAAATAGGGGGGAAAAACTCCTTTAGACTGGGCTTGAAATGGCACATTTCCCAACCAGGACACAGCACAATGTGTTCAGCAGGTGAGCCATGCTGGCTACTGCTGCTTGCTATTGCTAACTCCCTCTACCACATGGCTTTACTTAAGGAAACCTAAAACACCCTAGCACCCCTAGTGGTAAGGAAGAAAACTGCCCACAAAATTCTTATTAACAGACTCATGTCTGTTACACCTCACATATGGCTCGTGAGATCCACTTTCCTGCAGAATTTAGCTCCAACTTTGATCAAACTCACCCACCTGTGATTTTCTAATGATCCTGAAGACATGCTCAGGTGTGTTTGATTAATGCTAGAACTAAACTCTGCAGGAAAGTGGATCTCGTGAGCCAGATTTGAGGATCCCTGGCCTATATGAAACAACAGATTCTGAAAAGGTCTCTTTTGGTTTGTGCCATTCCACTTCAATTGAGTGGCTAAAGAATGGCCAGTCAATGTTGTTTGTGTTCTCCTAGTTGCATTACAGGGCTGCCTACACAAAACCTGCATGGGCCCAAAGGATACAAAAGTTGCTCTGGGCCCGAACGGGCTGGCCCACACTGGGCCATCATAGGATTAATGTGGACAGTCCGCTAGTGTGGCCTGCTCACAAGAGAGCCTGCGGTGAGCCTCACCTGGGTAAGCCCACACTGGCCATTCCAGTTCAATTGAGTGGCTAAAGAATGGTCTGTCAATGTTGTTTGTATTCTCCTAGTTGCATTACAGGGCTGCCTACACAAAACCTGCATGGGCCCAAAGGATACAAAAGTTGCTCTGGGCCCGAACGGGCTGGCCCACCCTGGGCCATCATGGGATTAATGTGGACAGTCCGCTAGTGTGGCCTACTCACAGAGAGCCTGCAGTGAGCCCAAAGCTGTGGGCCTCGGCAAGCTCTCACTTTGGTTTGGTGTGGGCTGGCCCTAGCCCACTGTGCCCGCAAAAAGACAGCATGGGCCCTGCAAGGACATGTTTGCAGGGGTAATGACTTCCCTGACAAAACAGCAAAGAATGCTGCACTTACATATCAACCGCCAATAGAGTTAACCGCATTCACATATCCAGCACCCAATAATGTCCAACTCCCACCAACGTTGATCAAAATTCAAGATATGGCTACCGATCAAGAGAAAAAACGTTGGTCGGAGGGGGGTGCAAAATGTGAAGATGGAGTATGGAAAGATGCAAAAACAAAAAGTCCTTTCCTGCCAAAACAATTGTATCCAAATTTTGCTAAATGGTCTCATGAGGCAGACCATGCCTCAAAATTGGCAATGAATGATCTAATTGGAATTTCCTGGGAGGCCCCAGGATTTACAGTTGTGGCAGAGAAATTCTGTCAGAACCGTTACATCTGCACAGCGAATAACGTGGGAAGACGAAGCAAGCCACAAACGTACTCCACCCACCCCACACCAGAACTTCCTTTTCAGCACATCATGATGGACTTCATTGAGTTGACACCATGCTAAGGTTATAAGTATTGTCTTGTAATTGTTGACATGTTTTCAAAGTGGGTTGAGTGTTTCCCAAGTAGAAAAGCTGATGCTACGGCTGTAGCAAAAGCCTTAATAATAGAAGTTATCCCAAAGTGAGAGACCAGAAAGGTTGTCCAGTGATAATGGGACACGTTTTGTGAATAAAACAATCACAGAATTGGCAAATGGATTAAAATTAAATTTGAAAACACACTATGCTTATCACCCACAAAGTGGAGGCGCAGTGGAAAGGGCAAATCAGATTGTAAAAACCAAATTGTGTAAAATCATGGCAGAAACAGGAATGACATGGGTTCAAGCCCTCCCAATAGTCTTGATGGCCATGAGAGCCCGAAAAGGGACCAAGACAGCCCTCAGCCCACATGAAATTCTTACAGGTCGGCCGATGCGAGTGGGAATCGAGCCTCCTCCCTCAGGAGGGCCTTGCGGGGATCGATGAACAGTTAAGAAATTATATGATGTCTTTGACTAAAGCTATCAAATCTATTCACTCACAGGTGAAAGCCGCTTTACCAGGTTCCAGGTGTCGAACCCCAACATTCTTACGAACCAGGACAGTGGGTCTTGGTCAGAGACTTCCGGAGGAAGGCGTGGCACTGTCCAAGGTGGTTGGGGCCATATGAGATCATCCTGACAACCAACACTGCCATCAAGGTTGCAGAGCGTGATACCTAGATTCACATGTCACACTGTAAACCTCACCAACCTGACACCACATAAACATAGCTGAGGAGCTACACCTGTCAAAAAGAGATTGAAACATCTTGAAGGATGGAGCTGTTGAGACGTCTGTGGGGCCGGCCACACAAGCATGGGATCTGGAAACGACTATGTACCAGCAGCAAAGGGTTCAAATTTAGTGTGATAATCATAATGTCTGTCCCAGTACTAATTCTGACAGCCATGCTGATTTACATCCAATCAACTAAAATCCATACTATAAGAGAAATGCCTAAAAGTAGAATGAAACGAGAAGTGCCTGTTCATCATGACCACGCATCTAATGCCACAAAACCATTTTTAATTGAATTTGTTTTGGAAATATGCAAATGTTACAGGTTGTTAATGTCATAACCAAAGACATGTGAGATGGAGTAGCTAACTTTTTAATCAATATGGGATGGTATGTGTTATATGCAGGTTTGATCATAATAAGCTTGATAATATTATTTATAATGGTAAAATGCCTATGTTCAGGGGCTTTAAGACAGATCTGCTCTAGACCAGAGAAGAGACCCTGATGAACTAACAGTATTAGAAAAATTGTTGAATTTCCAAATAAAGGGGAACTTAAAGGAGGCGTAGAAGCATTTCTGAGAAAGCCTTTTTGTAAACCCCTACCCTATAAGGTAAAGAAATTAGACATAAAGATTTAAAAGCAAGTAAAAGCTAAAGGTATAAGAAAGTTAAAGATAGTGGTAAACCACAAAAGACCAGTTTGACTCTCGACAGTTTGACGGACAGTTTGTTGAGAGTTTTACAGTGCGGCAGTTCGACAGTCTGTTGACAGTTTGACAGTTTAACAGGTCGACGGTTTTTGATGACTGTTTGACTTTTGACAGAAGATAAATATGGGGTATTGAGAAAAGGAAAAATAACTGACTAGAATAACAACTGAGAACAAATGTTCCTGAATATGAACATTTCAAAACTGTCATTTTTCCATGAAGTTCTACTAACATTACTGTTCAGGTAAGTAATAGCCTACAAAAGAAATCTAAAAGTAATCAAATGTAAATGAACACTGCATAGTTTTCAGTGTATGTATTGATAGATTAATGCTTATTAAAGATATAACGTTATTCAGATTAAGAGCAGATTTGCATTTTGATGGCCCAAGCGCCAGTCTGTCACTCTAAGACAATATATTGACACACACTGGATTTTCTCCCAACTGTTCTCCACTTAAGACATAAACTGTGTTTAAGTAAATACTCTCCAAGCCGGCCATTTTGACATAAGCAATAATAAATGTATGTGTGTTTTATTAATTTCTCCAGTACCGATAGCAGAACCGTTAACGTCAGAGCTTATTGATACTCCGGTCTTTCATAATTTAGCCCCGGGACCGATTAAATACCGGGTTTCGGTACCCATCCCTAGTTGTGATTGGCACCACTCGGCGCCTGGTCGGTAAATGTCACGCCCCTTACCATAGCCGCCTGCAAGCTTCTGTTTAAATATTGCGTCAAAATCAAATAAATTTGAGCATGATTTAAACTCGGATGATTGTAACCACTCTAAGTTCGTCTGCCTTGGGAAAGCTAGCGTGTCTCCGACATAGTGATAACACTCGTTGCCTTCTCTAGTGCAGCTCAACCAGGTCTCGTCCCATTCGTCGATATTTGTGATATCACAAATCCCGGAAAATATGTGTTGTAGTCCAAACGTGTTGTTCATTGTAGTTTTTGAAAAGTGATTTCTGTTAAATAAAATATCTCCTTTTGAAGTGGACTTTGAGCTTTGTAACTTTGCAGATCTTTTTTATGCTCAAACAGCAATATTACAGACTAACTAAAGTTGAAAAAGTGAAAAAGCATAATAGGACCCCTTTAACAACCTCTAACGGTTTAGAACTCTCTATGTTTATTGCATACAAAACTCGTTTCAAATGCATGAAACACTTTCAGTAAGTGCAAAATTCAGTCGTTAAACTGCGTGCATGAACTAACTCTCCCTGTGAAAAAAGCTTTACAGCTTATGCATGCATTATATTGCACAGAAACTGTTTATATGCATTGAAAAAAAGAAGTCTTTTCATATGTGTAACAAAGTTCTTAGATCGGGAAGAAGGAGGCAGGAATCGGCGTTTAAACAAAACGTTTAAGCAAAACTTTAATAATAAAATAAACACAAAACTTAAAATAGCGCGACAGCCCCTCACGGACGACTGCCGCGCACAAACAGAACCAAAACACAAAATAAATTCCAGGCCTGGTCCTCTCTCGTCTTGTACTGTCGTCACTCCTCCTTTTATCCTTTTATCACTCCTTTTATCCTTTTATCACTCCTCCGTGGGACTTGACACACTCAAGAGTGGCGCAGGTGTCGTGCATTATCACTTACTCCACCGGCCTCGCTCCGTTCCCACGGCTCTCGGCCCCACCCCACTTGTCACAATATGTATAAAATATTTTCAGTTAGTGCAAGCTTTACTTCCTATACAGCATGCATGAACTAACTCTCGCTGGAAAAGAAGCTTTGCAGCATATGCATGCATGGTATTGCTTAGAAACACAAACTTACACTTGTTGGGCATAGAAGCTCCAACATATTCTTGTTATGCATAAAACATGCTTCAAAGCTACCACCATCATTCATTCCGGTCCCAAAGAAGTCGTCTCCCTCCTGCTTCAATGACTATCGTCCAGTTGCACTCACTCCTATCCTCATGAAGTGCTTTGAACGGCTAGACATGCACCACATCAAGTCTGTCCTCCCCCCCTCCCTGGACCCCTTCCAGTTTGCATATCGGTCCAATATGGCGGCAAATCAATGTCATTCATAAGCGAGCGCGCCACTGATGCTGGCGTGTGCGGTAAATCACTTCCGCGCGAGGAAAACAGACTCACCCTGCGTCTCAATGTTCATACTATCCATCCTAAACAGTATGTGAGATTATAATAAGTGTGTCCCAAAGCATAGTATGTTGAAAAGAGTATGCCAAAAGTCCCCGGATGGTCTACTATTTCAGGTCGATTTTTGCAGTGTGGATCCGTGCACACTCTAATGGCTAAAATTGCCCACAATCCATTGCGCTTTGGCGAAGGATTTGGTCCAGAACTACAAACATGAATAAAACACATTAGAAAAACTACAAACGTGGCGGATGCGCGTGATCAACGGTTAGGTAGAGAGGTTTACAAAAAGGGGTTTGAGTTACTAATAATCAACATTTAACCTGGTAAAAAATATTTATTTATTGTTATCCGTGTTATACTTCATCTGCAACAGCAATGTGAACTTTTATAAACATCCATTTGGTCGTTAACTTTTAAATGCATCATTATGCAGAAAATATGAGCAGAGTTCTCTGCATGAAAGACTGGCAGATCAACGAACTACTTATTTTCTCTCCAGTACGGTAGGAAGTTAAATTAAATTAAATATGGAGGGTGTTAACTGTTACAAGATGATTGACAGGCGTAGTATAAGTAGGCACACTGAGACGAAGCATCAGACGTGAGGAAACGGGAGCCCGCAAGCCAGGGGCAGATCTACCGGGGTGGCACGGGGTGGCAACTGCCACCCTAAGAAAAAGCTGTGCTATTATCACAGAATAAAATATAAATGTAAGCAGTGTTTCATGTGCTACTTTTCAGCCACGGCGATGACAGAGTAATGCAAAATAATGGCAAAAGCACGTCTTTTAATAAACTTAATTAAACTTAAATAAGCAGCGTGCCAGTGTAGTGGCTTCGTTAACAAATTACTTTTATGAACCGGATCTTTTTAAGTCAAAACCACAAAGCCAGTTCACTAATGAATTGTTTTACATTTGTTCGTGAATCAGATAATTACTGCTTTTCAGGTAACTCAGAAGTCCTCTGACAAATCTAATATATGTCTCAGATTCATCGCGTAATTGTTTGGTGATCCGATTCTCCAACCGCTCGCTCCACTTTCATCATGGATATAAGCCGTAACAATAACATGAAATCAATAAGAAGATGCCGATCACAGAAACTAATAGCAGAGTTAGGTAAGTATCTAGTCGTATTGCAGTTTTCTCGATTGTTAATATAAATGATTTAAGTTGGCACTTTTTTTCCGAAACCATTAATTCAGTGTAGCGTCTGCGTAGAATCATGCATGATCTTTGGGTTTT
>NW_015627563.1:0-1365 GCF_001515625.1 Sinocyclocheilus rhinocerous
TATTTAATTAGTGAGGGTGCTCTAACCTAGAAATAAAATAAATCATATAAATATATATATATGTATATGTAAAATAAAATAAAAATTGAAAGACATGCATTCTTGCAAAGCATACCTGAATCTTAAAACAGCTATCATCCTTCTTCTCTTGAATCATTACGTTATCCCTTTACTTTGCTAGTGTTTTATATGCAGCTTAAAGACAAACGTGTATAATTAAGAAGGTGATAGTAATTGCATGTGAATTGTCTGATTAGCAAAGACCCTAACTAAAACAGAACACAGACATTAATATTTAATGGCATTTAATGATTGTGCAAATTTGATTGAAAACAGTACACTGTTGTGTAGATATTCGCAATTGCTTTGAGAAAGGTGTTTGGGTCTAGTTCTTGTTGCTGCCACACTATTGTGACCAGCAGGTGTAACCAGCGTGTGGTGTTTCGAACGCTTCGACACAGTGAATCATTTCACCAAGCAGTCGGTTCAATTGATTCAAAGCTTTGAAATGCTTCTTTTCTCCCATCACTATTTAACAGAAAAACACTGATACTTCCCTGTGTTTTTTCTTTTTCTGAACTCACTATAAAACGCAATAACACACATGTGCGAGCTGATGTAAGTATAAACATCACTGCTTTAGTAACTACAGTCTTTGTCTTTAAATAAATAAAAAACATGCAGCATAACATCAATGCTTCCTGGTTCATCCTGGACTGAAGCACAGGCTCTACTCTTCAGCACAATGGTGACCCACAAAACTCAACAGAAACCCTTTAACTCCCAACAATGTTAAACACTTACAGATCTCAAGAAACAGCATCACCAGCTTCACTTATTAATAACTAGATTGACTTTATTTCTGTCATAAAACATTTCTTATTGAGAATATACAGAGGTTTAGTTTTGTGTTGTTGTTGTTGATAATAATAAAGTTTGATGTTACCATGATTGGGATCAGTGTTTGCTTTTATTTGGGCTCTTGACCCTTGACTTTCTGTTATTATTATTTTTTTGCTGTTTTAATTCTGTTTCTGAAGCACATTTGTTATGGCAAAGTATAAAAACAGCAGAAACTGTGATTGGGTGATGTTGTCGTTATGTCTTATGCATCTGCTAACTTGAACTGTTTTAGTCTAAAAATAAACTTAAATCCTTTTAGGATCTGCAGGTCCTAGCAATAGAAAACATAATGATGATTTATATGGCTAAGTAATGAACTTTACACATTTACTATTACTATATTATTAGTTAGTTACTATTAACGTTCCTCTACTAGGTCTGAAATATATGTTTTAATCGCCTGGACCACACTACAATACAAACACAATTAAAGCTGCAAGCAGCGATGAACGGGCCCTCGCA
>NW_015627564.1:0-2780 GCF_001515625.1 Sinocyclocheilus rhinocerous
GACAGAATCCTTCACCAAAGCGCAATGGATTGTGGGCAATATTAAATATTAGCCACTAGAGTGTGCATGGATCCACACTTCAAAAATCGACCTGAAATAGTAGACCATCCGGGGACTTTTGGCGTACTCTTTTCAGCATACTATGCTTTGGGACACACTTATTCTAATCTCACATACTATTTAAGATGGATAGTATGAACATTGAGACGCAGGGATGAATTTATACAACAGATTAATTTAACTACATTGATTGATTTAGAAATGTGATTCATTGAATCATTCACTCAACCAATTCAGTTTGCTGATTCATTCAGGAACTAGTAAACACCACTGTTGTGTTTTGCTTGGAGACGTGATAGTTCTGCTTTAGCATTGTTTAGAACTATTCACTGGTGCTGCTAAAATAGAAGAAGCTACCCACAGAATTGTGTCTAAAATGTAAGTTTCCCAATATTAGCTTAATGTTTATTGAAATGTTGTATGGAATATCACACTCACAATCGTGTTGTGGGTCAGAATAGTGCTGTTGCTCGTGTACCACATGGCGGAATTGAGTTCAAATTGCTCTGTTCTTAACAAAGAGCTTAATAGATGTTTTGATTGACCAAAGTAGAGCAGACACAGGTCAATGTGAGCGATGCTGACAGCGACTCTCCTGAATAAACATGTCATGTCCTCTGAGCTACCCTTGAAACTAGGAGAACGTGTGCTCTATTAGTCTCCCCATACTTGAGTTCCTGAGCCAGCTCTGCTCAGGTTACAATATCATGTATTGTTTAAACTAGCTCATTAGAGGAAGAACTGTCTACGGGAGCGTAAGAACCTGGTTGAAAAGGAAAAGAATGATTCCGTAATTGGTCAATTGTGCAAAAAAAATGTAAAATCATGTAACCTATGTCTCTGTAGAGTTTTATCCTTTCAGGAGCGGCACAAAACTCCTTTCTATTATCTCAGACGCCTAGGGCTGACCACGCAATGTTTGTCTTTTACCCGATAGCGGGTGTGAAGTGAGGTTACCACACAGCCCATGCTGACTCCTCTAAGTGCTGATGAAATATAGATGTTGAAGTCTGGACCGCTCAATGTTTCATCTCTCTTGGTGATACCATAAGGAAGCCATTAATAGTGTCAGAGAGCATTAGTCCTACAAAAAGAAGATAACTGGATGTAAGAGAATGACTGGCAGCACCTGCTTGGAATCAACTGTGCGTCCCACAAATATTAGTGAGAGAAGTTTGTCCCCTGCTGTGCAGACATTTTCTTCCTCATATGTATGCAAGGTCACTTCAAGATGGTCATTTCCCCCTGCGCTGCCTTTGTCAGTGTGCAGAGGCCCTGCATCATGCATAATCACAAACAGCAGGACCATCTGTTGTTGCCTTGTTGACTTATCTACGTGCAACCTTTTTACTGTTGGTTTTCATGTATCAGTCTGATGTAGCACCATATTTACAATATGCTAATTGGTTAATGAAATCCTGTTTGAGAACCTTTGCATATGTTATGAAGCCTGTGCTATGTGTTACGCTCATGTTTTCAGCAGTGGATGCAGAAATAGGCTTGTATGGAGAAGGTTTGCCGTAACTATCTAATGTATATTCCACCAGCGCAGATTGATGACCTTAACCTTTATTCACTCAACTGGCTTTTTCATTTCTTCAGAATAAGTGAACGTAATAGTTCACTTTGTTCTCCCTTATTACGAAACATGCAATTTATAGGAACTGTGCTTGAATGTAACAGTTTTATTCGAACTAAAATAACTAACACAGAGTAATTTGTTTTTCTTCTAGAACCAGAGTCAGACTCCAGATAAAACATTCTCTGTTGTCCCAGCCACGTGCCCCCACAAGGTAAGTCACTGTCTTACTAATGGTTCTGCCTGTTAGAGGCATTGTATTTTCACTGTGGGATAAAGGCGTTACAGTTTGTTGCATCTCTGTGAATCAGTGGTTCTAAACTGAATTTATCTCTTACGCAAACAGAAGGGAAAAACAATGTGAAAATGTGTCTTTCGTTATTGACGTCACAGGCTGTGCTTTTTGTTGTCTTTTTTGTTGCTAATTTCTCTAGCTCAAACATTTCTCTAGCGCAAACCTCGCCAAAGTCATGGGTTCGATTCCCAGGGTATGCATGAACTGATAAAAAGCATCTACCAAATGCATAGATGTAAATGATCCTGTCAAGTTAGGCAAATAGCAACATGGACATGTTGAGTTACATGCCCTTGTCCACAAAACTACACCAGGTAAATATTCAGGATGAGCTGATAAGCTGTTTTTTGCATTTTATTGTCAATAATAAATGGAACATGTAGCTTTTAGTTTTTGGTGTTTAATTTTAAATGTTTCTATTTGAAAAATGGATATTCATTTTGAGATTTGCTAAAGATTTCAGTGTTACTAAATTATTAGCATTTTGAATTATTAATATTAAGTGAGTGTTATATTAAGTAAATGCATATCAAGTATAGGTAAAACTGAGCATGCACAATTAAATATCCAGTATTGATATACATATTCACTGATACAGATCTGATATGATAATATGATACCAATAAATCATGCATCACAAAAAAAAAAAAAGGTGACTCTTGGTTCCTAGTTATATTAACCAATTTTAGTAAATTAATAAAGGTTAATCATGATTTTATGAACTTTTTAATTATAGTTTTTTATTGATTTTTCAATGTATTTTATGGATAATTCATAAACAATTTTGCTACTGTGTTGGGTCGCCTCTTGATCTGTGTCCTGAAGCAAAACCAGTTGAGAACTGCT
>NW_015627565.1:0-161 GCF_001515625.1 Sinocyclocheilus rhinocerous
ACTGACACTTTAAATCAATGTTTCAAGAAACAACAACAAAAATGTAAAAAAAAACTGATAAAGACAAAAAAGTAGCCATTGATAATATCTAAACATGCATCCAAATCAAAATGTAATAAAATTAATTTATGTGTGATTTATGTGTAAATTATGTGCAATGT
>NW_015627565.1:372-495 GCF_001515625.1 Sinocyclocheilus rhinocerous
TGTCGTTACTATGACAACCAATTTGAATGTGACAAGCAACTGGTGTCTGAAAAGAATATACACTATATATGTATGTATATTGTGGCTGGGAGAGGGAGTTCACAGACACAAATAGCCGTTGAC
>NW_015627566.1:0-1775 GCF_001515625.1 Sinocyclocheilus rhinocerous
AAGTGATGGAATGCTACATTTCTCCAAATCTGTTCTGATGAAGAATCATAATCATCTACATCTTAGATGGCCTGAGGAGGAGTAAATTTTAAGAAAAGTTTCATTTTTGGGTGAAGTATTCCTTTAAAAGGGTGTGTAATATAGTTTACATAGGTAGCCGTTGCCGAAAAACTCAGGCTCACATATATCAAATGCAACAGGATTGACTCCTCCTCACCTTTACAACTGAATTATTTGCATTAGATTCAAAACACAGACTCCGTTCAATATCACTGAAATTCAATCCATTCGGTTTCAGAGCAGACACATTCATGTAATGAGTTTATGACACTGACATGTAAATTAGCACTGTAATGTTGTTGAACTACTGAACTCAAATTTGGATTTGGATTTTGCTCGCAAATTAGTCATTGTCCAGCAGTAATTCCCTTACACATTTAGATGAAATGGATGAAATGGTTCATATATTTGGTTCAGGCACGTGCATGTCCAACAAATATAGCGGTCTTGCATCTTTTACATCTTTTAACCTCCATTTTATCTACATGCAGCATGACAAGCACTGTCAAACAGGTACAGTATGAAATCACATCAAAAGCATTACTCTACATGGTTGCCGTTCAGCAGTCAATGTCTAATCTTAATGCAAGAGGAGACACTTTGTAGTTGTCAATGGTTATGATTCAGTTTTTTTATTTGTTGACATGTTTATTTTTGTAAACATGAGTAGCACGGTTTATCACTGTTGTTTTCTTATTAAAATGCATGTCAGAAAATATACTAGAAGGCTTATCATTCAATGGAAAAATATACATTTTCCATATCCAGGACTATTATTACTTTATTTTTTTGCCTGAAAATTTTAAACAACTGTTTTGTGTCTCTCGTTAGTCACATTAAGGGTGTTCTTCTTCATAGGGTTCAGGTAAATTGGGAGACTTTTGGACAATCATATAATGTTAATGATCGAATTTACCTGATTTTACTCTATTGTCTGGATAGTTACTTGAATTTGGAATACACTGTCATTTAGCATAAAATGAGAAAACCTGCTTTATGACTAATTTTTCCTTATCTCTTTCACTAATAATTAATCCCTAAAATAACATACTCCTTTCTCTGTGTTCCTTAAAGTACAACATTTCCTTTGTAAATCATTCAGATCGCTTGTATGACTGAATTTATGGCAATTTAACCATTTTATCCTTATTCTTATCTCAGGATTTTCTCAGTATCTTTATTGGAATCTACGGCTCCATGAAGAACCTTTGACATTCATAGAATCTTTCCATTCCACAAAAGGTTCTTTAGGTTTTTAAAATGTTCTTAACACTAAGAAAAAATTAACACTAAGAAGAAATTCTTTTAAGAACTGTTCACTAAAACCAAACATTTTTGGGGGGAACCAAAAATAGTTCTTCTATGGCATTTCTGCAACAACAACAACAAATTTTGATAGTACAGTACATGGTATTTTATTTCCTTATTCCTTGCTGTTAAAGATTAAGGCTAAAGTTGGAAGCATGGCACTAGTCATTCATGTACAGGCCATTGTTTCTGGTCTCTAGCCCATCCTCCAGAGCTCCAGCGGTCCCTCCTCCCTCTCAACCCCGAATATGACGCTCATATGTGGGTGTAGACACGCGCATTACGGCGATATTCCGCCTCTCCCATCCTCCGCGTTCTTTTCGATCGCCTTTGATGCTTTTATTCCATTTATAATTCATATGCCTCAGGTACAGACACGCATCTTCACGTATGAGGATAAAGGATGC
>NW_015627566.1:2040-3780 GCF_001515625.1 Sinocyclocheilus rhinocerous
TACTTAAATATATAAATTTTGATATATATATATATATATATATATATATATATATATAATTCAAAATTTATATATTTAAGTAAACCGTATTTGTAAGTAGTATATATGTTAATACAATTTTTAAATTGAAAAAAATATATATGGTTTTGTATTTGAGGTGTCCTGAAAGTTATATTATGGTTATTTTAGTCCCTTACGAAATATTTTGTTATTTAATAATATTACGCTCACTTTTAAATATTATTTATTAGCTAGTTGATCATTGTTTTTAAAGCTTTAGACTCAAAATGTCCTTTTTTAATATAAAAGGTGCATTACACTGCACATGCCCACTGGATTTCGTTCGGACACTTTTGTCGTGTCGTGTAATGCAACATGAGTGCAAGTAGGAGGGCTGGAGAGATGATTGTAATCATGTAGGTTAATCCGGAACAGTCCCGGCTGACGAGTGAAAGGCAGAAATGGTGCTATTCTACTCCTGTTTGTTATTTAGAGCATGAAACTGTGACAGAGATGTACTCGGGTTGGTCTTTACTTATTCTTATGCACACACAAAAAAAAAACTAGGAGAAACAGCCGCTTTTTTCCACACCGTGTTTGCGAGGTTGAGTTGTTTACATGCACGTTTGACAGGATTTAGCATCTTTAGCAATGGCTACTGTGAAAGATACAGCATTGTAACAAATTCATCGTGTTGTTATAGCACTTTATCGCTCAATATGACGCCTTAACAGTGAAAGAAAACAAAGTTTATTTCGTCTTGATACAGGATGGTGTCGTGTATCCGGAAGAAACTGCAGGCGGAAGTGAGATTCAGCACCGCTCTGCAACGGACAGCGAAATTGATCAACTATTCGATATCCCGCGTTTGGTTTCTCGTGGTCGATAATAGCCTACACTAATACACTTGTCGTTTCCAGTCATTTCTGTTTTTGGTATTTATTCCTGTTAGGCAAAGAAGAGACTTAAAAACTTGAGTTAGGTAACCTGCCTGCCATAAATAATGAGCCATTGAATGAAAAAAAAAATCTATTATTAATGGGTGACAAAGGGGATGTAGTAAATTTGGATTTTACACACACACACACACATACATACATATATATATATATATATATATATAAGGGAAATGAAGGAGATGCATTGAAGGTTTGCCTAAGCCGCACTGCACTGCATGGTATTGTTTTTTTTTAGTACCACCTCGGTTAAGGTACCAAGAGAGCCGTACCGTTACTAAAATGTGACGTGTGAACACTGCAGATCACTTATTGGTCAGAGAGAATCGTCACTACCAGCGTCATTGGATTTGCGACACGAGAAACCAAACCCACTTGATTTAAATAGTCAGCAACAGACTCCGGAGTATCATTTGTTCGCACAACTTTTTTTTAAACGACCGCCGTACGCAACTTAAAGGGGTCATATGATGCGATTTCAATTTTTCCTTTCTCTTTGGAGTGTTACAAGCTCTTGGTGCATAAAGAAGATCTGTAAAGTTGCAAAGACTAAAGTCTCAAATCCAAAGAGATATTCTTTATAAAAGTTAAGAGTCAACCACGCCTACCTAAAACGGCTCGTTCTAACACACCCCACATGTCTACGTCACGATGTGAGAAGATTTGCATAACGCCGCCCAAACGTTCACGCAAAGAAAGAAGGCGTAACTTAAAAATATTTGGCTGCACAACTGTTGATAATTCTAATAATAAATCAGCATATTAGAATGATTTCTGAAGATCA
>NW_015627566.1:4660-4789 GCF_001515625.1 Sinocyclocheilus rhinocerous
ATGCCCAAATGTTCACACAAAGAAAGAAGGCGTAACTTTGATTCTTGCTGTTGCCTCCGCTGCCATGTTGTGGAGTCGCTGTGTGTGCATAAAAAGACAGTATAAGTCATTATAATCAGTAATTATGTC
>NW_015627567.1:0-564 GCF_001515625.1 Sinocyclocheilus rhinocerous
CTACTTATTAAGTAGCCTTATAGGCCTACTTGTCTTATTGTTGTATATATTGCTTATTTATATATGGGTGAGGGCTAATTGTTGTGAACACAAGAGGTCCTAGTGGAAATATTACAGATGGGTAATGCCTTACCTCCGAGCCACAATGGCAGAGTTTTTGTCCCAAGTACAGGAATTATCAAATTCAGCCCTCTAATTTAATAAATACAAGTTATTTTGCCTCAGACCACCTAACAAATGAATCTGTTCACATTTTTTAAGACCCCTGACTTTTAACATTTGTTTTGCTATAGCTATTTGAGCAAATTAAAACACAATACTTACATTTATAAGTGTATTCGTTGGCAGCCACAGAACCATCACTTGCTATTTTGTTTGAATAAAAGTCCCGTCGTCACCGGCACGCTATGAATTCTGGGATAGGGTAGGCTGCGAAGGATCCATCTCATGTATCCTTCATTTGCCGGAGAAACGGAGGCGCCACCGGCGCGCTATGAATTATGGGATAGGATAGGCTGTGAAGGATCCATCTGATGTATCCTTCATTTGCCGGAGAAACGGAGG
>NW_015627568.1:0-742 GCF_001515625.1 Sinocyclocheilus rhinocerous
CAAAATAATGATCTTTAAAAAAGCATCATATGACCTCTTTAAATGAATAAATGCTTGAATGATTTCTTCGGCATGGTTTGAGCTACAACATTAAAGTGTGATTTGTGGTCCCAGTAGTCCTCCAAAGATAAAAAACAAAAAAGACTCAAGGGTGTCCTCTGGTGTTTTTTTCCCCATTTTCTCCTTTTCTTACGGGGCAGTGATTTGTTTAGGCAGCCTCCTTAGTCTCTTCTGCCAGTGTAGGCTGATTATTACAATCCTCTATTTGGTCATCATCACTCATATCACCACCAGAGTCCTGAGGATGTTCTGGTACAAGTGTGTGTCCTTTCACACATCACTGCTCTTCTGCATTATCTCCACTGGCTACTTGTGGCATCAAATATTCATTTCAAGATATTACTTCTGACATTTATGGATTTACAACAGAAGAACAAAATTTGTCACAGAGCCAACAATATTCAATAAAGACGACATTGCTAAATCATTGACTGTAGCTGGCAGGATGAGCATAAACTTCTTGGAGCAAATTGAGGTAGGTGGATGCCGTTCCAGTGGCAGTCCTGAAAGGCAGATTCTGAAAGCCAATTCTGGCTGCAACTGGGAGCCAGTATGGTGAGATCAGTATGAGTGTGATGTGGGTTCTCTTTGACTGATTGAAGACCAGATGTGCTGCTTAGGGTGCATCAAAAAGTAAGATCAAATGTAAGATTTTCACTTTTGGTCCTAGCATAAATTCATT
>NW_015627569.1:0-165 GCF_001515625.1 Sinocyclocheilus rhinocerous
GTGGAATGCAGGGACCCAACTCGGGCGGCTTGTGAGCGGACCGAACAGGGGTCTGAGTGTGACGACCCGCCTCAGTCTGCTTCTGTGCAGCCGAGAGCTGCTGGGTCAAGCTCTCGACCGCGTCGCCGAAGAGGCCGGTCTGGGACACAGGGGCATTAAGGAACC
>NW_015627569.1:806-1064 GCF_001515625.1 Sinocyclocheilus rhinocerous
GGTGGAGGTTTCCACTCGAACCCTACCCTCTCGGCGGCCCGGGAAAGCATAGCCGACATCTCTGGATCCAATTCAGGCCTTGCCACCATCCCGGAGGGCAGCAGCGCAGCCGAATTTTCCTCTCCAGAGAGCTCTCCCTCCGCTGCAGTGATCGACATCCGGTCGTCGGGAGGAGCACCGAAGGATACCGCTGGTACGCTCTTTGAAGAGGGCCCAGCACGTTCCTTTGGCGGCTCAACTGGTTGCGAAGCGCTAGAG
>NW_015627569.1:1355-1519 GCF_001515625.1 Sinocyclocheilus rhinocerous
GCGATCGTGACCATCACCCGGCGCCAGCCAGGTAACGCATCCAGAAATGCACAGGTGAAACTGCATCTTTAAAAAGACGATCCGCTGTCTTTACAAAGATGCACCCGCTTATTGTACTCTTTTTAGAGAAATTGGCTCTTTTAGGGAAATGCTCTTTTACGTGC
>NW_015627570.1:0-219 GCF_001515625.1 Sinocyclocheilus rhinocerous
CACATACTTAGTCTACACCTCAAATTTGCACATAATATACCTGTAACGTTACATATAAAACTGTCTATTGTAATATACCTGCACATACAATTGTCAATTTATATATTGTTATTCCTTATTTACTTGTTCGTTCTTTTTTTTATTCTTCTTTTATTATCTGTGTTTTTGTTCTGTCGCTGTCATTCTGTTGCACTGCGGAAGCTTCTGTCATGAAAACAA
>NW_015627570.1:248-712 GCF_001515625.1 Sinocyclocheilus rhinocerous
GTGGAAGCTTCTGTCACGAAAACAAATTCCTCGTATGTGTAAACATACCTGGCAATGAAGCTCATTCTGATTCTGATTCTGATTCTGAAATCTGATTATTTAGGTGGTCATTGAGATATTTTTGTGAATACTTAATATATAATCTTACTGTAACACAACAATAATAACAATATAATAAACAAAACCGCTCACCGATGAGGCTCTAGTGGAGTTCTTCCGTAATGTTAGGTTGTCATGACGACAACAATCAACGGTTGAGATCATTGGGAAGCGGCGCGTGCGGACTCTTGCAGTGTGATAAACACAACCGATTTTTTTAAAATAATATTGACTGATTCAGAACTAAGAATAATAAATAATCAGCGTATGTCCCAGGATCTTACACAAATACATTTTACATTAAAGTATTGAGATATTTTAAATTATTTTAATCATTTAACACAAAATTACATTCGTGTGACGGG
>NW_015627571.1:0-5199 GCF_001515625.1 Sinocyclocheilus rhinocerous
ACTCCAGATCTCTTTAACCAATCAGAGTCACTCCAATTGGAATTACTGCAGATGTCTTTAACCAATTAGAGTCATTCCAGATATCTTTAACCAATCAGAGTCACTCCAGATCTCTTTAACCATTCAGAGTCACTCCAGATCTCTTTAACCAATCAGAGTCACTCCAATCAGAATTACTACAGATCTCTTTAACCTATTAAAGTCATTCCAGATCTCTTTAACCAATCAGAGTCACTCCAATCAGAATTACTACAGATCTCTTTAACCTATTAAAGTCATTCCAGATCTCTTTAACCAATCAGAGTCACTCCAGATCTCTTTAACCAATCAGAGTCACTCCAGATCTCTTTAACCAATCAGAGTCACTCCAGATCTCTTTAACCAATCAGAGTCACTCCAGATCTCTTTAACCAATCAGAGTCACTCCAGATCTCTTTAACCAATCAGAGTCACTCCAGATCTCTTTAACCAATCAGAGTCACTCCAGATCTCTTTAACCAATCAGAGTCACTCCAGATCTCTTTAACCAATCAGAGTCACTCCAGATCTCTTTAACCAATCAGAGTCACTCCAGATCTCTTTAACCAATCAGAGTCACTCCAGATCTCTTTAACCAATCAGAGTCACTCCAGATCTCTTTAACCAATCAGAGTCACTCCAGATCTCTTTAACCAATCAGAGTCACTCCAGATCTCTTTAACCAATCAGAGTCACTCCAGATCTCTTTAACCAATCAGAGTCACTCCAGATCTCTTTAACCAATCAGAGTCACTCCAGATCTCTTTAACCAATCAGAGTCACTCCAGATCTCTTTAACCAATCAGAGTCACTCCAGATCTCTTTAACCAATCAGAGTCACTCCAGATCTCTTTAACCAATCAGAGTCACTCCAGATCTCTTTAACCAATCAGAGTCACTCCAGATCTCTTTAACCAATCAGAGTCACTCCAGATCTCTTTAACCAATCAGAGTCACTCCAGATCTCTTTAACCAATCAGAGTCACTCCAGATCTCTTTAACCAATCAGAGTCACTCCAGATCTCTTTAACCAATCAGAGTCACTCCAGATCTCTTTAACCAATCAGAGTCACTCCAGATCTCTTTAACCAATCAGAGTCACTCCAGATCTCTTTAACCAATCAGAGTCACTCCAGATCTCTTTAACCAATCAGAGTCACTCCAGATCTCTTTAACCAATCAGAGTCACTCCAGATCTCTTTAACCAATCAGAGTCACTCCAGATCTCTTTAACCAATCAGAGTCACTCCAGATCTCTTTAACCAATCAGAGTCACTCCAGATCTCTTTAACCAATCAGAGTCACTCCAGATCTCTTTAACCAATCAGAGTCACTCCAGATCTCTTTAACCAATCAGAGTCACTCCAGATCTCTTTAACCAATCAGAGTCACTCCAGATCTCTTTAACCAATCAGAGTCACTCCAGATCTCTTTAACCAATCAGAGTCACTCCAGATCTCTTTAACCAATCAGAGTCACTCCAGATCTCTTTAACCAATCAGAGTCACTCCAGATCTCTTTAACCAATCAGAGTCACTCCAGATCTCTTTAACCAATCAGAGTCACTCCAGATCTCTTTAACCAATCAGAGTCACTCCAGATCTCTTTAACCAATCAGAGTCACTCCAGATCTCTTTAACCAATCAGAGTCACTCCAGATCTCTTTAACCAATCAGAGTCACTCCAGATCTCTTTAACCAATCAGAGTCACTCCAGATCTCTTTAACCAATCAGAGTCACTCCAGATCTCTTTAACCAATCAGAGTCACTCCAGATCTCTTTAACCAATCAGAGTCACTCCAGATCTCTTTAACCAATCAGAGTCACTCCAGATCTCTTTAACCAATCAGAGTCACTCCAGATCTCTTTAACCAATCAGAGTCACTCCAGATCTCTTTAACCAATCAGAGTCACTCCAGATCTCTTTAACCAATCAGAGTCACTCCAGATCTCTTTAACCAATCAGAGTCACTCCAGATCTCTTTAACCAATCAGAGTCACTCCAGATCTCTTTAACCAATCAGAGTCACTCCAGATCTCTTTAACCAATCAGAGTCACTCCAGATCTCTTTAACCAATCAGAGTCACTCCAGATCTCTTTAACCAATCAGAGTCACTCCAGATCTCTTTAACCAATCAGAGTCACTCCAGATCTCTTTAACCAATCAGAGTCACTCCAGATCTCTTTAACCAATCAGAGTCACTCCAGATCTCTTTAACCAATCAGAGTCACTCCAGATCTCTTTAACCAATCAGAGTCACTCCAGATCTCTTTAACCAATCAGAGTCACTCCAGATCTCTTTAACCAATCAGAGTCACTCCAGATCTCTTTAACCAATCAGAGTCACTCCAGATCTCTTTAACCAATCAGAGTCACTCCAGATCTCTTTAACCAATCAGAGTCACTCCAGATCTCTTTAACCAATCAGAGTCACTCCAGATCTCTTTAACCAATCAGAGTCACTCCAGATCTCTTTAACCAATCAGAGTCACTCCAGATCTCTTTAACCAATCAGAGTCACTCCAGATCTCTTTAACCAATCAGAGTCACTCCAGATCTCTTTAACCAATCAGAGTCACTCCAGATCTCTTTAACCAATCAGAGTCACTCCAGATCTCTTTAACCAATCAGAGTCACTCCAGATCTCTTTAACCAATCAGAGTCACTCCAGATCTCTTTAACCAATCAGAGTCACTCCAGATCTCTTTAACCAATCAGAGTCACTCCAGATCTCTTTAACCAATCAGAGTCACTCCAGATCTCTTTAACCAATCAGAGTCACTCCAGATCTCTTTAACCAATCAGAGTCACTCCAGATCTCTTTAACCAATCAGAGTCACTCCAGATCTCTTTAACCAATCAGAGTCACTCCAGATCTCTTTAACCAATCAGAGTCACTCCAGATCTCTTTAACCAATCAGAGTCACTCCAGATCTCTTTAACCAATCAGAGTCACTCCAGATCTCTTTAACCAATCAGAGTCACTCCAGATCTCTTTAACCAATCAGAGTCACTCCAGATCTCTTTAACCAATCAGAGTCACTCCAGATCTCTTTAACCAATCAGAGTCACTCCAGATCTCTTTAACCAATCAGAGTCACTCCAGATCTCTTTAACCAATCAGAGTCACTCCAGATCTCTTTAACCAATCAGAGTCACTCCAGATCTCTTTAACCAATCAGAGTCACTCCAGATCTCTTTAACCAATCAGAGTCACTCCAGATCTCTTTAACCAATCAGAGTCACTCCAGATCTCTTTAACCAATCAGAGTCACTCCAGATCTCTTTAACCAATCAGAGTCACTCCAGATCTCTTTAACCAATCAGAGTCACTCCAGATCTCTTTAACCAATCAGAGTCACTCCAGATCTCTTTAACCAATCAGAGTCACTCCAGATCTCTTTAACCAATCAGAGTCACTCCAGATCTCTTTAACCAATCAGAGTCACTCCAGATCTCTTTAACCAATCAGAGTCACTCCAGATCTCTTTAACCAATCAGAGTCACTCCAGATCTCTTTAACCAATCAGAGTCACTCCAGATCTCTTTAACCAATCAGAGTCACTCCAGATCTCTTTAACCAATCAGAGTCACTCCAGATCTCTTTAACCAATCAGAGTCACTCCAGATCTCTTTAACCAATCAGAGTCACTCCAGATCTCTTTAACCAATCAGAGTCACTCCAGATCTCTTTAACCAATCAGAGTCACTCCAGATCTCTTTAACCAATCAGAGTCACTCCAGATCTCTTTAACCAATCAGAGTCACTCCAGATCTCTTTAACCAATCAGAGTCACTCCAGATCTCTTTAACCAATCAGAGTCACTCCAGATCTCTTTAACCAATCAGAGTCACTCCAGATCTCTTTAACCAATCAGAGTCACTCCAGATCTCTTTAACCAATCAGAGTCACTCCAGATCTCTTTAACCAATCAGAGTCACTCCAGATCTCTTTAACCAATCAGAGTCACTCCAGATCTCTTTAACCAATCAGAGTCACTCCAGATCTCTTTAACCAATCAGAGTCACTCCAGATCTCTTTAACCAATCAGAGTCACTCCAGATCTCTTTAACCAATCAGAGTCACTCCAGATCTCTTTAACCAATCAGAGTCACTCCAGATCTCTTTAACCAATCAGAGTCACTCCAGATCTCTTTAACCAATCAGAGTCACTCCAGATCTCTTTAACCAATCAGAGTCACTCCAGATCTCTTTAACCAATCAGAGTCACTCCAGATCTCTTTAACCAATCAGAGTCACTCCAGATCTCTTTAACCAATCAGAGTCACTCCAGATCTCTTTAACCAATCAGAGTCACTCCAGATCTCTTTAACCAATCAGAGTCACTCCAGATCTCTTTAACCAATCAGAGTCACTCCAGATCTCTTTAACCAATCAGAGTCACTCCAGATCTCTTTAACCAATCAGAGTCACTCCAGATCTCTTTAACCAATCAGAGTCACTCCAGATCTCTTTAACCAATCAGAGTCACTCCAGATCTCTTTAACCAATCAGAGTCACTCCAGATCTCTTTAACCAATCAGAGTCACTCCAGATCTCTTTAACCAATCAGAGTCACTCCAGATCTCTTTAACCAATCAGAGTCACTCCAGATCTCTTTAACCAATCAGAGTCACTCCAGATCTCTTTAACCAATCAGAGTCACTCCAGATCTCTTTAACCAATCAGAGTCACTCCAGATCTCTTTAACCAATCAGAGTCACTCCAGATCTCTTTAACCAATCAGAGTCACTCCAGATCTCTTTAACCAATCAGAGTCACTCCAGATCTCTTTAACCAATCAGAGTCACTCCAGATCTCTTTAACCAATCAGAGTCACTCCAGATCTCTTTAACCAATCAGAGTCACTCCAGATCTCTTTAACCAATCAGAGTCACTCCAGATCTCTTTAACCAATCAGAGTCACTCCAGATCTCTTTAACCAATCAGAGTCACTCCAGATCTCTTTAACCAATCAGAGTCACTCCAGATCTCTTTAACCAATCAGAGTCACTCCAGATCTCTTTAACCAATCAGAGTCACTCCAGATCTCTTTAACCAATCAGAGTCACTCCAGATCTCTTTAACCAATCAGAGTCACTCCAATCGGAATTACTACAGATGTCTTTAACCAATTAGAGTCATTCCAGATCTCTTTAACCAATCAGAGTCACTCCA
>NW_015627571.1:9446-18367 GCF_001515625.1 Sinocyclocheilus rhinocerous
CAGATCTCTTTAACCAATCAGAGTCACTCCAGATCTCTTTAACCAATCAGAGTCACTCCAGATCTCTTTAACCAATCAGAGTCACTCCAATCAGAATTACTACAGATCTCTTTAACAATTCAGAGTCACTCCAGATCTCTTTAACCAATCAGAGTCACTCCAATCAGAATTACTACAGATCTCTTTAACAATTCAGAGTCACTCCAGATCTCTTTAACCAATCAGAGTCATTCCAATCTGAATTACTCCAGATCTCTTTAACCAATTAGAGTCACTCCAATCAGAATCACTCCAGATCTCTTTAACCAACCAGAGTCACTCCAATCGGAATCACTCCAGATCTCTTTAACAAATTAGAGTCACTCCAATCAGAATCACTCCAGATCTCTTTAACCAATCAGTCACTCCAATCGGAATTACTACAGATCTCTTTAACTAATCAGAGTCATTCCAGATCTCTTTAACCAATCAGAGTCACTCCAATCGGAATTACTACAGATGTCTTTAACCAATTAGAGTCATTCCAGATCTCTTTAACCAATCAGAGTCACTCCAGATCTCTTTAACCAATCAGAGTCATTCCAATCTGAATTACTCCAGATCTCTTTAACCAATTAGAGTCACTCCAATCAGAATCACTCCAGATCTCTTTAACCAACCAGAGTCACTCCAATCAGAATCACTCCAGATCTCTTTAACCAACCAGAGTCACTCCAATCGGAATCACTCCAGATCTCTTTAACAAATTAGAGTCACTCCAATCAGAATCACTCCAGATCTCTTTAACCAATTAGAGTCACTCCAATCAGAATCACTCCAGATCTCTTTAACCAATTAGAGTCACTCCAATCAGAATCACTCCAGATCTCTTTAACCAATTAGAGTCACTCCAGAATCACTCTTTAATAATCTCCAGATTTGCATCAGTTCATTCAGAGCTCACTGCTCACTGACAGTGTTCATATATGTGTGTGTGTGTGTGTGTGTTATGATGATGATGATCTTCATCAGCTGGTACTGCAAGAACATCAACAGAGCTGAAGCAGAACATTTGCTTAGACAAGAGGTAAAGAAGCACATGCATCAATCATCAGTAATTGATCCATCATCATCGATCGCATCAACATCTGTATCATCTTCCTCGTGTGTTTCAGGGGAAGGACGGAGGGTTTGTGGTCAGGAGCTCCAGTCAGCCCAGCAGCTACACCGTCTCCGTTTACACACACAGGTAAAGATTCTCCATCAGTTCACTGACTGATCGCCTGATCTGCTGACTGATGGATTGATGGATTGATCAGTTCAGGTAAAGGGGAGGTGAGGCACTACCCTCCAGATCTCTTTAACCAATCAGAGTAATTCCAGATCTCTTTAACCAGTCAGAGTCACTCCAGATCTCTTTAACCAATCAGAATCACTCCAGATTTCTTCCAATCAGAATCACTCCATATCTCTTTAACCAATCAGTCACTCCAATCGGAATTACTACAGATCTCTTTAACCAATCAGACTCACTCCAGATCTCTTCCAATCTGGTACTGCAAGAACATCAACAGAGCTGAAGCAGAACATTTGCTTAGACAAGAGGTAAAGAAGCACATGCATCAATCATCAGTAATTGATCCATCATCATCGTCATCATCAACATCTGTATCATCTTCCTCGTGTGTTTCAGGGGAAGGACGGAGGGTTTGTGGTCAGGAGCTCCAGTCAGCCCAGCAGCTACACCGTCTCCGTTTACACACACAGGTAAAGATTCTCCATCAGTTCACTGACTGATCGCCTGATCTGCTGACTGATGGATTGATGGATTGATCAGTTCAGGTAAAGGGGAGGTGAGGCACTACCAGATCAAGCAGACAGACACGGCTCAGTTCTTCTTGGCAGAGAATCACGTGTTCGGCTCTATTCCTGAACTTATCAACTACCACAGACACAACGCAGCAGGTAATTCTGTTCACCTCTACTCTGTGGTTCTGCTGCGACGAGCTGCTGATGATCTGTCTGTGTTTGATCAGGGCTGGTTTCCAGACTGCGATATCCCATCGGCCCCATGGGCACATGTCTGCCGGCCACAGCGGGATTCAGCTCAGGTCAGACACTCTCACAAACACACACACACACACTCACATTCTCAAACACACACACACACATACACACACACACACACACACACTCTCACACAATTTTCAAAAAACTTCATTCTGTATGATTTATAAGCTTTTGTACCCGTGGGGACCACAATTTAGGTCCCCACCGTGACACGAGTCCCCATGAGTCTGTGTGTAGTCAGGTTTAAGTCCCCACCAGGATATATAAACCAGTACACACACACACACATGAAGGACCATCATCAACCGCTGCACTTTTAGAATCAGAACAAATTAAAACTAGTAATAACACATATAAAAGACTCTGTAAGCTCAAGACACTACATACTAACCAGTGTGTTTTCATGCACTGCTCAATTTTTGAGATTTTGCACTATTTTGCTTCCATATCATGTCTGTTCTTTCAGACTAGTGGAAAGAAAACATCTAATACACATTTAAGTGTTTATTTTATTGCACTTTATCTGTTTGCGTCTGTAGATTTCAATCTTTAAAGAGTTTTTTCTCTTACAAACACCAAACTTTACAGTTTTATTCCTCTCTATATTCTGAAGGTTTGTTCATTATCTCATTCACACTGATTTATACAACATTTCACTCCTAAAAACATGGTGAAAATGTGTTTGTTTTCTGTCTGTTGACAGTATTTTCTGATTTATGGAGTGATAAAAAGAGAAATCCAGAATCCCTTCTGGAAAAACATTTAACTCTAATATGACGACAGAATCAGACAAGAATTATGAACCTGGATTCAGATTTCTGTTCTGGAAATATAAGCAAATTTAACTAGACAATGCCTCATTTACTTTTTCAAACATAACATTTAGGAAAACTCGTAATACAAAGCAATTAAATTAATGTTCTGTGATTAATGAATACAGCTGTACGTGTATCAATGTGCAGAGGAGGGGAGAGTATTTACAGGTGCTATGGAGAAATAAATAATAAATGAATATATGTGTCAGACTTTTGGACCTGTTTTGCCCCGGTAGTCCGTCCTGTGTTTCCTTATTTGGTCCTTCCTGTTTCCATTAGGTTCCCTGATTAGTTCATCATTTGTTTCCAGCTGTATTTAGTTAATCATCCTCATTTCCCTGTGTACTTAAGTCCTAGTCTGTTCAGTTTGTGTTTGTCAGGTCTACTCGTTCTCTACGTGTGTTGACTCGAGCGCCTATTGTGGATTATCGCATGTGTTTCGTGATTAAAGACTGTTAAACATTTCCTCGTGACTCCAGCGTGTTCCCTCAACAGTGTGACGTGACAATATGAATAAAGCAAGATTGGGTTCGTTAGGGTTAGAAGTCTTGATTAAAACAAGAACAAATATCTGTCAACGGTGTCAGAAAAAGCAGCTTTGCTTTGAATTCAGTTGATCCCATTGAGTAAAAATAACTCTTTGCGTGTTATTTCCTGTCTAAGTGGGCGGATCTAACCTAATGACATTTACATGAATGCATTTGGAAGACGCTTTTATCCAAAGCAAATTACATTGCATTCCGAGTATTTACATTTGATCGGTTCTCGCGCTCCCAGGGAATCGAACCCTTGACATTAGTGTTTCAGATGATCTACTCTCTGAGCTACAGGAAAACTCATTAACGCCCATTAATAAACTAGAGCTGACGACTACATCACATGCTGATGTGTGTGTGCAGATAAATGGGAGATCAACCCATCGGAGCTGACCTTCATGAAGGAGCTGGGAAGTGGTCAGTTTGGAGTGGTGCGGCTGGGAAAATGGAGAGCGCAGCATAAAGTGGCCATTAAAACCATCAATGAAGGAGCCATGAGTGATGATGATTTCATAGAGGAAGCCAAGATCATGACGTAAGACACACACACACACACACAATGAACAAGTGGAAAGTTGCTGAGAAGCTGGAAAGTGTGGTTGGTTGGTGGGTGGGTGGGTAGACGTGTGTGTGTGAGAGTGTGTGTGTGAGACTTCCTGAGCCGCGAGTGATAGATTCTTATCAATCCTTCATTCAGCGTCTGTTTCTCATTCAGTCTGCTCTGCGAGTCGCTCAGACGCTTCTGGAAGAATCTGGAGGTGTGTGTGATGGAAACACACGTCACAGGAGAGAAAAACTATGAGTGAGATCTCTGTAATCTCTCAGTGAAGTTAAACAGAGATCAGACAGAGGCGTTTGCTGAAATCTTTCTCTTCTCCGTCAGTGATTCCATGAGATTGCAAAGATCTATGCTTTAGCTTTGTTCCTGGGTCACAAAATTAGGTATAAAAACATTGTGAGAACATTGTTTCTAAATATTTCTAAAACGTTAAAATGTCCAGTTTTCTCGTCTTAATTATGACATTATTTAACGGGTGCAAAAAACGTTATACTAACTTTTTTGTTAACCAAAATATGTTACTTGAACGTTTGTTTTAATATTCTAAAAGCATTAAAATGTTACCAAAACATTTCTTAAGCGTTCTACTAACTTTATTTTGACCCAAAATATATTGTTATTTGAATGTTTATTTGTAATATTCTAAGAACAATAAATCTCCAGTTTTCTTATCATGATTATAATGTTATTTAAAGGTTACAAAACAACTTTATTTTCCCCCAAATTAACTTTATTTTCACCCATAATGTTATTTGAATGTTTATTTTTTTATATTTTATTAGTGTTAAATATTATTTAAAGGTTACAAAAATGTTTCTTATAACGTTCAAGTACAAATAACATCATAAGAACATTCAAAGAATGTTGATCTCAGAATGTGTTCTTTCAATGTTATGAAAACGTATCTCAAATATTACAGCTTTTTTCAACCGCTTACATTTTCAAAACTTTGCCTCTTTTTTTCAAAACTTTACACACAAATCCAAGAATTGAATCAGAATCAGAATGAGCTTTATTGCCAGGTATGTTTACACATTTGTTTTCGTGACAGAAGCTTCCACCGTGCAACAGAATGACAGTGACAGAACAAAAACACAGATAATAAAAGAATAAAAATAGAACAAGTAAATAGGGAATAACAATATACAGATTGACAATTGTATGTACAGGTATATTACAATAGACAGTTTTGTATGTACAGGTATATTATGTGCAAATTCGAAATGTAAACTAAGTATGTGTGTTAGATAAATAAGTGTATGAGTGAATAAATAGTGTTTTAAATAAATTTTTTATTGTTTTGACATTGTTTAATATACACAATAACAGACAAACAATCAGCTTTGCAACAGAAAAAAACAAACAAACAAAAAACAACAACATGATAAATGAAATAGAAGTATATATATAAAAAAATATAATAATAATAATAATAATAATTTGGTTAAAACTAATCAGTTAAACTGAAGGGTGAATGGCCGAAATATACGAAACAATATTTAAAACCTAATATACTCCAAAATATACAAAGTACAAAGACTATACATGTACAAAAGATTATGTCAAAAGAAATATATACCCATACAAAAATCTTGACATACAAACAATTGGAACAGCGCTGAAAGAAGTCTACGTCAATAAAAAGAGGCAATTATAACCCAAACAGGGAACATTAAACACGACTCTAAATCAATATATATGAAAAAAATAAATAAAATAATAATAATAAAAAAATGAAAATAAACAAAAACAAAAAAAGCCCAAGACCAGAAAGTGTGTGTTTGGGAGGGGGGTGAATCTCCTTAATTCAAGTTAATAAACCTTTAAGCTTCTCTAAAGTATGAGCCCAAAGTCTAATGGTGTGCTCTCTGGCGCCATGAAGGCGAGCAGTGGACAGTTCAAGATACACCACATCTATAAAAGTGAGAACCCGATATTGCTTATTAATAGAATGTGGAGGCTTCTATCTTGTTGCAACAATTTTCTTGGCCGCTGTCAAGCCAGCTAAAAAGACTCGCTTCTGCATTTTGTTAAGTTGGATGTCCGAAAGATCATTTAAAATAAAGACAGAAGGGGACAAAGGGATTGAGACATTTAATATAGTGGACAGATTTTCTTTAACCATATTCCAAAAACTGGCAACGCCAGGGCAATCCCAAATCATGTGATAAAAAGTACCAATTTCCCTTGTATGACACAGCGTGCAATTAGGATCGGGTTTAAGTTTCATGCTATAGAGTTTACGTGGAGTCATATAAGTCCTATGAATAAAGTTTAAATGGATTTGTTGATTATCCGGATTCCTCGAAGCATACATTACCATAACCCAGACTCCGTCCCAATCAAAACTGGGAGAAAGGTCCGGAATATCTGCCCGCCAAGCAGAGTCTATTATCAAAGGAGGGTACATTTTTTCCAGAAAATAACCATATAATTTAGAAACAAATCCTCTTGTTCCCAGAGTCTCACATATTACTTTCAATAAAGGGTGCTCTTTGAGAGGAGCCATCCAAGGGACCCCATAGGCCTTCATGGCTGCCCTCAAAGACCCTCTGTCAACAGGTTGCAGAACATAATGCAGTCCCATATTGACTGCATCATCCACAGACCTGTTTGCTCTGTAGGCAAACTGAAGAGGATCCAGCAAGGGTTCAGTAATGTCCTTCAGGTGGGCCAGCACCAGTTTTTCAAATGACGTCATGACCACAGACGTGTGGTGTGTGTGTTAATTGCACACACAAAATGCAGAATGCCTCACATCTCTTGCAAAATGAAGCACTGCATTCAAAATATCACAAACACATCTCAAAAGCTAACATTTGCAAACACCTTTGACATAATATTAATTCCTGTTAGATTTGTGTGTGTTACATAGAGAACTGTGTGTTGTGTTTTACAAAAAGTGTTTTATGAAATTGAAAACTGAGTCAAAGGCTGAGAATTAGTGTATAGTTTTGCAGATTTGGTGTGTGCTTCTGCTGTTTGAGTGTCAGCTTTCAGAAATCTTGTGACAAGTAAAGATTTTGTGTGTAAGCAGTTGAAAAAAACTGTAAAGGCAGCTCATCATTGAATGTCAAAGTCTGTGACTGCACTCCGATTGGCTGATATCTCAGTGTTAACTTTCATCAGTGACCTGCACTCTTAAAAATAAAGGTTCTTTATTGGCATCAATGGTTCTATTAAGAACCTTGAACATCCATGGAACCTTTCAAATGGAGAAAAGGTTCTTTGTAGTTGAAAAAGTTGCTTTAGATTTTTAAAATGTTCTTCGAATGGTTCTTTTAGTAACTGTTCACTGAAAGGTTCTTTTGGGAACCAAAAAGAGTTCTTCTATGGCATCACTGCAAAAACACCCTTTTGGAACCTTTGTTTTTAAGAGTGTGAGCCGCTGAACACCTTCATTCTGCAGCTCTGAATTTGTGTTGAGAACTGATTCGCTTAACTCTGAGTTTACAGAGCTCAAACTCTGCCTCTGTGTGTGTGTGTGTGTGTGTGTGTGTGTGTGTGCGTGCGTGTGTGTGCAGGCGTCTCTGTCACCCGAAGCTGGTCCAGCTGTACGGAGTGTGTGTCACGCAGCGTCCCATCTGCATCGTGACGGAGTTCATGGAGAACGGCTGCTTGCTGCACTTCTTGCGGCAGCACAGCAGAACTCTGGGCCGCGTCCAGCTGCTCTTCATGTGTCAGGACGTCTGCGAGGGCATGGAGTACCTGGAGCAGAGCAGCTTCATCCACAGAGACCTGGTGAGACACGGCAAAAACACACAGGACCTGTTTGAGACACGCGGACAGGAGTACACTGGTGTGAAGATCAGCACATCTGAAGCTCTTCCCAGCTCTTTTCTGATGTTGATGAAAATTTAGTTGTGAAGAATCATTAACACCAACAGTAAAATTATCAAACAAAATATACAAGTTTAATAAAAAAAAAAGTTTGTCAAAACAAACTTTAATGTTGGCTTGACAAAGCCTGGCCATATTTTAAAAGTTTGAGGTTCGATGGTTTTAAGGCCATGCAGTCTGTGAAACAAACATGTATAGATGAATAGATATAGATCTAAATAGATAGTCACCTTTATTTTTATAGCACTTCCTACAATAAAGAATGCTGCTTCACGTATCGGTATGAAGAGTATGTTGTTTTTCTCAAGACAGAGGTAAATAAATAACATACAAACTGATCGCACAATTCACATGTACATCAGTCGATCAGACAGCGGCAGAAGCATAAATGTTGTTTTTCCGGTTGGTTCAGCTAATGCTGACGCTGCAGCAGATTATTGTGCTTTGCTCTGTGTATTGTGCTGATGTACAACAGCGACAGAGATCTGTGATTACAGACAACATCTCAGCAGTCAGATGAATCCAGAAATGACACACAGTCACGGATGACTGCAGTATATCAGGGACTGATACTATGTTTGTGTGTGTGTGTGTGTGTGTGTATCCGTAGGCTGCGCGGAACTGCCTGGTGAACGAGAGGAACGCGGTGAAGGTGTGCGACTTTGGCATGACCAGGTCAGAGTCCTGACCAGCACCTAACCTAACCTAACCTTAACTCTAACCCCCCTTCAGTTCTTCTGATCTGTGCCCAGCTAACAGGAAATGTTCTCAGAACGTTCTGCCAAGGTTCTCTTAAAGGGGTCATATGATGCGATTTCAATTTTTCCTTTCTCTTTGGAGTGTTACAAGCTCTTGGTGCATAAAGAAGATCTGTAAAGTTGCAAAGACTAAAGTCTCAAATCCAAAGAGATATTCTTTATAAAAGTTAAGAGTCAGCCACGCCTACCTAAAACGGCTCGTTCTAACACACCCCACATGTCTACGTCACGATGTGAGAAGATTTGCATAACGCCGCCCAAACGTTCACGCAAAGAAAGAAGGCGTAACTTAAAAATATTTGGCTGCACAACTGTTGATAATTCTAATAATAAATCAGCATATTAGAATGATTTCTGAAGATCA
>NW_015627571.1:18575-28959 GCF_001515625.1 Sinocyclocheilus rhinocerous
GACGCGTTTCAGAAAGGCGGGGCATAGAGGAGAAACAATAATGTACAGTATGTGGAAAATAATGTGTTTTTTTTTACTTTAAACCGCCTAAACACATTTCATTACACCAAATACACAAAATAATGTTCTTTTTAGCAACATCATATGACCCCTTTAAAGTCATGAACAAACATTCTTAGAACATTCATGGAACAGTTTTTAAACATATCAGTTGGACGCCCATCTAATGTTTTTTAAATGTTTAAACTTGTTTCAGGACATATAGAAAACATTCAAAAGTAACTGCCATAATGATACAATCAATAAATGATCAAATTGTACGCTCCCTTAATGTTCATGTTTTAATGTTTTTAAAACATTTTGAAGCCTTGCACATTCAGAGAACATTCAGAAATCACGTTTTCATTATATAATAGGAATTTTAGGAAAAAAAACTTATAATAAAATTTTTTTTGCCCAATTAAAGGGGTCATGACATGGATATTTTAAAAACAAATAAATATGCGGGAAAATTATTATTTTCAACCCTCATTCTGACTATCTCTCTAAAATGACCTGTTTTTAAGGGGTGGGTCCTTTAAAGGGGTCATATGATGCTATTTTAAAGATCATTATTTTGTGTATTTGGTGTAACAGAATATGTTGACATGCTTTAATGTTCAAAAAACACATTATTTTTCAAATACTGTACATTATTGTAGGTCCTCTATGCCCCGCCTCTCTCAAACACTTCGTTTTCAACAAAGCCCCCTCTTTTGACAAGCGCAGTCTGCTCTGATTGGCCAGCTGACCCAGTGGATTGTGATTGGCCGAACACCACAAGCACGCGTGGGAAATGTAACGCCCCTTACCATAATCGCGAGCTTCATCTTTCAAAGTAAATATCAAGACAGTTAATAATGTCGTTAGTTTTACCATTAGTTCAAGCCCGAAAGGGCAACAGAGTCGTGTGACAGACACAGTGATGATGCAGTACACAAGCCGCGGTTAAGACAGCTGACGTGCTATGATTTCTGACAGACAGTTCACACTCCTGTGATGTGACCCTGTTCCCCTCACACACACACACACACGACGCGTTACTCTGCGCTGCGCAAAACTCCGCATTTGAACAGTTAATAGCAAATACTTAAACTAATAACAGAACATACTTACAGTTGCTGATTCAGAAGTGCCAGATTGTCATAGCAAAGTAAGTATTAACCCTTTTTTTAGTTTTTTTTTTAGAAATAGCCTTTATGGTCGGCCGACATGTTGCGCCTTTGTGCTTCGGGCGTCCCGAGTTCGAGTAGATATGTGGGGGTGTGTTAGAACGAGCCGTTTTAGGTAGGTGTGGCTGACTCTTAACTTTTATAAAGAATATCTCTTTGGATTTGAGACTTTAGTCTTTGCAACTTTACAGATCTTCTTTATGCACCAAGAGCTTGTAACACTCCAAAGAGAAAGGAACAATTGAAATCGCATCATATGACCCCTTTAAGGCTTGTCAGTAATCAGTAGGGCTGTCCTCGACTAAGGATTTTTCTGGTCAACTAGAAGTTGTTCATTTTAAGCATTAGTCGACTAATCGCACGTTTGTTAATAAATCATTTAAATCATAATAATGAGCCTTTAATTGCCTACATAGCCTAATAAGCGCTCAAGCACACGCATAAAGCTTGCCACGGCACACTGGTAGAAGTAATGATTATGAATGTGTCAGGGAAAAACAGTAAGGAAACTGCATTAATATTTTAATAATTAATTGATAAACTAGTGCTTTCTTTGTTCTCGGTTTAAGAGATGAAGTCGGCGACACTGACTCGTCATCTCCGCAGTAGTGATGCGCCTGTATGCATGTTTCATACGGATTACATAATCGGAGAATATTTGTTTTCCATTTGAATTGGTTCATTTGAAAGTAGACACTTCACTCTCTATATGTTTGTATATTTTTAATGTCTGTAAGGCAAAGATATAAACGGAGTTTCACGCACAAGTTCACAGAGACCGAGACGGCAGAAAGCGCATCATGTTTGCTTTCATTATTTTACAAAAGCACGATTTGTTTTTATTGTGAGTGCACACAAATAAACGTAGAGTCTTTACAGATTTGAAAGATGTATTACTCTTATCTGTATGACCAAAAATTACGGAGTATTTTAAGAGTAAGTGAGCGCACCGGCGCCTCCATCTGTCCTGCAGGAGCCCAAGCGCGCTAATGTTCAGCTCCACGCTCTGCACAAACACGTGAACTGCGCACTTTTTTCTAGGCTAACATTAGATTGAGCTGCAGATTCGAAAGATGTATTACTCTTATCTGAATGAGCAAAAATGAGTATTTTAAGAGCGAGTGAACACCTCCATCTGTGGTGCAGTGAGCTACTGTTCAGCTTCCACACAGACACTTCAATAGTGCACATTTCTCTAGGTTAACATCAGATTGAGCGGCCATGTAAAGTTGCTAATACTTACATATTTCAGATGATAAGCCATATTTGAGGTGGATGTACTGTATTACCACATAGACCAGCCATTAACGATCTGTCCATCACGGACTACGTGACTTCGCCTGTGGATTTTTTTTTCTGCAACTAAGCGACTAATAAAATTTTGGTCGACCAAGCCTCCTCTGGTCGACTAACGATTAGTCGACTATTAGGGGGCAGCCCTAGTAATCAGCCATTGCTATGATTGGCTAACGTCATTGCATAGGAAACAGTATCAACGCCCCCTTGCTATTGCATGTGAGTGTTTTGAAAACAAAATCAAAATAAAGCAGTCATTTCCAGACAAAGCATTATGAAATCATGTACTTACAGTTTGTGAAGCAGCTGCAGTCAGATCTAGTGCCGCTTCATCTTTCAACAGATGTTTCTTTGTGATTCTCCATGACACTGTGCCTCGATTACAAAACAAAATCCTCAGACACGATCCGGGATGCCATTAAAAATAAACTATCCTCTTGTTCCTTATGCTGGGCTCCTTCTGATATCTGTGCAAAGACGTGAACGAGCTGTTTAAACCAAACGCGTCAAAGCAAATGTTCTTTCACTGCATTTGTCCTGACGACAGACTATATATACTGTATACTGTATCCAGTGTAGATAAGAAAAAAAAAGATGGCGCCGGTGGGGTTGGCTGCTGTCACGACTGCTCCGACCACTGTTTGCTTCTTTGCATTTTTTGCATTTCAGTTATTTTAACTAAAGTTTTTTAACAAGTTATTTTAATCTTTTTATTTTTCATCGTGGTTATTATTACCTATGACAAACATACTCTTGTCTCTATTGGTCTACAACTTACTCATTCTCCATCGTTTTTAACACCGGACCCAAATTGGCCAAGCGAGATTCTAAGGGAGAACAAAGGACTAGATCTGAAACGGCGGCCCCATGGGAAACGAGCTGGCGTTAGGAACAGGTTGAGGTCTCGCGCTCACCGCGCTCCCCTGCCTAGCATTCTGCTGGCCAACGTGCAGTCATTGGAGAACAAGCTAGACGATCTTAGGGCCAGGATTAAGTTCCAGAGGGACATTAGAGACTGCAACTTCCTCTGCTTCATTGAGACATGGCTGAATCCAGCGATACTGGATCATGTGATCCAGCCGGCCTAGTTCTTTTCGGTTTTTCACATGGACAGAACAATGGAGTCAGAGAAGTCAAAGGGAGGTGGTGTGTGTTTGATGGTAAACAACAGCTGGTGCGATAGCGGGAGCGCTATCTTTCTCAAGCGTTTTTGACCATCAAATGTCGCCCTTTCTACCTTCCTAGGGAATTTACCTCAATCATCGTCAGTGCAGTTTATATTCCACCTCAGGCGGATACGGGCACTGCTGTATGGGAATTACACGAAGCTCTCACTGATTATCAGACCTATCACCAGGATGCCGCACTTATTGTACTGGGGGATTTTAACAGTGCTAACCTCAAACGCGCAGAGCCAAATTTCCATCAACATATTACCTGTCCTACGCGAGGTAATACAATTTTGGATCACTGTTACACTGCATTAAAAGGAAGCTACAAGGCACAGTCTCTACCACCGTTTGGGAAATCGAATCATGTTTCCATTTTTCTCATGCCACAATATAAACAGAGACTGAAACAAGTCACTCCAGTTCAAAGGGAGGTCGCGTGCTGGTCAGACCAATCAATAGCCACTTTGCAAGACGCTCTAGATGATGTAGACTGGGACATGTTTCGGCGCAGCTCTGACAACATCAACATGTTTACAGAAGCTGTTGTGGGACTCATCAGGAAACTGGTGGATGATACAGTCCAAAAAATTACCATCAAGACATTTCCCAATCAGAAGCCGTGGGTGGATAAAACCATCCGTGATGCCCTGTCATCCCACACTGCTGCCTACAAAGCGGGGCTTGCTACCGGGAACATGGATGAGTACAAGATTGTGTCTTACAATGCGCGCTGAGTGGTGAAGGAGGCAAAGCGGCGCTAGGGTAAGAAAGACGAATCACAGTTTCTTCAAGGTGACTCTAGAAGTTTGTGGTTAGGGCTGAGAACGATAACGGACTATAAAACACCAGCCCACGTGATCATGAAGACTGGCGCTTCTCTTGCAGATGAGCTAAATACTTTTTATGCTCGTTTTGAGGCTGCATCTCACTGCGCTAACGGTGCTGTTGGCGCAAATAAGAACCAAGACTGCATACAGGCGGAGAGCACAAATGCAGGAAAAGCGTTCGTCATTACAGAGGGTGAAGTGAGAAGGGTTTTCCAGAGAGTGAACATAAGGAAGGCAGCAGGACTAGATGGAATCTCAGGTCGGGTTCTTCGAGCTTATGCAGACCAGCTAGCACCAGTGTTCACTGAGATATTCAATCTCTCCCTGGATCAGTCGGAAATCCCCACATGCTTCAAACAGTCCATCATTGTTCCTATCCCTAAGAAATCCCAACCCTCCTGTCTTAATGACTATCACCCTGTAGCATTGACCTCAATTGTGATGAAGTGTTTTGAAAGACTTGTTAGAAATTTCATGACCTCCATGCTACCTGACACCCTAGATTCCTTACAGTTTGCCTATCGTCCAAACCACTGAACTGATGATGCCATTACACATCTCCTCCACACAGCCCTAGATCATCTGGACAAGAGGAGGGGGAATTATGTTAAAATGCTGTTTGTTGATTACAGTTCAGCTTTTAACACTATTATTCCCTCAAAACTAACATTAAAGATGGAGAACCTAGGATTTAGCCCAACCCTGCGTCAGTGGATCTACAACTTTCTATCTGACAGGCCACAAGCAGTAAGGGTGGGCAGACAGATCTCATCCTCACTCACCCTCAGCACAGGAGCACCCCAGGGGTGTGTTCTAAGCCCTTTGTTGTACTCGCTGTACACATATGACTGTGTTGCCACTTCAGATTCCACTACCATCGTCAAGTTTGCTGACGATACTGTTGTGGTAGGCTTGATCTCTGATAATGATGAGAGAGCTTATCTGCAGGAGATTAAAAGACTGGAGGACTGGTGTCAGGAGAACAACCTCCTTCTGAATGTCAGCAAGACAAAGGAGCTGATAGTGGACTTCAGCACAAAACAGGTGAGGAGCTACCAACCCACTATGATCAATGGGGCTTTTGTGGAGAGAGTAGATAGCTTTTGTTACCTTGGAGTCCACATCTCACATAACCTGTCATGGACAAATCATATCACCACCTTGGTGAAGAAAGCCCGTCAGCATCTTTGCCACCTTAGGCACTTAAAAGACTTTAAATTGTCCACCAAAGTGCTAAAAATTTCCTATACCTGCACTATTGAGAATATCCTGACAGGAAACATCACAGCCTGGTTCAGGAACAGCACAAAGCAGGACAGATGGGCCCTACAGAGGGTGGTGCGATCAGCTGAGCGCATTATTCGCATTGAACTCCCTGACCTGGAATCCATCTACAGCAAACGATGCTGTACCAAAGCCAGGAAGATCATGAAGGACCTCAGCCATCCTAACAATGGTCTCTTTTCTCTGTTGACGTTAGGGAAACGCTTTCAGTCGTCCGCGAGGGGCTGTCGCGCTATTTTGTGTTTGTTTATTTTATTAAAGTTTTGTTTAAATGTTCGCCGGTTCCCGCCTCCTTCTTCCCGTGACAACGAACGTTGTTACATACTCGCTGTACACATATGACTGTGTTGCCACTTCAGACTCCCCTACCATCGTCAAGTTTGCTGACGATACTGTTGTGGTAGGCTTGACCTCAGCCATCCTAACAATGGTCTCTTTTCTCTGTTGAGGTCAGGGAAACGTTTTTGCTCCATGATGACTAAAACTGAGAGAATGAGGAAAAGCTTCTTTGCACAGGCTATCCGTGTCCTGAACCAGGACAATGCTAACAAGTTTTAGTTGCACTATGCAACACCATATTAACATTATACTTCTTTTATTATTACAGATTGCACACGCATAATTGCTCTTTACTGCACATACACATACTGCCAGACTGTTGCTGCTACCATCTCTGTACCCAAAGATGTATTAATTCACATCTTTTTTGTACATATAGTCTAAGCATTTTTACTTGGTTAAATAATTTTTATTGCTGTAAATTTTAGTAATCTGTATATTCTTCTTATTTATATTCTTTATTGTTGTAATTTCTTAGTTTAATTTATCTTTATAGTAATTTGTAATTCTATTCACTATTCAACTATTTCTTAGGACACAGTTTTTCTTTCTCTTTTTATTACTACTTTTATAATATTTCTATTTTAATATATAGTCTATTGCATTGTATTCTGTGTGGAGAGTCGTACCAAGCATTTCACTACATGTCGTACTGTGTATGATTGTGTATGTGACTAATAAAATTGAACTTGAATTGAACTTGAACTTGAACTTGATTGTCATTTCTATTTGCTTTTGACGTGATCAAGTGTTAGCCGTTAGCAAGTGAACGCCAGTTGGCGGAGCGTATGCTGAGAGGAAGACTATTCGTCGATGTCTTGCTCTGGAGGCGTGTTTATGCAAATGTTTGTGCCCCTGTGACATCATCTTGCACCTCAGATCCAAAACAAGCCATTTTCTGAGGGTTATTACATAAACGCTTTTTTACTGATGATGAGGACATTTTAAATTATGAAACTTGCAGGATGTTTTAAGCATACAAAGACCTCCTTTGTGTCAAAAGATAAAGGCAAATTTGGTTTATCATGTCATGACCCCTTTAAGAAGAAGAGCCAGCCATGAATCAGTCTAGTTGTTTGTTTTAAAGAAACAGTATCCTGATGTTCCTCCTACCAAAGATATTGGGTTTTTGTTCATCCAAAAGCATCATGTTTTTTGGTTAGATGTGTTTTCTAGAACATTCCACTGCAATGTGAATGAGCTGCAGGCCGATGATTTTGTTCCGTTGGGCTGATGGTGTCTGTTCCCGCAGGTACGTTCTGGACAATCAGTACACCAGCTCCATGGGCTCCAGGTTCCCCGTCAAATGGTCTCCACCTGAAGTTCTTCACTTCAACAAGTTCAGCAACAAGTCAGACGTCTGGTCATTTGGTGAGGACCGGAGGTCAGAGGTCAGGGCTCATGTGTGTGTGTTATGGGTGTGTGCTGATGCATGTGTGTTTGTGTGAACAGGCGTGCTGATGTGGGAGGTTTTCTCGGAGGGAAAGACACCGTTTGAGAACTGCTCCAATCTGGAGGTGGTGGAGAAGGTGACGCAGGGCGGCCGTCTCTACAGGCCACACCGGGCATCTGCGCACATCTACAACATCATGTACCGCTGCTGGCATGAGGTGAGACACACACAGTTCACAATCCATACACCACACATCTACACAGATTACCCATGATTTACAGCCTATGATAGATTATGAAAGTCACTTAAATGTAAATGTAATCCACCATCTGGGCTGGATATGGACTGGATCCGGGTGACTGCAGTGGCCATCTGATCTGGATACAGACTGGATCTGGTGGCTACGGTGACCTCGGAATAAGAAAGAAACAGACTAATATTAGCGTAGATGGCATTCTTCTAATGATGATATCTCCCAAGGGTAACATGTAAAGCGTGAAAGTAATGGCCCTAGTACTGAGCCTTGAGGTACTCCATACTGCACTTGTGATCGATATGATACCTCTTCATTCACTGCTACGAATTGATGACGTTCAGATAGGTATGAACTGAACCATGCCAATGCACTTCCAGTAATGCCAACATAACCTTCTAGTCTATTCAAAAGAATGTTGTGGTCGATAGTGTCGAACGTAGCGCTAAGATCCAGTAGCACTAATAGAGAGATACAACCACGATCAGATGATAAGAGCAGGTCATTTGTAGCTCTAATGAGAGCAGTCTCAGTACTATGATACGGTCTAAATCCTGACTGGAAATCCTCACAGATACCATTTTGCTCTAATAATGAACATAATTGTGAGGATACTACCTTTTCTAGTATCTTTGACAGAAAAGGGAGATTCGAGATTGGTCTGTAATTAACTAATTATTTTGAGTCAAGTTGTGTTTTGTTAATTAGAGGCTTAATTACAGTTTGAAGGTTTTTAGGGCATATCCTAATGACAATGACAAAATTTTTAATAGTCAGAAGAGGATCTATGACTTCTGGAAGCACCTATTTTAGTAGCTTAGATAGAATAGGGTCTAACATACATATTGTTGATTTAGATGATTTAACAAGTTTATACAATTCTTCTATATACAAATCTATTCTTCTTCTATAGTAAAGAAAGAGTGGAATTGTTCCTCAGGGGATCTATAGCACACTATCTGATGCGATACTATAGCTGACGGCTGCATGGTTACAATTTTATCTTTAATAGTATCGATCTTGGAAGTAAAGTAGTTCATAAAGTCATTACTGCTATGCTGTTGGGGAATGTCAACACCTGCTGATGCTTTTATTTTTTATTTTAGCCACTGAATTGAATAAATACCTGGGTTTGTGTTTGTTTTCTTCTAAAAGAGACGAAAAGTAAGCAGATCTAGCAGTTTTTAAGGCTTTTCTGTAGGAGAAGGTACCTTCCCACCATGCAATACGAAATACCTCGTATTACTCATTGTGCAGCTCGCGAGCCTCATGCGGCTCGCCAAGCTTTACTTTGTTGCTCGCATGGCAGTAAATAATACGATGACATGATCATGCAGTCAATACAGATATTTCATAAAAATGTTAAAAACAAGCAGGGCTATAACATAACCCATTAAAAAAACTCACACCATGTCTACACCGGACGCGAGTGTCCGACAAAAGACAATAGAACCCAGTGATCCCCATCAGTAAACTGATGCCTCGTTCTGTTTATTACGAAATGTACTGACACTACGTTCAGATGATTTGCAACTGTCACTTTTATCGCGTCAAGTGTAGAGAGACTTTTAGCGCAACGGAGCGCGGCACGAGTAGTGCTACTCGCGTCCGGAGTAGACACGGTCAGACAGTGTCTGCTCTATTACAACAAATTTATATATTTTAAAAAATACCTAAAACAGCGGCATTACAAGATGGAAACATAGACTAGAAAATATATTTACACTTGCTCTGTCCTACGTCCATGACACTGACTCACTGCGGAGTTGCCAGTTTTAATCCTAACAGCTCTTAACGCCGAATGTGCACTTGGATGGTTAGCCTACATGATGGGCTAGTATAAAAAATTAAATAAAATAAGGTCTTTCCAGCATTAAGGTAATCCTGCTTTTTTTAAAAAAAATTTTATAATCTTGTCTCCGTTACAAATTTGACTGGTAAATGATAAAGAATGATAACCCCTTTTGTATTGCATTGCATTGCATATCAGGGATGACAGATTGATAAAAAGACATGCTATTTATGACTGGATGTAACTTTTGATACTTCACGGTAAAAGTGGCTCTCCGATTGACTTTGCCCTATCGTTGCAGCTCCCATGAAGAAAATAGCGAAGACCACTGTCGTATTGCATACTCAGATTACATCCAGTTGGAGAAGATCAAACATGTTTGGGGTTTCATTTAGTGTACAATGCCCAGTTTTTCTCTGCAACCATTTACAAAAGTAAATGCATGATGCCTAGTGTCCATCACTGATGTCATCACAGCACTCAGAATTATTACGTGTGTGTTTCTTGTTTTCAGAGACCTCACGGACGACCGCCTTTTTCTGAGCTACTGCAGAACATCAGACAGATCACTGAAGAGGAGACAGACACATGAACACACACACACACACACGAGCTCAGAGAACGGGAGGACTGTTGAGGATGTCTGTTGATCTTCAGCATGAGTTGATGTGTGTGTGTGTTTGATGAACTGACATCTTACAGTCATAAGTGAGATGTTTTATATATGTACACTGTAAACATGCAACTTCATGTCAGTCTGTAAGCACCTGAGGACATGAATAAAGATGCTCACCATGGGAGGCGCTGTCACTGTGTG
>NW_015627571.1:29158-33480 GCF_001515625.1 Sinocyclocheilus rhinocerous
TGTGTGTGTGTGTGTGTGTGTGTGTGTGTGAGTGTGTGTGTGTGTGTGTATGTGAGTATGTGTGAGTGTGTATTCGTGTGTGTGTGTGTGGTTACACATGCCTGAGGGAGAGTTGAGTGTTTAGTTAAATGTAAATTCTCAGTGAGACACAAACATCATTCAGTGCATCTGTCGTCAAACACCATGAGAATCCTTCTTCAGTGACTCTTCATTCTCACCGTAAGTTCCCCGTTTACTCTGTTCTTGCTATTTAGTTCGTTAGTCTGTTCTTTCTGTAAGGTCCACGCACTTGGCCCAAGGAAGGTATCCAGTGGTGGATGAAGGTTTCTTGTGTGTTCGGTCTTTTCAGCGCGCAGAGTTATTCAATTTAGATTTAACTCAAATCTGACTCCATTTTAGTATGACCTCGAATTTAGGTTGAAAGGCAAATTGGTTGTTTGTCGGTCTCTAATTATTCTGACATTCGATTATTCTAGTTAACTCTTTACTTATATTTACTCGTTCATTAGGAATCTATGTCGCTTAGGATGCCTCACGGCGGCCGCTATGCGTGGGACCCACGATCACAAATTCGCCCAGTCTGATCCTTAGCCAGAGGTTTGTGGCTAATACTATTTAATATACTTTAAATAGTAGGTCTGTTTAGCCCCCTACAGTTACCCATGTAATACTCAAACATTAATCAGCGGTTCTTCTAGAACCCCTTGTCTAGACCCCGATAGTTAGTATAACTACGTACAACTTAATTAATTCTGAGTGAGCTGGGTGAAGAGAAGAATGGGTGCGGAGAAGGAAGGGGATGAGGAGGAACCAATGCATATGTGAGAGACGTTTTCCCGCATTTTCTCTCAGTGAGATGCGGAAACAGATGTCTGTATGTTAATGCACTGTGTGTGTATTGTCTGTCTCAGAAGATCAAAGTATCTGAGTTTCTTTTATCCTTACATTTCTCATAATCAGATGTTCTGTATTTGTCACTGGAGCAGAATTCAGACTGTGTGTGTTTTGTGTCTCTGCAGTCGATCTCAGCAGCAGACGAGACGCTTTAATCAGGCTTTGACACAGCATTATGCCTTTACACAGAATTTTGAGCAAGCACAGAGCAGTCTTAAGTCAGCTGTGTAAAGATGCTTATAAAATTCTCAAAGTTTATTCTGACTTTGTTGACAAATGAATTGAACAGGTGTTCTCAAGCAGATCTAATTACCTTGAAGAGACGGAATGGAAATCTCCTGGTGAAGATGAAGCGTTTACTTCACAAGTGAATGAATCTTTAACAGGACATGATTACACAGAGATGTTTTCACAATAACAAGAAATCAGTGCTGGTCAGGAATCATCTGACCGCTGAATCAGAATCAATCATGCCAGAGAGTCGTGTAAGAGTTTAGAGAGAAGAAAAAGCACTGAATAATTCATCTTCAATACTATTTGAGTTATTATTCAGTGCTATCATGATTTGACTGCACTGACATTATTGGATAAGAATAAACAAAACTTGAATTGAACTGATCTGAATGATGAATCTATTGCCTTCTGGAGCTGCTTTACAGCTGAATTGAACTTGTTTCATAATCGACGAGCTTTACACAGTTACTGAACTGAATCTAAACTGAATTCTTAGAGATGCTTTACTTAAATTTACATCATTGTTGTTTTTCTGTATTGTAAAGCGCTATAGGCTACAAATTGAATCTATTCAATTCAAAATTGCTTTATTGGCATGACTGTAAATGATACAATATTGCCAAAGCTCATAAACTAATTGTATCCTGACAAGACGAATAAAAATAAGAAATAAAATTTTTGTACAACATTTTTATTTTCTCTGACACTTTTTTTTCCTACTGTGTTGCATAAAATATGAAACTAATTTTGTGTCTTCCTGAAGTGTCCTCTGATCCTACGCCGCCATACGGCCGATCACTGACCAGTGCGGTCAAGTTTAACCTCCGTGACTGACAGATTTACAGGGTTTCTGCAGGTCTTACAAAGTCTTTAAGGACTAAAAAAACTTAAATCAGAGCACAAAGCTTTAAAGTTGATATGATTCTTCTTCAATTACACTGCAAAAAATGATTTTCTTCCTTAGTATTTTGTCTTGTTTTCTAGTATAAAATCTACAAATTCTGGAATTAAAATGCATTTACTTGACATGTAAAATGACCTAAGATATATTGTCTTATTTTCAGAAAAAAATATCCAAATTTTGTTAGTATTTGCTTAAAACAAGCAAAAATACCTGCCAATGGTGTAAGAAAAATAATCTTCTTTAGCCTTTGAATTAGGATTATTTTTCTTACACCATTGGCAGGTATTTTTGCTTGTTTTACAGAAAACAAGACATTTCTTAAGTCATTTTACTTGTCAAGTAAATGCATCTTAATTCCAGAATTTGTAGATGTTTATACAAGAAAACAAGACAAAAATACTAAGTAAGAAAATCATTTTTGTAGTGTAGCTGGCTATCTACATAGAAACCAGCTGTAAATTGAAATGGCTCGCTGGATGACAGTTTCTGATTCAGACGGACTGTATCGAAGTGGCTGTGTGTTTTCTTTTCAGCTTTTCTGAGCCGGCAGACACGCCAGAAACCCAACTAAATGCAAAAGAAAAAAGGTAAAAGAGGCTCAAATTTCATCTGACGTCCCCTTTAAATTCATAAAGTCATGGCTTCATGCACTGCAAAACAGAAATATTTCTCGCTCCACACACATCGTCTTCCGATTTTTCTGTTTGAGACAATAAATGCTCTTGTTTTTAATCCTGCATGTGATGCGGCTCACCGTCACTGATCGATAATGTAAAACTCAGACGAGTCTTCTTGCACGTGTCCGTTTTTAACAAGTGTGACATAGACATATGACGGTATCAAATTTTCATGTTGCGATTTAATTGCTAATGCTTTTATCACGGTATGCAGTATTATCACGATATTGAAATTTTGTTGCAAAAAAGTGTTGTCATAATAAAGTATAACAGGTTTAATAACTTTTTTCTTATTACAAAAAGAACTGAACATTTAAATACAATAAAGCAATACACAAAGAATGTATAAAGTAAAAAAAATTCTCAAACATTAAAGTGCAAAAGAATGATAAAGACCAATAGGTAACACTTTACAATAAGATCTCATTAGTTAACCTTAGTTAATGCATGAATATTAACAATGAGCAATAGCTACATTTGCTACAAAAGTTATTAATCTTTGTTGAAAAATAAAACTGTTAGTTCTAGTAGCTCAAGTTCATTAAATAACAGAGTGTGATATTAAAATGAATGAATGTTTAGAAGAATTTTTCATTGGCAGTTTAACTTATGAATTAATTTATGTTAACTAATGGAGCCTTAATGTAAAGTGTGACCAGCAAAGAATCAAAACATTTTCAAACAATATCTAGAGCATGGTGTAGTCCAGATTAAAATGTGAAAATAGCCTATTAAGTCTAAATATTTAAAGGGCTCACCCAAAAATGAAAATTCTCTCATTAATTACTCACTCTCATGTCATTCCAAACCCGTAAAGACCTCCGCTCATCTTCAGAACACAAATTAAGATATTATTGATGAAATCCGAGAGCTCTCTGACCCTCCATAGACAGCAACACAACTGCAATGTTCCCAGACCCAGAAACGTAGTAAGGACATCAGTAAAATAGTCCATGTGACATCAGGGGTTCAACCATAATTTTACGAAGCTAAGAGAATACTTTTTGTGCGCAAAGAAAACAATAATAACAATTTATTCAACAATTCTTCTCCCCGAGTTACTGTCTTCCGCCATTTAGGAGAGTACTCCAGAACGTAATCAACGTAATCAGCGTCGTTGACGTTCAGTCGAAAGAGCGCGTTTTATCCTGAACGTAAACAACGCTGATTACGTTGCTTTAAATCCTTTTCAGAAATTGAAAGTAGCAGCTGCTTTGTTTACGGGGTTTCGGGGGTAACGGCTGCATTTCTGCTGCACTGTAAAAAAAAATCTGTAAAATTTACCGTAAAAAACCGGCAGCTGTGGTTGCCAAAATTTTACTGTAAAAAATAAGGTAGCAACGTTTTAGGTTTTAACTTAAATTTACAGTTAAATACCGTAATTTCATTAACTGATATAATGTTAATATACCAACTTATTGAAGTACTGAAATCTGTTTTGTACCTTTGTAATACACTGATAACCACCCAATGCAGGTGGTGATGAGAAAGTCACATGATGAACCAAAGCCCATCACAAGCAGCTTCTATATATGTTATTATTTAAAAGCTGCTTGTGATGGGCTTTGGTTCATCATGTGACTTTCTCATCACCACCTGCATTTGGTGGTTAT
>NW_015627571.1:33828-34939 GCF_001515625.1 Sinocyclocheilus rhinocerous
ACAGTGTCATTCACACAAACACTAAACACCATCATGGTAACACACATGAAACGGAAATAATGCAATAAACATTCATTTAACAACATTAGGTGCAATACACAACCCTAATATACAAAACTGATAAGAAAAAACTAAGATGAAACATACACTGTAAAAAATGACCGTGAATTTAACGGTAAAAGACTGTAAAAATGCTACAGTAAAAACCTGTTAAATGGTTAACGGTAAATTCCGCATTTTTACAGTCTTTTACCGTTAAATTCACGATCATTTTTTACAGTGTGCTCCATCAGCGCCATCTGCTGTCAGAGAGTGAATGTGCTTTCATCCGCACTTGTTTACATGAGTGCACACACGTCTTTAAGCAGCATGCATTTAACCAGCTGATGGGAAAAGTATTCTTAAAATGCATTCTGAATAATTAATTTATAATTAATAATTATTCACAGTACTTTGAGGTGCCCCCAATAACAATAACGTACATGTTTATTACGGTGATATATCGCACGCACACGTCTAGTCTGACAGTGCATTATGACGTGGCTTATAGCTGAGATCATGTTCGTACAGTCTGAACACTGAACACAGCACCAGTGACTGACAGGAGTGTGTGTGTGTGTGTGTGTGTGTGTGTGCGCAGGAGATTCATAAGAAGGTGATGTCGCTGCAGTTCAGCGAGTGCCACACTAAGATAAGGCGCGTGGATGCCCATGCCACGCTGGGGGACGGGGTGGTGGTGCAGGTGATGGGCGAGCTGTCAAAGAGCGGCCAGCCCATGAGGAGGTTCATGCAGACGTTTGTGCTCGCTCCGGAGGTGAGTGTGTGTGTGTGAAACAACTAGGGTTGGCTATGACAAGTCTCGGTTAGCCTAACGCGGTACACTTAGCAAGGTGTTTAAAAAAAAATATATATATATAGGCTTATATATGGTGATGGATGGTGAAATTGTGATGAAACGATGGGTTTGTTGAAACCACAAGCAGTTCTGTCTTAGCCAGGTTAGGGCTGGGCAAAAAAATCGAATGCGATTTTCATGCAAATCACGTCAGTAAAGCCGCTTCTGCTGATTAGTAGTAAATCTCCAGCATGTGCTTTCAGATGGAGCGGCATA
>NW_015627571.1:34949-36653 GCF_001515625.1 Sinocyclocheilus rhinocerous
GTAGCTAGATGTTGTGACTTGGACACCTCACCTCTCCAAGATACCTTGAAGGACCTAACTCTTTAACAGTTTAATGTTTGAAATTAATATTAGTCTAGTTGTTTTTGCTGTAGTATTTACAGCGGGTAAAATAAGTATTGAACACGTCACCATTTTTCTCAGTAAATATTTTTCAGTGTTCAACAGGAATGCGTTTCAGAGCCGCTCACAATCAGTGAATATCACACATTTATGAAGCACCACTGATGAACTGACAGTGTTTACGCTATGGTTTTTATATTATAATTTGTTGTAGATGGATGTAAGATGCATATTTTATGTCACATATTACCTGTTTAAATGAGCAGCTGGAAGTAGTAAAGCAGAGACATTTCAAAATAAGAGTCCTATGCATTTTGGACTCCTTTATGATTAATAGCCCCTCATTATACATAAAATACTTTTATGTTTGGTTATTGTTGATATTTTGTTTTGCAAGAAAGTACTGTTTCAGTCTTTTTACTACATTTAATTTTAATACGTTTAATTCACCGTGTTGATGTTTCTTTGTAATTGTGAAATTTACTAGCAATTTCTGAGTGAAAATTGCCACCAATTTTGTTTCAGTGCATAGAAATTTCAAAATAAAACTCGTGTATTTCAGGATAATAATTAAAAGTCCCTCATTATGCATAAAATCTTTCTTTCCTGGCTATTGTTGGTATTGTGGTGACACAATAAGCAGTATCTTGCATTTAAATCAACATAAACTCTTGTATTTTCTCTCTGAACCGTCCCATCACAGGAAAGACTACGAATATTATCTAACACATTTAGTTTATTGATTTTATTAGTATCAGCACAATAATCTTTTGATTGCCTTTCTTTAATCACACTATCATATCCGTAAACTCCAGTATTGATGGACCTCTAGTTCGTGTGTATTGATATATGAGAATGTAAACCAGTTTCAGCAGTGTTCGAACTATACCGTGGACTTTGGGGGAGCCCACTTGCTTTTTTTTATAAGGGGTTGGACATTGTCAATATTTTTTGAGACCCCCCAAAATTTCACAAATCACGTTTTCAGGTGAGCCCATGTCTTATTAAGGGGAGCCGAGCTCCCCCTAGCTCCCCCGTAGTTCGCACCCTGAGTTTCAGTACATGTAAATATTGAATAAACAGTGAGTTTAGAGTGCGTGCGCGTGTGTGTATGTGTGCGTGCGTGCGTGTGAGTGAGTGTGTGTGAGAGTGAGTGTGAGTGTGTGAGGGTTAGAGAGTGTGAGTGTGTGTGCGCGTGCGTGCGTGTGTGTGTTGAGCTCAGCTGCGCCTCTGTTCCTGCCATCTCTTTCCTCTCTCTGGCTTTCGGACCGCGACCGGCCGCCAAAGACTCTCAGACTCACACCACGCCGAGATCATCTGCGCTTTCTCTTATTCTACTCACCATTCTGCGAAGAAGAAGGGGACAGTGCGATCTTTTTTCCTTGAGAATAGAAGCTGGATGTCACGAAGCGTTTCCTCACGGAGATGATTCCTCACGTTTTATAACGTTTATTTATGAGCGGCAGCGCTTCATCAATCAGTGCTCAGTGTACACTTATTTATTTTCCTAGTAAATAAAACAGTGGTGGTGCCTTAACTCGATTCTCACTCGTGTGTGTGTGTGTGTGTGTGTGTGAGAGTGTGTGTGTGAGTGTGTGTGTGTGTGTGAGTGTGAGTGTGTGT
>NW_015627571.1:36679-41679 GCF_001515625.1 Sinocyclocheilus rhinocerous
GCCTTTGTTCCTTGTCGTGTATTGAATGTATTTATCCTGCTGTCGGTGAGTCAAGTCAAGTCTAGTCTAGTCTAGTCTGTTCAAGTCTAGTCTGTGTTTATTGTTTGGATTCTGGATTTCACTTTGTAAATAAAGCTGCACTTGGGTTCATCTTCAACTCGTCTTCAGTGGGCTGATCATTACACATGCAAATCAGCTGTTCCTGCTCATCTCCAGACTGGATCTTCTCTCCACTTTCCCTAATTGCAGATTCAATTATTAGATTTGTCAGTATTAATATTTTTATGCTTAGATTTTTTTGGGGGGATCAAACTGTAACAACGTGTGTCCCAACCAGACACAACGCGATACAAAGTATCTTTTCCATGTAGTTTTTGTCCTAACCACCCGCAACAGCGACACGTGACGATAAGCGACACGGGATTCTATTTTAGGAACGGTTTTTATTTTCTGCGACGTCGCGGCAGGAACAACATACAAAATATGACAGTGATAATCTAAGGTAATGATTATGCTTTATTCAATGATAAAAGTGTCTAATGTGAGTTTGAATATTATTCTGCGTGATCTTTATAGCCATAGTGAAAGCAACAATAGATATTTTTATCTTGAAAATAAATTAAAGCAAACTTGTGCGTTAAAACTGTGAACTCACTGCGAACCAACACGTGTATTCCATAACAAAGATATCACTTTCCACTTTTGTCCACTTTTCTTTTCTACACACTCACCATGTTTTTGCTGTCACATCGTATCTTCACTGGACGCGACAAAGCATTGCAGATCATTTGAACGTTGTGTCAGTACGTTATAAATAGAACGAGTCAGCAGTTTACTGTCGGGGATTTGTCATGTCGTGTCGCGCCGCATTGAGCATCACTAATTATAACCAGTTCTTGTATTTTATTGCGTGGCGTCTGGTGTAGACACGATGTAAGTTAATGTAGCTTTCTGATGCTATGTTTGAATTTTCATGCCACATTATTTGAAATTAGCGCGGGCCAAACTTTTTTCTCTCACGGCCGGATGTAGCCCGCGGGCTGCCTATTGAAGAACCCTGAAGTACAGCATAAAGTGTCAGTTGCTGCGTTCACATCCAGCGATGTGAGGGAAGAGAGGAGGATACTACGGAGGAAAGATGGGAGAGGGAAAGGGAGCACAGGTTTCGTCTAAAAGTAACCGGTATAGGGGTTGGTGGCACACGGGTAACAAAATGTAGTTTAAATGTAATGAGAAAATGGTCAGAGATGTGTAGGGGTTTTACCAAAATGTCTGCAACACCATTGCGTGTGTAAATTAAGTCAAGTTGGTTGCCTGATTTGTGCGTGCTTGTAGTGGCAAGTCGTTTGAGATCAAATGAAGCAAGGAGTGAATGGAAGTCTGTAGCATAAGGCTTGTCCAGATGAATGTTGAAGTCGCCAAACACTAAAAGTGGACTGCTATCCTCCGGGAACGAGGACAGCAGCCCATCCAGCTCCTCTAGGAAGGTGGATAGAGTTTGGCCAGGAGGCCGGTAGATTACCACAACCTGGAGTTTTATAGGAGCTGTTACAGTAATTCTTGTACCTCTGTGTAATTCAAAACGAGAAGACATTGTTTGATTTGTGAGAATTCTTGCACACAGACTAGAGTACAACAATTTAATCCATGAAATGAAATTATCTCCGAGATTAAACTTCTTCAATATGGCAAATAGGTAAGGCCACTCAATTTGATCGAATGCCTTCTCTGCATCCAGTGACAGAATGGCTAGATCTTTCTGCAAGCCTCTGGAAGAGTAAATGATGTTAAAAAGACGCCTAAGATTAGAGGAAGAGTTACGTTTTGGTATGAAGTCATTTTGATCTGGATGCACCAAATTTCTAATTACTGTGTTTAGTCTGCATGCCAAAGTTTTTGCCAGAATTTTTTGATCTGTATTTAAGAGTGAAATCGGTCTATAAGAACCCAGTTCCTCTGGGTTCCTTCCTTTTTTTGGGACTACAGTAATAATTGCCTCGTTTAGGGAGGACGGCAGAGACTGATCTATAAATGCCTGTTTATAAACCCTATATAAATAAGGTGATAGTAATTCGTTGAAGGCTTTATAGAATTCATTACAATATCCATCTGGACCAGGAGTTTTACATCCTTTTAGATATTTTATAGTACCTGATATTTCTTTAATAGTAATTTCTGCACCTAACTCCTCAACTTGCTCTTGCTTTAATGAGGGTAGATTTTGTTGGTCTAGAAACTGTCGGATCTATATTTCCTTTAGACGAATACAGTGTCTCATAAAACGTTTGAAACTTACTATTTATATCCCTAGAGGAAGTAAGAAATTCTCCTGTGTCTGATTTAATTTTGTATATTGCTCGTTCAGATGCTGTTTTACGAAGTTGTCGAGCTAAAAGTTTTTGAGGTTTATCACCGAATTCGAAGTATTTTTGTTTTACATACTGAAAGGATTTTGAGATTTTAGAACAGAGAATTTGATTCAATTTATATTTAAGTGCACAAATTTTTTTATATTTTTCAATACATGGATGTTTAGCATTTTCCATGTCTAATTCGCGAATTTGAACTTCTAATACCTCTGATTTAGCCCTATTTCTCTTTCTCTGAGATGCTTGATAAGAGATAATACAACCCCTAATGTATGCTTTAAATGTGTCCCATAACACCCCCATAGAAATGTCTGGCTTGTCATTGAATTGAAAAAAGGTTTTTATATCCTGTTTTAAGTGATTAATAAAAACTTTGTTTGTAAGTAAATGAGAATTAAGCCCCCAATTTCTTTGTGGTTTCTCCATATTATCTATTTTAATAGAAAAAGTCACTGGACTGTGATCGGATATAATAATATTATGATATTTAGCTGTACAGACCTGGGGCATAAATTTACCATCCAGAATGAAATAATCTATTCGTGTATATAGATTATGAGTGTGAGAATGAAAAGAGTATTCCCTAGCCGTCGGATAGAGAATTCTCCACACATCAAACGTAACGTTAAGTTAGTTATATATGAATTCAAAAATTTACTGGAGTTGGAATTAACTATTTTTGTGGAGTATGATTTGTCTAAATACGGGTCTAGAACACAGTTAAAATCACCCCCAATTATGAGATTTGTATCTGAAATATTTGGAATTAGATCAAACACTTTTCTGAAAAACTCAGGGTTGTCACAGTTAGGTCCATAAACATTGACTAGTATTAATGGCACAGAAAATATTTCCCCAACAACAATTACATATCTCCCTTCTTTATCTGAAATAGTCAAATTATGTTTAAATGGGACTCCTTTACGGATAAGGATAGCTGTTCCTCTAGATTTAGCAGAGAAATTAGAATGATAAATTTGTCCGATCCATTTGCATCTCAGTCTAACATGGGCAGTACATTTCAAATGAGTCTCTTCTAGAAACATAATATCTGAAAACAGTGATTTTAAATGAGACATTCTTTGTCCCCTTTTAACTGGTTCATTCAGACCTTTTACATTCCAAGTGGAGAAACTTAAAGACGCCCCATTTGCATTTACCTTATTAAACATAAACTGTGATTACAACAGAAAATCACAATCTGTTCCGACCAGTTACCTACACACCGGCAGATGTTACCATGGAAACCTTTAGCACTAACCCACCCTCCCAACAAAACGTTTGATAGCAGAACATGTTTAGCTGTTACAGGAACAAATGTACAGCACAACTTACCATGAAGTAGAAGGCAATAAAAAGGTATAATAAAAAACGAATAGAAAAGAAAAGCCGACCTCCGCATTTTACTTTGCAGAGACTTCACAAAAGTCCAACATTGAGTCCGCTAAATAACAGAAACTTCAACAAAACAACAGGCTTAACGTCTCGGAATTATTGTTCAGCATTTACTTATCTGTGCCAAACTGTTCGATTGCAAATTTCCATGCTTCGTTCGCGTCGGTGAAAAGCTTCTGTCCCTCACTGTACGTCACCCGCACCTTTGCTGGATACAGAATGCCAAACTTCACACCGGGTTTATCCCGAAGGATCTGTCTTACTCTGGCAGAGGCTGCCCGACGTTTGACCACAGCTGAAGGATAGTCTCTGAAGATCTGAATGGAGCGACCGTTAAAGGTTAGCTTTCTCTGTGATGACACTTGCGCATGATGTTTTCCATGGTATGGTCATGGTGTATCCGAGCAATGAATTGCCGCGGCGGGTCATTGTCCTCAGGCCGGGAACGAAGAGCTCGGTGCGCGCGATCCAGGACAGGCAGCTCATCCAATCCAAGCACCTCCATGAGCAGTTTAGCTACAAACTCTCTAGCACCTTGACCGTTTTCCATTCCTTCTCGTATTCCCGCGATTCTTATATTTTGCCTCTTAGAACGGCCTTCCAGATCGATGCATTTTTCTGTTAATTCTGACACCTGCTCAGACAGACTTTTAACTTGAGCTTGTAATTTCGTAACTGCATCTGTCGAGGCCATAGCGTTCTGTTCAAGATGTTCGAGAGTTGTACGATGATCGTTTATGGTTAGCTGCATTGCATCAAACTTAGCATCAATTTTCTTTTCCAGCGTCGCCATCTCTCCTTTCAAACTTTCTTTAATATCCGTTTTAACCTTGCCCAGTTCCACTCGGAGAGATTCAATTGCAAGCAGCACCGGGTCGTTACTTGCTGTTGAGCTGGCCTCTTCCAGCGAGCCCGCGGTCTCGGCCGAACTTTCTCCCTCCCTTTCCTGGTTTCTTCGACGGCATTTATAAACACACAAATTGTAATTGATGTTGAACATATGCAACACTATAAAGGATTCAAGAGCACTAACGAACTTTGTTGTCTTGTTTTAATGAAATTTGAATGAAAGTTAGCGGAGCTACCAAGCCCACGTCTTACTCCATCATCGACCCAGAAGTCTCTCCCCCTATATATATATATATAAATGAAATAATACATCTTATTTGAAAAAATCTGCTCTAAATTTGGTCTTCAAATGCTGCCATTAAACTACTTCACTTTTCTTTTTTATTT
>NW_015627571.1:42859-45284 GCF_001515625.1 Sinocyclocheilus rhinocerous
ACACACACACACACACACACACTCACACTCACACTCACACACACACACACACACTAGTGTCTGTTTCAGTGGTGTTTATAAGTGAGTAAATGAACAAGTGATTCTCTGATTCTGAAATTTGTGAACACCGACGCTTCACGCTACAGAAGCTTGGTTTCTCGCGTTGTTTTGTTCTGAAACGAGTCAGAACTCTATATGTAGCGCAGTTCGAGTCTATAAGGGCTGCTTTAGCTGGCATTAGCGCAAACAGTGCGTTTGTGTTTCAGCTTAGATACTGTCATGGCGGAGCAAGAGTCGTTGAACAGGTTAGTGTCACTGTCCACATGTTTAGAGAAGCTGTCTGATAATGAACACATCTGGTGTGACCAATCTGAAGGAAACACCATCGCCCTCTGGAGAGCTTGAGACGCTACTGCCACAGAGACGCCAGGACATGTGATGGACGCTTGCCATACGCCCAAAACTACACACACACATGCATCGTCTCTTTTTGGAATGATCAGTGTAGCAGGTTCACAGACGTCTTCTTGTCCTTGTTCAAGCGCAGTTCATCTCCAGCTGTGAGTGTGTGTACAAGTGTGTGTGCAAGAGTGTTTGTGTGTGCGCGAGTGTGAGTGTGTGTACAAGTGTGTGTGCGCAAGAGTGTTACAGAACCAACCAATAGCAGCAGAGAGAACGCAGAGAGGAGGAGGTTGTGTGTGCGCAACAGTTTGTGTGTGTGTGTGTGAGTGAGTGAGTGTGTGTGCAGTGTATGTGTAGTGTGTGAGTGTGTGTAGTTGTGTGTGCATGTGTGTGAGTGAGTGAGGAAATGTTTGCATGAACGTGTGAGTGTGTGCCATTGTGTGTGTGTGTGTGTTTATGAGCATGTGTGTGTTCACCTACAGCAGGTTAAACGTGCGCAGGTAAATCTGTCTCTCGATCCACTCGGTGAAGTGCGTCACATTGGCGTAGACGCCGGGGCCCAGGACCTTAGAGAAACACACCGACCCCCAGGAGGTCAAACCGTACAGAGACCAGCGGCCATCATCCTCCTCACAGACCAGCGGACCACCGCTGTCACCCTGGAGAAACACACACACACACACACACGATGTCAAGTGAGCACACACACACACACACGATGTCACGAGAGCACAAACACACACACACACACACTCATGATGTCACGTGAGCACAAACACACACACACATGATGACACTATTTTCCTATTTAATACTGTAAAGCTGCTTTGATACAATCTGTATTGGTAAAAGCGCTGTATAAATAAAGGTGACTTGACTGACCTTGACACACACTCTCACACACTCATGATGTCACGTGAGCACACACACACACACACACACTCATGATGTCACGTGAGCACCAGGGTTCCCACTCTAAGCCAAATGTGACCCTGGAGCACAAAACCAGTCTTAAGGGTCAATTTTTCAAAGTTGAGTTTTATACATCATCTGAAAGCTGAATAAAAAAGCTTTCCACTGATGTATGGTTTGTTAGGATAGGACAATATTTGGCCGATATCAGTGGCGTAGCGAGTCAGTACGTTGGCAGAGTCATAACGTTACGTGAATCGTGACTATTCACAAGCTGTTTTATTTATGTTATAGGCTAATGCTTGGAAATGATTAAAGTTTTCAAGTCCATTCATTATTTGTAGCACGCAAGCCACCCAATTATCGCAGCTTTGTGCTTTGTTACTCAAAGTCTCAGCCTTCTGTCAACTTTATGATAAAATACAAACAAACGTTTTTTTACGCTCTTTAATTTGTAGTGAGATAATTCGCCTCAGTTCAAGCTGCATATGAATCAATGATATTTTCCTCTTTAATATTTGCAGCACAAACTAAACATGAATATTTGAATGCATGTTGAAATAAATCAGAACAATTTAATCACACACACACACACACACTCACGCTGTCACGTGAGCACACACACACACACACACACTCATGATGTCACGTGAGCACCAGGGTTCCCACTCTAAGCCAAATGTGACCCTGGAGCACAAAACCAGTCTTAAGGGTCAATTTTTCAAAGTTGAGTTTTATACATCATCTGAAAGCTGAATAAAAAAGCTTTCCACTGATGTATGGTTTGTTAGGATAGGACAATATTTGGCCGATATCAGTGGCGTAGCGAGTCAGTACGTTGGCAGAGTCATAACGTTACGTGAATCGTGACTATTCACAAGCTGTTTTATTTATGTTATAGGCTAATGCTTGGAAATGATTAAAGTTTTCAAGTCCATTCATTATTTGTAGCACGCAAGCCACCCAATTATCGCAGCTTTGTGCTTTGTTACTCAAAGTCTCAGCCTTCTGTCAATCTTTTTACGTTGTAGTGAGATAATTCGCCTCAGTTCAAGCTGCATATGAATCAATGATATTTTCCTCTTTTTCCTCTTTAGCACAAACTAAAAAT
>NW_015627571.1:46874-52547 GCF_001515625.1 Sinocyclocheilus rhinocerous
CACACTCATGATGTCACGTGAGCACACACACACACACACACACTCATGATGTCACGTGAGCACACACACACACACACACACTCATGATGTCACGTGAGCACACACACACACACACACACTCATGATGTCACGTGAGCACACACACACACACACACACTCATGATGTCACGTGAGCACACACACACACACACACACTCATGATGTCACGTGAGCACCAGGGTTCCCACTCTAAGCCAAATGTGACCCTGGAGCACAAAACCAGTCTTAAGGGTCAATTTTTCAAAGTTGAGTTTTATACATCATCTGAAAGCTGAATAAAAAAGCTTTCCACTGATGTATGGTTTGTTAGGATAGGACAATATTTGGCCGATATCAGTGGCGTAGCGAGTCAGTACGTTGGCAGAGTCATAACGTTACGTGAATCGTGACTATTCACAAGCTGTTTTATTTATGTTATAGGCTAATGCTTGGAAATGATTAAAGTTTTCAAGTCCATTCATTATTTGTAGCACGCAAGCCACCCAATTATCGCAGCTTTGTGCTTTGTTACTCAAAGTCTCAGCCTTCTGTCAACTTTATGATAAAATACAAACAATAAACGTCTTTTTACGCTCTTTAATTTGTAGTGAGATAATTCGCCTCAGTTCAAGCTGCATATGAATCAATGATATTTTCCTCTTTAATATTTGCAGCACAAACTAAAAATTTATATTTGAATGCATGTTGAAAGAAATCTGAACAATTTAATACAAACGAATGTATCATGACTCGATCAATCAGAGTTTTTAAAAAAGTCAAAAGAATGACGGATGCCACAGACATTTTTTTTTTTGAGGAGTAGGCCTATAGGTGGAATTTTCACATTAACTTCACGCAATATAGCATGATTTTATTATCATAATTTTGACTTTATTCTTAAAATATTATGACGTTAATCTTATTTAGTTATTTTTAAACGTGGCACAAAAATGCTGCCGTATAGGCTACTGAATTCAAACACAATTTTGGCACAGCGGCCCAAAAAAGCGGATATTTGAATTAATAAACTAATGTTTTCTGAGTCAATGTTGCAAAAATGAATTAACCTGACTCGCCATCTCCTCATTGGACATGCCTTTAGAGAGAAATGCACGGATTACATAATGAAATAGTTTTTGTTTTCGATTTGAATTATTTCATTTTAAATAAATTTAAAGCATTCTATAGATATCATGTCGGTGAAGCGCTCCTGCTCAAGACCAAGACGACAGAAAGCGCATCCTGTTTGTTTTCCTTATTTTACAAAACCACAAGGTTTTGTTGATATTGTGAGTGCACACAAATACAAGTAGACCCTTTGCAGTTCCGAATGATGTATACTCTTACCTTTATGAGCAAAAATGTCGGCATATTTTTAAGTTTCCACTGTTATTAAAAAAAAAATGCAAGTGATGGCGCTGGCGCCTCCATGTCCTGCAGCGCGCGCTTTAGCTTTCACTCTCCGCACCGTTAGGATATGCGCCTAACAGCGCTCATTTATCTAGGTTAAATGTTTAATATAATACTGTGAAATGCATTAAGTGTTTTATGTCTGTTTATTTTAGGCAAGTCGTGTTGGTTTGAGAAGGCTAAATTGGTCAAACATAATGCTCAACTCACTGTCTGCCGCTTGGTCGTTCCTTTAAAAAACAAAAACTTGAATTTAACAAACATAAAATGTTCCAAACATATTTCTAAATTAACTTAATAAAGAAACAAAAAGAAATATGACCACTTTGCCGTTAAAAACCAAAACTGAACTATTTTAATAGCTGTGTAATGGGGAAGAGAGAGAAAAAAAGTCACGGTATCCAGTCGGACTCGGGCCAAGAATTCTCACAAGCTGTTGGACAAGGGCCGGGCCCATGCAGGGCTCTATTCGTTCCCTCGTTTTTACTTCAGTTACTTCATATCCTAATGATTTTTGGCAATAAAAAAAATGTATAATTTTGACCCATACAATATATTGTTGGCTATTGCTGCAAATATACCCCAGCGACTTAACACTGCTTTTGTGCTGCAGGGACACAAATGTCAAATTCCCTGACTTTTCCCTGACTTTCACAGACTAAAAAGCTGAATTTCCATGACCTATAATGAACGGAAAAACAGGCCGCTGTTATGCTGAGCACTTTTTTTGCTTTTACCCGTTAAATGCACTTTGATATTTTTTATACTTTTTTTTTTAAAACTCAGTCTTTGAAGTGGTCATTTTGTAGCCAAAGCATTTAAAAATGTAAATTTTCTGGCATATTTGCCTTAGTTAACCGCTACAGCCTGGTGACTGCATTTGACTTAAGTGATTGCCAGTTGACGAGCGAGAAGGGAATAAAATGGCGCTGAAAAAATAGGCCAGGGCTCAACGCTAAGGATTTTTTCAGTGGTTCAAATTATTACTTGCCCTGTTAATATTTTCACTAGCCTTGCCACAAAAAAACCTAAATAAATAAAATAATAAAATAAAGTAGTTGCTGTTATCAATTTAGTTTTATCTATGTTACCTTGTATTCTAATAAATAAACTTATATGACACCAATATTTTAGATACCAATACAATTTTACAATTCTCGATTTCAATTTTAATACCACAGCAAAAAACACTAGCCTAACTAACATAAAGTTCAAACATTATTAAAGATAAGTGACAGCCAGTGAATAAGAACAAATGAACAAATTGCAAGTAATAGCAAAATGAAGTATATAGCACAAAGATAGAAATTAAATTGTGCTTAAGTTTTTATGTTTGTAGGTGTTCAGGTACAGAAATTGAATAATTGCTTATAAAATAAAATTAGCATATTCTTCGCTCTGTGTTGCACCTTGATTTTCATTGCCATTTGAAATTAGTGGCAAGGCAACCACTGAATTTTAATCACGAATCAATAAAAAAAAGTGCAATATTTGATATATATTAGACTGCATAATTTCAAAATATGAAGTAAAAACAGAATGGTGTGACTTTAGCTTTGTGAAATTATGCTACGTGAAACAGAAACAGCAGATGGGCTGAATGAGACGCAGTATCACTCTCTGACAGCAGGTGGCGCTTACCGAACAGCAGTAATACAGCGTTTCCTTGGTTACCACTGTAAAAACAGCAGCTGCGCAAAATAACACTCATTTAAATGCATTATACAGAGGCAAGATGAAAAGAAAACGCCATGTAAACTTTTCTGAAAACAGCCAGTTCCCCTCAGAAACACATTCATATAAAATTCAATATTTAGGATTCCTATATTTTGCGCATCGTGAACAGTGATCTTGTTCTGCCTGCTATGGTATTTTCTCCTCTTTGCGTCCATCTTCAGCGTCTCTGGCCTCTGTTAATGGCCGTTTACAGACGTATTATTACATAACGTAATATTTCCACACAAATGGCATTTGGGAAAATGATTGCAGTGCAGTTTGTGTGCAAGCACGGAACAGAAGATGCTCTAAAATAAAACAAAAAATGGCCAGTCGAACGGGTGCATGTACTCCACTATAAAAATTAAATATAGATTAATCATTGTTAAAGCTACAAAGTTACTTGCCAAGACGGGTATTTTTATACTTTTGTATGTATTTGCCCATTCAGGCGCAAGAAAGACACTGAGAGAAACTCTGTTCAGGGCTCGTGGCTGTCTGTGCACACTGTTTACACAGAACACAGTACGCGAGTACTGAATGGAGTTGACAAACAAAAATCCCTGATATTCCATGACTTGGACAAAAAAATATATAAAATTCCCTGACTTTCAATGTCTGGAATAGACCTTTTAAAATTCCATGATGTTCCAGAAATTCCATGACCCGTGGGAACCCTGGAGCACACACACACACACACACACACAAACTCATGATGTCACGTGAGCACACACACACACTCATGTCACGTGAGCACAAACATACACACACACGATGACACACTATTGTCCTATTTAATACTGTAAAGCTGCTTTGACAATCTGTATTGTTAAAACGCTATATAAATAAAGGTGACTTGACTTGACACACACACACACACAGACTAGAAAACTTTGTTGGCATTAGTGGAAGTGCATTAGCATGGTTCAAATCGTACTTATCTGACCGCCATCAATTCGTGACAGTGAATGAAGAGGTATCATATCGATCACAAGTGCAGTATGGAGTACCTCAGTGTTGGGTCCAAGTCCACCTTGTTGAGTCCTAGTTTTTAATCAATTGAGTTTAAATGGGAGACGTTTATTAATGTATTTTTATATTAATTTTATGTTGTTACTTTTTTTTAAAATTTTGTATTACACATGACATGGATTTGTCTGTACTCTGAAAAATTTCTGCGTCCAAAATATTCAAGTCCGAGTCCACCCGAGTCCGTCCAAGTCCAAGTTCATTCACAATTGCAGTCCGAGTCCGAGTCCCGAGTCCAAGTACCCCAACTCGGGAGTACCTCAAGGCTCAGTACTAGGGCCTAATTCATGCGTTCATGACCTCAAGGTTAGATTATTGTAATGCTTTATTGGGTGGTTTCTCTGCACGCTTAATAAACAAACTCCAGCTGGCAAGCTGATGACGCTGTCGTGAGAGGTTTGGCACGACATGCAGCGGCATTGTCTCAGTCTCTGTCCGGCGCAGGTAAAATAATTATAATGCTGCAGGTAAGGTACTCGCCTTCATATTTCTTCATTAGATAACTTATAAAGTAATTTGAAAACCTTGTGTGAGACGTAATTTCACAAACAGCGTGAGACTTTCTCTTTCAAAATATGCAAATGGATTTAAATCGCCACACATTGCGTCTGTCTATAAGCGAGTTGCACGCTGCACAGTTGACACAGGAATTGTCACTTGCACAATGGAGGCAGTGTCACATCATCACTAAAGTTTAATAATTGCATTACTTTTTAAATTCTTGCCAGTGCTTAACCATTCAGCGCCCGCGCGCTCTCCTGGATGGAGACCGTGCGCTCATGCACACTCACAGCGCACACACACATTACTTCGTTTGCAGTACGTATGTGGTGCGTATTTTTTTCATGTTAACGGATTAATAAAGCGTGCCCACTGCACACGGTTGCGGTCCAGCAGTGCGTTCCAGGAGCGGTGCGTCTGCAGCAGTGCAGAGATCGTTTCCGCTGCATGCGCTGAATTAAAGGCTGCGTTTACACTTGGCATTAACATGCGATCACCGTGATCTGATCAAGCAGATCGGATCATCAGTCAATCAGAACACGGCGCGTTTACACTTGGCAACATCAACTGACTTTTCTATCTGGATAACCGATCGGATCTGTCTTTCCTGCGCAATATTTAAATAAGTTTGCAGAGAATGGCCCGGTGCAAAGTTAACCTGGAGTGGTGGGCTTTCTTTTGAAAAGCATTTTCAGTCGCGGGACATTTTACAAATCAAAGATAAGTGTAGGAGTCTCACTAGTCTCCACACGGGTGTTCTCCGTCTTTTTTTCTGACAGTTCGCGAGAGAGTGGGCGGTGTTTTGCGTGATGTCGACCTGCGAATGCAGACACGATGGCTGGATATGCGTTTACATTACACTGAGATCCGATCACAATGCGTCCTCAACTACCTCTGGACCAGGACACGCTGATCGGATAACATTCCGATCAGAAGCGCGTTTACACTTGACTTTTCAATTTGTAGGTGGACAACATCCGGATACAGGTCGCATGTTAA
>NW_015627571.1:53387-54076 GCF_001515625.1 Sinocyclocheilus rhinocerous
GGCTGTGTTTACACTTGGCATTAACATGCGATCACCGTGATCTGATCAAGCAGATCGGATCATCAGTCAATCAGAACACGGCGCGTTTACACTTGGCAACATCAACTGACTTTTCTATCTGGATAACCGATCGGATCTGTCTTTCCTGCGCAATATTTAAATAAGTTTGCAGAGAATGGCCCGGTGCAAAGTTAACCTGGAGTGGTGGGCTTTCTTTTGAAAAGCATTTTCAGTCGCGGGACATTTTACAAATCAAAGATAAGTGTAGGAGTCTCACTAGTCTCCACACGGGTGTTCTCCGTCTTTTTTTCTGACAGTTCGCGAGAGAGTGGGCGGGGTTTTGCGTGATGTCGACCTGCGAATGCAGACACGATGGCTGGATATGCGTTTACATTACACTGAGATCCGATCACAATGCGTCCTCGACTACCTCTGGACCAGGACACGCTGATCGGATAACATTCCGATCAGAAGCGCGTTTACACTTGTCTTTTCAATGTGTATGTGGACAACATCCGGATACAGGTTGCATGTTATTGCCAAGTGTAAACGCAGCCAAAATAACAGCGCATAGTTTGCAGTAAATATGAACATGGATTGACACGAAAATGTAGTAATTACACCATAAATGCATATGATTAAAGTCTACTGTGTTTCACAGTCAACACATATGGCTTTTTGGCTAGGTT
>NW_015627571.1:54454-70560 GCF_001515625.1 Sinocyclocheilus rhinocerous
CGATATCGTTGACTTGATTGCAAATGATTGCACAGATACTATTTAAACTGAACTGAGCTGGATGATAACATCACTGAATTCAATGATGAACTGCCTTTAATTGAGTGTTTGCTATTTTCATTTTGCATTATTACACACTATTTTCCTATTTGATATTGTAAAGCTGCTTTGACAAAATCTGTATTGTTACAGTTTTTTTCAATTGTTTACACGCAATTTTGAACACCGGGTTCTTTTTTTCACAATATAAGCACAATTATCCAAACACCACACTCAATTTGCATAATTCCTAGATTGTTTGCAAAATGACACACTTCAGTCAAAACATACACACTTCAGTCAAAACATATACACATATTTGTGAAAATGCTATTAGTTTTCATTTAACCAACACAGTCCTCAATGATCAGACACTATTGCAGCCAGTTTCACACTGCTGTGATAAATAAAAAACACATTTGTACAAAAACTAATTTTAGGAAAAAGCATGTGCTAGATTTTTGGCCACACATTGTTATGTAAGGAATAATTTAGATGGGGAAAAAAAAAAAAGAAAAAAAAGTGACAAACCCACAACATTCTTCATGATTAGTTTGAGATATAGGGAGAATGTACACAAATTGGCCTACTATAAACTTACCAAGCACTGCACAACACTGATGCTGCAGACTGAATATTTCAAGTAGTTATTTCAATACTTACAGTATTTCTTACCATAATCAGTTACAGTAATCAACCAACAATGAAATAAATGAAACAAATAAAATCTGTAGACAAATAAAAATTACTGCATGAAGTACATACACTTTGACTCTGAAGAAAAACTACTGTAAAAGCAACAAGAATACTGTAACTACTCATCTCTCCGTCTGGCATTTTAGTGTGTAAACAATCGTAAAAAACTGTAAAAGCGCTATGTAAATAAAGGTGACTTGACTTGACTTGAAACACACACACACACACTCACCATGCACGAGTCGATGGTTCCCGCCTCGTATCCGGCACAGAGCATGCGTGACGTGATGGTCTTCATGTCGAAGTAAGACTGACACTGGGAGACTGAGATGATCCGCACCTCTCCCTCCTGGAGCTTAAACGGCACTGTGGGAGAAGAGACGCACACACACACACACACATACTGTGATCAGACACGAAAGTGAAGTGTCAGTTTAGTGCTGTACTTTGTTACCAATCTGACACTTCAATTATTCTGGATTGAAGTGGTCAAAGCAGAAGAGCAGATGCTGCACTGGCTGTAACAGTAACAGCGCTGAAGCTCTGTGGAACAGCACAATATTTCCGCTGGTCTTCTCTGCCCCCTTGTGGCAACACATGGCAGCTTCAGTCTAATCTAGTAGGACAGAATCACTCTTCAACAAAAACATCTGTCAGCAGAGCTGGGTAGATTCCTTACAAATTGTAGTCTGTTACTGATTGCAAATTACATGACAAGAATTGTAGTTAGTAACGTAATCCATTACATTACACATTTTAGGTTATATAATCAGACTACTTTTAGATTACTTTTAGATTACTTTTGACCTAACTCGACTACTTTTAGATTACTTTTAGATTACTTTTGACCAAATTCGTTTATCATACTGATCTAAATAGGGTAATCTTGCACCGTATTGATATAAAAATACAAAGAGTAAGAAAATATATTCCATTCGTTATTAACAACATGAAGTGCATTAAACATTACATGACACAAGGTTTACCAAACTGGGGTTAGTGAAGGAACTGCAGGGTGTTCGTGAGTTTTATGAAAAGCTAATAATTAAATCATAAAAATGTCAAATTAAAATAAATCCTTTTAACAACATCAGCATTGCTTGACTATGAGTATAGTGTGTATTAGCTTGTAGATTTCAATTTCTGTACAGACTAATCTCTAATTGTCATACCACTCGAATTTCATATTAAGAAATTCTTTTAACCCAAAAAGCAAATTATCCTTCCTTTGAATTGGTTTTCTTTAAAATACAAATCTTGTGTAATCCCAGGCTATCTGTAATCACATGCACATTTAAAACTGGAATATAAATTTCATTCACATGTGTTTTAAAAACACATAATCCTTTCTGGATTACAATCAGCCATCAAAATGATACATTTAATTATTCCAGCTGCTGTGAGAAAAGGCTATAAACGGAGAAAAGGCTAACCCTAACGACCTGCAGGATCCTCACATGCGATAGCCTAGCAGCCGGGACAACTTCTTTATGTTTACAGACGTGAGTGTGTGTGTGTGCGTGCATGAGTGTGTGAGTGTGTGTGTGTGTGTGTGTGTGTGTGTGTGTGTGAGTGTGTGTGCGTGCGTGCGTGTGTGTGTGTAAGTGTGTGTGTGTGTGTGTGTGTGTGTGTGTGATGAGTGTGTGTGTGTGCGTGTGTGTGTGTGTGTGTGTGCTCCACTCACTTCTGTTCCCCATGTGTCCCCAGCCCGTGATGTGGCAGTACTTGTCAGCTTTGGGCAGCTGTCCGCGGCCGGGCAGACAGACGGGACGCACATAACTGGTCACCTCCACCTCGGTCTCCAGCTCCAGCACGCTGATGTCGTAGTCCACCACGGCCCGGTTGTAGCGCGAGTGGACGACGATGCTTTTGATGTGCCGCGTTTGCATGTATGGAGACGGATGATCCAGATTATTGATGCCAAGAACCACTTTCCACACGTCTGCGCTCTCACGCCTGCACACACATTAAACACGCCATTCTGCATGACTTACACTGACTCATCAGCGCTTTATACAATATAGATTGATTCAAAGCAGCTTCAAGTAATAAACAGGAAAATACAGCGGTGGCCAAAATTGTTAGAACACCTGACAGATCTGAAAATATTTTTGCCTCCAAAACATGATTTCATTTCATAATGTTCATGAAACATGCAGATGGTTGCTGAGCACAACAAATATCAGATGAAGTGAGTCGTACTGTTTTTAACTTTAATGTTTGTTATGTCCACCTTTTGCAGCAATGACAGCAGCACATCTCTCTGGCATAGTGTCAATATATTTCCTGAGAACTTCAACACTAATGTTATCCCATGTCTTCTGCAACTCAAGCCACAGGCTTTCTTTTGAATGTACAATAGATCTGTCCAGTTTATTTTCCAACTTGCCCCAAATTTGCTCGATGGGGTTGAAGTCTGGACTTTGAGGGGCCAGTCCATCATTTTCAATGTTCAGGTAGTTCCGGCAATAGTTCATTTTATGGGTATTGTAATGGCCAATTCAACAAAAACAACTGAAACCTCTTAAATATGCCAAGTGTTCCAATAATTTTGGCCACCACTGTATACAGTGTTAATATTGCACAACTTTCAGCTGTAAAGCAGCTCTACAGAAGACAATAGAGTCATTATTCAGATTCAGTTCAATGTTTGTGTGTGTGTTTGTGTGAGTGTATGTGTGTGTGAGTGTGAGTGAGTGTGTGTGTGTGTGTGTTCTCACCCCTCAAAGCAGTGCGCTACAGTTAGTGCCCACTTGTTCCCGATGAGCACACAGCCACAGATGTGTCCGCTGGGTTCACTCTGTAGGGAGCACTGCCACGGCCATCGGCCCGGACGACTCGTGCGGCCTCCCAGAATCCTCTTCACCATCCGGGCAGCGGGCCGGCGGCCACATTCTGAAACACAGAGGACAAACAGAGAAAATGAAGGACGAAACAGTGTCTTATGGCCAGCAGAAGTGTGTGTGTGTGTTTCGTGTGTGTGTGTGTGTGTGTGTGTGTGAGAGTGTGTTTGTGTGAGTGTGTGTGTGCTGCTCATACAAACCGTCTCTTGTACACTTCAGTGAGATCTTCTTGTATGATGGGCAACTCTGCCTGCAGACAGGAAATGATGTTGATCAGTGTCATATGATGGATTCCAAACATATTTAACATGGAGCGTGTTGTATTTTTGCAGCTGTCGTGTGTGTGCAGAAAAACACACTCATACACACACTATGGCTGCCCCCTAATAGTCGATTAATAGTCGTTAGTCGACGAGAAGGCTTGGTCAACCAAAATTTTATTAGTCGCTTATTATATATAATAATCACTTTTTCAAATAAGTAATGGCATTTTCCATGTATTGACTGACAGCTCTCCTGTCCGCATGTTACATTTGTGTTAGTAGTGTTGAACTTTCTTCTCCTGCGTCCTGTTCTTCATGTAATACAGAACGGCAGCACAGCTGAAGGTTTGTTTGAGCGGCGCCCTCTACTGTACAGACCTGAATTTACATTTGCTTGAAAAGGCCATTTAAAGGCATTTTACTAGGGATGTCGCGATCAGGTTTTTTGTGCACCCGATCCGTGTCATTGAATATTGAGTATCTGCCGATGCCGAGTCCCGATCCGATACTTGTATTTTCGTAGTGCTTGTTGCACAATTCAAGTACATTAAAGTTTTTAAACTCAATCCAATGTGTACAGAGTTGTGCAGAGACTTTCTCAGTGGCAGGGGCTAAAATGGAAAAAAGGGGTATCTATCTTCACTAATATCCAATATAGCAATTACTATATAAACTATATATACTATATATACCTTTCAATAATAAGATACACACTATCTCTCTATATATGCACACACTGTATAAAAACACTGGTAGATTTAAACATGTTGCAATGATAGACACTGTAAACAGACTGTGTGGGCACAATTATTAATAAGGTACTACTGATATAAATAAGCAGATTAATTGCAACAAAGTGAAAAAAGTTGAGATAAGGTTAGAAAGCATGAAGTTTGCGAATGTCAGAATGCCAGTCTATTGCGTCCAAAGCAAGACGCAACCCATAGCAACACATTATGACAATGACGTCTCAGATAGTCTGTCGGCAGATAAAAGTAAATAGTAATAAATTACTGTAGAGTGATTCCGCTAAACGCTTAATCTTGAACGCGTGTGACACGCTAGAACAGACCTCATTGTTCTTGTGCGTCAAACACAAACATTTGAGCGTCTTCTTTTCATTTTAATGGTGGTGAACTGTTGTAAGTGCATACCGCCACCTATTGCATGACACCGGCATGACAGCTGACGAATCACTGGTGGATCAGGCTTAGGACAACCAATACCGATTAGTTAAAAAGAATGCTTAATCGGCTTGCAACCTCCCTACCTTTTACATTTACCAAAAATAGATCTTTTTAATATTAAAACAAAAAAACAAGCAAGTAATGCAATTAGTTACTTCTTTAGGGAGTAATGCAATATTGTAATGCATTACTTTTAAAAGTAACTTTCCCCAACACAAGCAAAGACCTATATTACAACCTTCAACATATTTAGACTTTGATGACCCAAAAAAATGGGTTGGTCAGATGTAGATAAATGGATGTGAACAATTGATTTAATAATTTTGTTCCCAAATGCACAGCTAGGTCACACACACACACTCATTCACACATTCACACACACACACACACACACACACACACACTCACTCACCCTCGCTTTTCCAGCAGGCCCTGTAGAGGAAACATGTTCTGTGGATTCCAGTCTGGGTCAACATGCATCCAGCGCCTCCGTCCCGCAGCAGACGACACGTACAGCACCGCGTCTGCAGAGAGAGGAGAACTACACACACATACACACACTGCAAATCACAGCAGCAGTAACAGCACAATTAATATATTTAGACAGAGAAAGATCTTTAAGGCTTGTAATATATTAGATCAGGGTTCTTGTGTCCTGCAGTGTTTTTCTGAAGAGTGTGCATGTGAAACTAAAGTAACAGAAAGCAAATTACTGATGCGCTGCATGTTAAGAATACAGTGCAAACGCGGCACACGTGAGCGATGCTGTGTGTGTGTGTACTGACCTTACCCTAAACCCATCTGTGTACACGCGACGCTGCTGAGATTTGAGCTCCATCCATCCGCACACACCCGATACTCCAACCCAGCCTTATGCACCACAACAAATCCCTCGTCAGACAGAGACACTGCACACAAACACAACACACTCGCTTACTAATGGTCACCATCTTCACCAGCATTGTTTTTCCAACAAAACACAATCTGTCTGCAGCTGCTGTATTATCAGGATGACATTGACATGATTTAAAGGGGTCATGAACTGAGAAACCAAAATTCCCCTGGTCTTTTGACATGAGATGTCATTGTACCATAAAAACATCCTGTAAGTTTCAGAACTCAAAACTTTCTCTTTAGCCTAAAAACATCTTATATTGTAGGCAGTCCAAAACTGCCACTCTATGATGTGTGGATAAACCCCGCCTCGCAGAAAAAGATCAATGCCTGCTTCTACATCGCTGCCTGTTTAGCCCCGCCCACCGATTCTATATAGCTGTCTGTTTAGCCCCGCCCACCGATTCTACATCGCTGCCTGTTTAGTCCTGCCCACCGATTCTACATCACTGCCTTTTTAGCCCCGCCCACTGATTATATATCACTGTCTGTTTAGCCCCACCCACCGATTCTACATCGCTGTCTGTTTAGCCCCGCCCACCGATGCTACATCGCTGCCTGTGAAGCACCGCCCACCGATTCTACATCGCTGCCTGTTTAGCCCCGCCCACCGATTATATAGCACTGCCTGTTTAGCCCCGCCCACCGATTATATATCACTGCCTGTTTAGCCCCGCCCACTGATAATATATCACTGCCTGTTTAGTCCCGCCCACCAATTCGCACATGTATTGTTTACACAGGTCTACGTAGAAACCAAATTATAAAGATGCTCTGAAGACAACAAGATTCTGTGCAGTGCCAAGTTGTGGAAAAACAGTCTTTGCATCGCTTTCCTTCAGAAGTTCCCAGATGAAAAAAACGTACACTTCCATAATGTACTTAAAGTGCTCTATTTTCACGCACTAATTTTGTACTTAATATACTAAAAATTATTCTTTAGTATTTCTTAAGATAAACTTAAGATCATCTAAGTTTTCTCAACTGTGCTATTTTGGGACACCATGAATATAAACTAAAATGTGCTTTTAACATACTCTCTTTGTATTTAAAAAATGTATTTAGTCACCACTTGTAGTACACTTGAGTGTACTAGTGTATGAAAGATGGTTCAAGCGTACTACAAGTGGTAACTAAATACATTTTTTAAATACAGAGATAGTGTGTTAAAAGTGCATTTTAGTTCATATTCATGGTATCCCAAAATAGCACAGTTGAGTACACTTAGTTGATCTTAAAGGGTTAGTTCGCCCAAAAATGAAAATTCTCTCATTAATTACTCACTCTCATGTCGTCCCAAACCCGCAAGACCTCCGTTCATCTTCGGAACATAAATTAAGATATGTTTGATTAATTCCGAGAGCTCTCTGACCCTCCAATAGACAGCAAGGGTCCTTACACGATCAAGATCCAGAAACATAGTAAGGAGATCTGTAAAATAATCCATGTGATATCAGGGGTTCAACCGTAATTTTACGAAGCTACGAGAAATCTTTTTGTGTGCAAAAGAAAACAAAAATAATGACTTTATTCAACAATTCGTCTCCTCTGTGTCACCCTGGTGCCATTTTGGAGAATATCCACTGAAAGTAAACAGTTGTTTTCGTTCAGATCAAAGTGCAAACAACGTAGAAAACGCATCTGCGTGGCGCAGCTGACACAGAACAGCATACTCGGTTTACGAGTAGCACTTTAAGTACATTATGGAAGTGCACTTTTTTTTCACTTGGGATCAGCTGACGATGAATGGACAGATCTGGAGTCTCTTACCGCAGTTCCACTCATCTGAGCTGTCAGAGCAGTGTCTCCTGCCGTCACACCACAGCAAGCGGTGAACACACTGATGATTGTTACACTCCATCTCATGACTGCTACACACAGCTGAAAACACAAACACACACATGAGCGCGTACACACACCAGCACCGCTAAACTCTCTCTCTCTCTGTGTGTGTGTGTGTCGTTCACTCACAGCAGTTCTTCTCGTCCTCCTGCTGGCTGCAGTCAGGAAAGCCGTCACAGATCATGTTGTGATGGATGCAGGTTTTGTCTCCGGGACATTCCCACAAGCCCCGCTCCACACACCCTAGTGGCAGACACACACAGGAAACACTGGGTATATTTGTGAGCGGGATAATGCTACCCATCACGTCACGTGAGTGTGTTTTACTCACCGCATGTTTCCTCGTCGCTGTCATCATCACAGTCCATGTGTCCATCACAGCGTTTGGATGAGAGGACACACCTTCCCGAGCGACACTTAAAGTGACTGGGTGAGCACTCTGAAACACACACACACACACACACACACACACACACACACGATCACCTAACCCTCATGGGAAACTGGGGAAGCTTTTATGTCTTGTTTTCAGGATACTGCATGATCATCAAATCATTGAAATGTATTGATCTGAACAATGATTGTCTCCTGTTGAGCTGCTTTACAGCTACGTTAGTTTCATTTTCCTGTTTATTACTGTGGGGCTGTTTTGGAATAATCTGTTTTGTATAAAGCGCTACAGAAACAGATGTTTTGACTTGATGACGTGCATTTGTCCTGCACTATATGGACAAAAGTATTGGGTCACACTTGGGTTTCAATAGGTGCTTTCACACCGCGTAGTTCTAGGAACTAGCCAGCAGGGTTGTTCCTAGAGAACCAATTTCTCCCTCGGGCTGTTTTCCTGGTTGCTTTCGCACAGGCAGCAGGAACTCTGAAGCCGCTAATCCCTTTATTCGCGGGATTTACAAACATCATCAACCGGTGAATGGAGGATGCCGTGTTCGGAGCTGTTTTTGTTGCGTGTCCTGAGTGTCGTGATAATGGAGATGTTATGTAAACGCATAGTTTACGCGATTGAAAGAGCAAGAACATCTGACTAAATTGTGGAGCTTCATGAATAGGTTTCAATGGCCAAGCAGCTTCATGCAGCCTCATATTAACCAGTGCAATGCCGAGCGTGGGATGGAGTGTGTAAAGCACATAGATACTGGACTCTGGAGCAGCAGAAACCTGTTCTGTGCAGCGACCAATCTTCAGCATACCAAGACATTTTGGACAATGCTGTGCTTCCAGCATCAGTGCCTGTCTCTCTCCTTCCATTCATAGCGAAAACCCTCGAACGAGTTGTTTTCAACCAGGTATCATTGTTTCTTTCACAGAACAACAAACTGGACACTAACCAGTCAGGTTTCAGGAGTGGCCATTCAACTGAGACTGCGATACTGTCAGTCATTGCAAAAGCTGATTCCAAATCATCAATTCTTATTCTACTGGATCTATCTGCCACTTTTGACACTGTCAATCACCTGATCCTCCTGTCTGCCCTCTCATCACTGGGCATCACAGGGATTTCACTTCACTGGTTTGAATCCTATCTCACTGGTAGGTCTTTCAGGGTGGCCTGGGGAGGGGCGGTCTCCAAAGCTCATCAACTGGTCACTGGCGTTCTACAGGGCTCAGGTCTTGGACCCCTCCTCTTCTCCATATACACTACATCACTGGGTCCCATCATACAGGCACATGGCTTCTCCTACCATTGCTACGCTGATGACACACAGCTCTATCTTTCATTTCAACCAGATGATCCAACGGTAGCTGCACGGATCTCAGGCTGCCTGGCGGACATCTCGGCATGGATGAAAGAACATCACCTACAGCTCAACCTGGCAAAGACTGAGCTTCTTGTCTTCCCTGCCACTCCAACTGACAGCTAAAAACTCATCTATTTTGTCACAATCTGACTTCATCCTAAAAAAAACAAGAGCAACTTTGTCTTCTCTTTCCTTTATTCTTTCCCTGTCCAGCTTGTACTTATTTGAACAATGCCTGAAACTTGGTATTACGAGCACTTCTGGTGTCTTTTTGCCTCTTTAAGAAGAATTGCTTGATGTATTCCCCAACTGTTGCTTTGGATAAAAGCGTCTGCAAAATGAATAAATGTAAATGTAGATGTATGAATGGGCAAACATTCCCACAGAAACACTCCAAAATCATGTGGAAAGCCTTCCCAGAAGAGTGAAAGCTGTTAGCTGTTAATGGGGACCAACTCCATATTGATGTCTATGTATTTAGAATGAGATGTCATTAAAGTCCCTGCTGGTGTAAAGATCAGGAGTCCCAATACTTTTGTGCATATAGTGTATCTGTGGATCTTCTATCAGGCAATAGAACTGCAAGGTTAAAAACAAATGACATTTAGTACATTGATAGGGAAGATCTGAACATTTCTGCTGGTTTTGTGCCTCCTGCACCACCAAGAGTTCAGATATAAGATAGCTTGTTCAAATGTAAATATTAGCTTGACTGCACACTGACCGTTCACATCCGGGTCAGGAAGCAAACAGGAACTATTTGCTTGACCTTCCTCTGGAAACTGAGCGCAGTCTGTATCCTCAGGCCACTGTAATCCCACAATTCCCAGCACTGATTCACATCGTTCCTTAGAATTCCTGCACAAAGACCTGATACACACGCACAGTCATCAATGTCTATTATATATAAAATTATAAAGGCCCGTACGCACACAGACTGACCTGCAGGGTGGCACTCTCTGCTGCGTTACAGGGTCACACATGGGCACAAGCACAGTACACGCAAAGAACATGAGATATTTGTAGCAGTTTGTCTGAACGAGCGCAGGAAAGAGCGAGGACTCCCAGCTCACAGACGTCTCCTTCTGAGAGTGATGACCCAGATAGTTGGGGAAGCGGGTGGAGTTATAGGGCAGATTCATGCAGATCTCCAGAGAGATGGGCTCACAGCCACCTGACAAACACACACACACACACATCTGTGTCAAATATTAACGTGTCTTTGATGTCTGTTTTTACCAGGTTAGATTATTGTAATGCTTTATTGGGTGGTTGTTCTGCACGCTTAATAAACAAACTCCAGCTGGTCCAAAATGCAGCAGCTAGAGTTCTTACTAGAACCAGGAAGTATGACCATATTAGCCCGGTTCTGTCAACACTGCAATTTTCCGTTATTCATGAGACAACGCTTCCCGGCCAAACACGGAATTTCCCAGATTTCCGTGTTCTCACTGTTATACGCTAGGGGGCACTATCACGCATCTCCTGAATGAGTCTAGAATCACTCGATCAAAAACACAGACGAGGAAGACGCAGAAACTAGCGATCTCATATGTAAGCATATGCATATGAAAAATAATGCAATCAACACTAACCGCATATAAATTAATGAATGATGCATTTATATAGCGCTTTATTGTGTATTGTTGTACACCCAAAGCGCTTTACAATCATGTGGGGGGGTCTCTCCTCAACCACCACCAGTGTGCAGCATCCACTTGGATGATGCGACGGCAGCCACAGGCAGGCGGCACCAGTGCGCTCACCACACAAATGATGAACTGCCTTTAACTGAAAAATTTGTATTTACTATTGTCATTTTTGCATTATTGACACACTATTTTCCTAATTAATGCTGTTCAGTTGCTTTGACACAATCTGTATTGTTAAAAGCGCTATATAAATAAAGGTGACTTGACTTGACTTGACAAGACATTAAAATCATCCAATCGCGTCACTTAACTCTTTCACTGCCAAACACGGAATTTTCCGTTATTCATGAGACAACGCTTCCCGGCCAAACACGGAATTTCCCAGATTTCCGTGTTCTCACTGTTATACGCTAGGGGGCACTATCACGCATCTCCTGAATGAGTCTAGAATCACTCGATCAAAAACCGGTGCTAAATGAAAACTGACTAATGTTCCCAAGTGAAATGTGGATCCAGAAAAGACTGTGAAGCTTTGGGAGTAATGATGGTAGCCATCTACTGCAGCTTTGCTGTGATAATATTACTGAATATGATCCAGATGCAGTGTTTGATAAAAATGCGATTTTCTCAGCTTTTTGCTCAAAATGTTGCTTTTTTTTATTTATTTAAAATAAATATTATTTTTTATGAAACCTACCTACAATCAAGTGTTGATAAAAAAACAATGCTTAAAACTAGAATAAAACTGTTTTTTGTTTTAAAGTAGAAGGTCTGATCTTTATTTGATGTATTGCATGTTCAGATATTGATACAGCAAAATATTCTGGGGGCCATCAAATTTTAGTGAAAATCAGCAAAAACGCTGGTGGTGGCTGGCAACTTTTTTCAAAAACGCTGGCAGGAGTTAAACGCAAGTGCTTTGCTATTTGACTGAACTAATTGTCACTAAATCTAAAGCAAATGATGGGAAACTGCAGCGTTCTGTGTTTGGCCAGAGGTCAGAGGTCAGGGGTCAGGGGTCAGTTGTTTGACTCACTGCAGTTGTTGACAGTGTTGCGCAGGTCACATGACGTGTTTCCATGACAGCCAGAGGAGCAGGAGGTTGAAGTACAACTGGACTGACGTCACAGAGCCAGTCTCGAGGAATACAGCGTCCTTCTCCACAGTGATGCTCTTTAGTCGGGTCACACACTACAGCACCGCAAAGGCCACATTATTTTTGAATTATGTCTCAAATTAAACAAAACACAAGCAGAAATTCATTATGCTTTATTGTTGAGCAGAACTTTCTAGTCTGACTGCATTTGACTGTTTTTATTCATTTTGAGGAACACTGAATGTGTTTGTGTGCAGTGAGATGAGTAAGCACATGTTCATATTTAGTCTAGAACTACAGTAAGATCATGTTCACACACAACGCTCTGCACTTACTCCTGATTTCTGTCACCATGGCAACACCAGAGCTGTCACTCAATACATGGAAACAAAGTAACTCAGATATTTCCTTCTAAATTAAAAAGTAATGCGTTACTTTACTAGTTACTTAAAATAAGTAATCTGATTACGTAACTCGCGTTACTTGTAATGCGTTACCCCCAACACTGAGCCAGCATGTGTGCTAACATGTTAACCCTAACCGCCCTCGATGATTTGATTTCAATTGTGAATCCAGACGCAAGAACTCACCACAGTTTTGCTCATCGCTCAGATCTCCACAGTCATCGTAGCCGTCGCACAGCAGATCAGAACTGATGCAGCGACCGGTAGCACACAGATACTGAGCATCTGCACAAGCTGGACACACCACAGAAGCACAGGATCACAGTGAACCAATGAGAAGAGAACGAATGATTCTTCAGTGCGTGGATGCAAACTGTGTTACTGTGTGTGAGCACAGGTGCCTCTCAATACTCAAACTGATGCATCTTCGTTTCCTCGCTCCTCCGTCCTCCAGCCGTGACCGAATATCCATCAAGCTCAGTCATCTTCTGTAATTGCTTCATGAGGAGGCGAGGAACGAGGAAGCTTTCAGACGAGCTGTGAGCGAGGATGCACAGTTTTTCTTCTAAAAAAACTGATAATGTATAATGCATACTTCTGTTTCATCAGTCATAATTGTAATGTGTTTTTTCCTTTGCAGTTTAAATAAACACCACATTTTAATTTACACTGCAAAAAATGATTTTCTTCCTTAGTATTTCTGTCTTGTTTTCTAGTATAAATATCTACAAATTCTTGAATCAGGAAGCATTTACTTGACAATATTAGTCTTGTTTTATGAAAATATTATCCAAATTTTGTTCGTTTTTGCTTAAAACAACTTAGCCCATTGGCAGATATTTTTGCTTGTTTTAATACTAAGGAAGAAAATAATTTTTGCAGTGATATGAATAACCAAACCTCACTGGCATAAGAGCAGATCCCTTGAGAGCAGCTGATGACGCTCTGAAGTGATGCTCGAGAGATCAAGAAAAATGTAATATACAAATCCATCAGCTTTCTGTCTGCATTTTCTTTCCTTGCATCATTTTCTCATATCTGATGGGGCTGGATCTGATGCACAGCTAGGGAATGAGAAGCACACACTTACTGCAGTCAGCCTCGTCGCTCCAGTCGTTGCAGTCGTTGAATCCGTTGCACACTAGTTTCAGGGGGAGGCATATTCCGGTCGCACACAGGAAGTGATCGCTTCCTCCGCACGCAGCTGAAGACAGAATCCCAAAAACACAACAGTCAGAACGTGGCCGCTCCAGACGTGATTCCAGTACTGGACGAGCACTCACAGAGCTTTCCTCTGGCGTGTCGCGGCGTGTAGCAGAGCGGCGTGTTTTCAGCGTTCATTCCCGTGTTGTTGGTGAACTGAGAGCAGCGCAGGAACTCCGGCCAGGACGCGTTAAACATCTGCAGCACGGGCTCACAGCCCTCACGAGCCGCTTCACAGAACGACCGACAGGGCAGAACCAGAGTCCTGCGGCAGAAACACGCCAGCGCTACACGTGGGTCATTTTCACCCACAGAGCATTTTCATTTTCCCATGAAATGCTAGTTAATGTTATCGCATTGGAATAACACTTACTGACAGGGTATGACAACAACTTCCCGCAAAAATTGGATAATTTTTGTTCTTTGTTAGGATTTTTCCTCCCACCGTGTTACACTTGTGGGTTTCCCATTCAAAAATGAGCAGCCCTTTAAAAATGACTTTTAAATCTCTCATTATGTTATATTATTGCCAAATATTGCATTCAGTCTTTTCATGGACTTGTTTTCTTTCGGTTAGCACAGGTTTTGTTTTCTTTTTGGAGCTGATTGATTGTAGGCCTCGTTTGATCTGAGCTTCAGTTTTGGAGTGAATATTAACAAAATTATCCACAAATTATGCTTTTTTTTTTACTCTAGAGCTGAGGTGCATAAGCTCAGATCAATGAGGCCTATAATCACTCAAATACTAATTGAAACTGAAGGACAACCAGTTGACAAAAAGATTGAATCCAATATTTGGTGATATTATAATGAGTGTAATGTATAATGAGCAGTTTTTAAAAGGCCAGGTTTAGTGTTATTTTTGACCAGGAACACTAAATGAGGTAAAGGATTTTCAGCACAGCACAAGAGTTAATGCACTGTTTGTTTTTATTTTAATTTAATTTTTTTTAAACTGCTGTGAGCTAAATGCTAATGCTAAACATGCTAAATGAGCGTATATGTGAGCATGCATTTACATGAGCATCAATACGCTGATAAATTTGAGCTTTATACATCATCTGAGAGCTGAATAAATAAGCTTTCCATTAATGTATGGTTTGTTAGGATAGGACAATATTTGGCTGAGATACAACTATTTGAAAATCTGGAATCTGAGGGTGCAAAAAAATCTAAATATTGAGAAAATCATCTTTAAAGTTGTCCAAATGAAGTTCTTAGCAATGCATATTACTAATCAAAAATTAAGTTGTGATATATTTGTGACCCATACAATGTATTGTTGGCTATTGCTACAAATATACCCCAGCGACTTAACACTGCTTTTGTGCTCCAGGGACACAAATCAGTTTACTGAAATAACCTGATTTTCCAGTTTACATGCAAATCAATAACCTGGCAATGAAGCACACTGAAGCTGAACACGAGACAGAGCGTGATGGGTGTCACAGACCTGCGGTCTCTGTGGCTGATGCATTGTGGGAGTGCGATGGAGCATCCGAACAGCATGATGTGTCTGTAGCAGGACAGTCGACTCAGGTAGCTGAAGAACTTGAGGAACATCTGCAGCTCGCTGATCTTGACGACCGTCGTCCCCGGCAACACGCCGCTCTGGTTGTACGGCAGCATGTGACACTGACTCTCCGTGATGTCAGAGCAGAAACCTGTAAACAAACATGAGAGAAATATGATTGGCTGATGCGTCTGTGTGTATGTCTGTGTGTGCGTGCGTGCGTGCGTGAGTGAGTGAGTGAGTGTGTCTGTGTGTGTGTGTGTGCGCGTGTGTGCGCGTAAGTCTGTGTGTGTGTGTGTGTGTGTGTGTGCGCGTAAGTCTGTCTGTGTGTGTGTGTGTGTGTGTGTGTGAGTGAGTCAGGCTCCAACCACTGACGCATCAGAGAAATACACCTCAATACAAACTCCTCATCCGCTTCACCATCAAAACACACCTACATACAACCACACTATACCTCAAACTATATCATAAAGTATATAAATAAAAAAAACATAAACCTCACAGAGACGGATAGAAACTATAAAAAAAAAACTAAAACTAAACTAAAAATACTAAATATTGTGTGTGTGTGTGTGTGTGTGTGTATGCTCTCTAAGAGAGTCTGATTGTAATTGTGATTCTAGTGCTTAAGTCAAAGTCAGAAAGACGAGAGGAACAGCCTTCACACACACACACACACACACACACACACACACACACACACACACACACACACCCCTA
>NW_015627571.1:70570-76243 GCF_001515625.1 Sinocyclocheilus rhinocerous
TAGGCGATTTGGTTCTTTCTCATTATTTGACTTAGTGGGAGCATATACAGGCTAAACAAAATATCTTCTTTTGTGTTCCAGAGAAGAAAGTCATTCACACAGGTTTGAGCGACGTGAGGTGAGTAAATGATTGTTATACGACGCCTTTGCCTGTTAACAGGACAGAATACTGAAACGCAGTCAGACAAGAGAGGAACAGGGTGGAGACAGAACGGAGTCTTATGAGGGGAGAGGAGTCTAGATCACATCACATCCGTCTCTTTAGTGCACTTTTGACTGCTTCTGTCCTGATTTCTCTGAGGGGAGGGTCTGTGGACGGGTGTATGTATGGGCTTTTTCTGATCTTACTAGGGTTGGGAATCGAAAATCAATTCCAAATCCAGAATCAGATACTGAAGGAATGGAATGCGTGTTGTAAAATAAAAAAATTTAATTTCACCTATCAATTCCTGTGTGCGCATCTTTTTTTTAGTTGGCGAAAATGAGCTGTTAAAATTTATTTGTCTTTGAATCATTCATTCAAGAGATTCATTCAAATCCACTGATTCATCCAGTAATGAAACAAGTACATCTTGTGTGAGTCATTGAATCATTCCATTCATACATTCCATCAGATTTTGTTTAGTTGTCTAATATCTTTTTCTTCAGAATTGTGAGAGAACTACAATCGTGCAGCTCTATTTTGCACACAAACAGCTCGTAATCGAGTCCAGTTTTTATGCAGCCAGCTGATTTTTGTTCATGAAGTACATCTTGAGTCATTGAATCATTCCATTCGTACATTCCATCAGATTTTGTTTAGTTGTCTAATATTCTTTCTTCAGAATTGTGAGAGAACTACAACCTCCGTTAAAAAAAGTCCCAATTTATCCAGAATCAGCTCTATTTTGCTCACAAACAGCTCTTCATCGACTCCAGTTTTTATGCAGCCGGCTGATTTTTGTTCTTGGTATTCAGCAGCAATTAAATGTTTTGCAAAAAAGAGACAAAGAATATGGGATAAATTAGGTTCGCTTACTGTTCCTGTCTGCCGTGCTGCTGAGTGAGTTTGTAGCTCCGTGTAGCTTTGTTTATCTGTTGAAATCTCTCTTACTATCACTCGCTGTTGTTTAAATCACTAAAATATAATTAAATTCTCACCATATTTCTGATTTGATCACCAAACTAGTTTGACATCATCCACCTTTAATCTTTTAATCTAAACCGTGAGCGCTGCGTGTTGCAGTGCGTTAGCATTCCATTAGCCTATTAGCTTGTCAATCGCATCTCCATTCGTGTTTCCTACCGCTTCTTTTTCTCTCTGTCTCTTTTCTCTCTTGTTCTGTTTTTTCATGAGTTCATCATACAACTGTGGTAAGTCAGAATCATTCATCAATCACGGTGAGTAATGGCTTTTTCTCCTGCTATTGTTGTTTGCACCGCTTGCCACATGTATAGTTTATCTCTCTCTGTCGGCGACGAGGGATTCACATGTGATAAATGCAGGGAAATAGTTAGGCTGACAGAGAAGATTTCAGAATTAGAGACACGCATCCAAACTTTAATAGAGGACAGTAAGAATGTGAGGGCTCTAGATACGGCTTTGGATGCGACCCTTTACCAGGAGACCTAACCCTTACCCTAGCACAGGAAGCTGCAGGTGAGCATCACCTGTGCCGCCGATTCCCGCCTCATCATACCAAACACCTGCATCTGCTCCGACACACCTGCATCTCTGCCCTTCTCTCTGCTCTATATGAAAGGCTCGTGCTGTGTTCAGGACAGAGAGAAGGAGATGACTGTGACGGTGCAAAAACAGGCTCGGTGACACAGCAGGACGACCGGACAGAACGGGTGTCTCGCTTTCACAGCTCTGATCACGTCTCACCAAAGAGACCTTCTAGCCAATAAACAAAGAGTAGCAGAGAGACAGAGAGAGAGAGAGAGAGAGAGAGAGAGAGAGGACGACGGCAGGATAATACTGGGAGGAGATGTTATCAGCATGCACGTCTGTCCAGACGCTGACCCTTTGACCTTGGAAGCATCAAATGCTTTCTTTGAGCTTTTATGAGGAGCAAACAGACAGAGAGGAGGAGATGCATCTGAACCAATACACACACACTCATTCAATCTCACACACACACACATACAGGACAAACAGATAAATCACACACATATACACACACACACACATGCATACAGGACAAACATCTCACACACACACACACACACTTAAGCTAAGTTCACACTACAGGACTTTAAACGTCGGCAGATCGGTGTGCTGTTCAGACTACATGACTTGATTGTCTGTCTTGAAGTCGTTGTGGTGTTTACACTACGCAACACTACGTAAATGATCTGCAACAGGGAGTCACACACTACATGAGCTGACAACATCTGTCACCCAACGACTCCATCCCGTCCCCAAACCACGCTTTGTCATGAAAACACACACGAGAAGTTGAACGGGAATGACACAAAACAACAAGTGAAACAGGAGTTGTTTATTTTAAAATGAACATCGGGAAGAAATTAGTGCTGCAACATGTTTGCGTGATGAAAAAATTTGCTCCATTTCTTGTGTCCAAACTTTTCTTAAAGCCGTGTTGCTGCTGCTGTTTTTCTTCCGCTGACCTCAACCCATGCCTTGCTCTCTCATTGGCTGTAGCTCATCACGACACTTGACACCACGTGATGTCGAGTCGGCCGACCGGTCCAGATATTTAGCATGCTAGATATTTGTTTGCTGTCTGCGAGGCGTCAGCGAGCCTCTTTGATGCATCGTTGAGTTGTTCACACATAAGCCGAGCACTGATCACCCGCTGATTTTCCCCCGATCACAGCTCAACCTGTCGGCGAGCTCGTTAACTTACAAATCGGGCTTAAAATCCTGTAGTGTGAACTTGGCATAACTCATGTTTGTTTGACTGTATTAATGAGCTCATCTCATAGACTTGCACTGAAACATTTATAAGCCTTTATCGGTATCAGGGGCACAGCCTTACAATGGTTCAGCTCATATCTCAAAGACAGGTCTTTTTCTGTGGAGCTAGGCAAGTTTTCCTCATCATCTGCCCCAATTATTAGTGGAATACCTCAGGGCTCTATTTTGGGACCGCTTCTTTTTAACTTATATATGCGCCCTCTGGGGGATATTATCAGGAAGCACAATGTTTCATTTAATTTATATGCTGACGATACGCAGTTGTACCTCCCACTAAAAGCTGGTGATTCCATTCAACCATTGCTGGAATGTATCTCAGATATTAAAAAATGGTTAACAAATAACTTTCTCCAACTCAATGAGAACAAAACAGAAATTATTGTTTTTGGTCCCCAAAAAATGAGAATGGATATTATTGAGGAGCTGGGCAATCATTTCCCCTCCATTTCCTCACAGGTTAGAAACCTGGGCGTTATCATAGACTCAGAAGACTCAGAATCCAAACAAATTAATTCTGTCGTTAGGAACAGTTTTTATCAATTACGGGTCATCTCCAAAATCTCCAAACTTTTGTCTTTTCAAGATTTGGAGAAGGTTATTCATGCTTTTATTACCTCACGTTTAGATTACTGTAATTCACTGTACTCAGGTCTTCCTCAGTCATCGCTTTCACGCCTCCAGTTGGTACAAAATGCAGCTGCAAGGCTGCTGACTGGGGCAAAGAAATATGACCATGTCACTCCAATTTTAGCTTCGCTTCACTGGCTTCCGGTCCATTATAGAGTTCAGTTTAAGATTCTGCTGTTTGTTTTTAAAGCTCTAAACAATCAAGCTCCATCTTATCTTAAAGACCTTATTATCCCTTTGTCATCGACCAGACTTTTAAGATCCACTGACAGGGCTCTTTTATCTGTCCCTCGTTCCCGTTTGAAAACTAAGGGTGACAGAGCCTTTTCAGTCACTGCCCCCCGTCTGTGGAACCAATTGCCTTTAGACTGCCGCCTTGCACCTTCCATTACCATTTTTAAATCGAGGTTGAAAACTTATTATTTCTCCTTAGCATTTTAATTTCATTTAATTGTTGTGTTATTGTCTGTCTTTTTTTATTCTTTTCTGTGTTTCCTTTTCTCTTTTAATTTTATTTTACATTGTTAAGCACTTTGGATAGCTTTGCTATGTTGAAATGTGCTATATAAATAAAATTTACTTACTTGATGCATCATTCGTCACGCAGTGCTTGAGGACATTGCAGACAGTCATTAATCATGAGGAATGTTTGCATTATGATCAACTCAGATAAACATTCTTGATTGTGGTGTCACGATCTGTTACAGATAACACGTACGTTTGATTGATTAAACTGCTATCGAAGCCACAGGCAATCCATGATTCATTTAGTGGAGTTGTTCACACATAAGCCGAGCACTGATCACCCGCTGATTTTCCCCCGATCACAGCTCAACCTGTCGGCGAGCTCGTTAACTTACAAATCGGGCTTAAAATCCTGTAGTGTGAACTTGGCATAACTCATGTTTGTTTGACTGTATTAATGAGCTCATCTCATAGACTTGCACTGAAACATTTATAAGCCTTTATCGGTATCAGGGGCACAGCCTTACGATGGTTCAGCTCATATCTCAAAGACAGGTCTTTTTCTGTGGAGCTAGGCAAGTTTTCCTCATCATCTGCCCCAATTATTAGTGGAATACCTCAGGGCTCTATTCTGGGACCGCTTCTTTTTAACTTATATATGCGCCCTCTGGGGGATATTATCAGGAAGCACAATGTTTCGTTTCATTTATATGCTGACGATACGCAGTTGTACCTCCCACTAAAGCAGCAGCACACACACACAGATGAGGACACACACACATGGCAGCAGTATGAAGAGCAGCAGTCGCAGATGTTTCCCGCAGCGCTGCGTGTGTGTGAACGCTTCACCCATGATGAGCTCATCTGACACACACACACACACACACACACACACACCTGAGGACACACACACTCACTCACACACACAGAGAGAGAGAGAGAGAGAGTTTGCAGTGAGTTTGTATCAGCGGGACTTATCAGATTCATATTCATTCAGCTCATATTCATAACAACAGCTAATATCAATGTCAGTCATAATGGTAAATGTTGCTTTAACGACAGTCATAGCATTAATGAATATAAAGGCCATTTCAGAAATGAGACTGTGAACTTTGATCTCACCGGTAATGGGCTGGAGATCAGCTCGCGCTGTGACGCTCCTCCGGTAATGGCAGCAGATCAGCGGCGCTCCGGACCATCAGAGCAGAGAAACCGAGGCTATTTTTACCCAGGTATTTTTCGCTTCAGAGTTTCCAGCTTGTGCAGGAGAATCCGACACACACACAAACCAGTGTGTTATTTATAGGAACGGAAAGGAAAGAGAGAAACTGAAGTGCAAGAGTTCAAATCTGACACACACACATACACACACACACACACACACGAGAGAGAGAGAGAGAGAGAGTGAGACTCACTGGATACTTACTGAAAGTTCATTGCAGTCGATTCCATCGCAAAAACACACTCTCTCCCTCTCTATTCTATTTTATTAACTCAGAGTTCGTTTGTTTTGTCCTCACGTTTCGGTCTGTCTGAGCATGAGCGAGTCCGGCGCGAGCATTTATATCTCCACCAGACAACCGAGAGAGAGAGAGAGAGAGAGAGAGTGAGAGGGTGTGAGAGAGAGAGAGAGAGAGCGAGTGAGAGAGAGAGAGAGA
>NW_015627571.1:77260-77638 GCF_001515625.1 Sinocyclocheilus rhinocerous
TAAACCAGCAAAGGACCAGCATAAACCAGCAAAGGACCAGCTTAAACTAGCAAAGGACCAGTTTAAACCAGCAAAGGACCAGCTTAAACCAGCAAAGGGCCAGCTTAAACCAGCAAAGGACCAGCATAAACCAGCAAAGGACCAGCAAAGGACCAGCTTAAACCAGCAAAGGACCAGCATAATCCAGCAAAGGACCAGGAAAGGAAAGAGAGAAACTGAAGTGCGAGAGTTCAAATCTGACACACACACATACACACACACACACACACACGAGAGAGAGAGAGAGTGAGACTCACTGGATACTTACTGAAAGTTCATTGCTGTCGATTCCATCGCAAAAACACACTCTCTCCCTCTCTCTTCTTTTTTTTTATCTCA
>NW_015627571.1:77669-87411 GCF_001515625.1 Sinocyclocheilus rhinocerous
GAGAGAGAGTGAGAGAGAGAGAGAGAGCGTGAGAGAGAGTGAGAGAGAGAGAGAGAGAGAGCGCCTGGGAGTGACAGAGACTCAGCGGCACTTCCTCACAGAATGCCCAAAATATCAAAACATTAGAGACCACCATTACCCCAAAATTAATCATATATTTCCCAAATTTAACATTTGTAGCACAACCGAAAAACTTTGTTTCATTCTTGGCAAAAAAGTCAAATGTGGAAAATGTGCAAATGTGCGAAGAAATATAGAGCTGAGGATCATCAGCATAACAGTGAAAGCTAACACTGTGTTTCCTGATGATATCTCCCAACGGTAACATGTAAAGCGTGAAAAGCAACGGTCCTAGTACTGAGCCTTGAGGTAGAGACCTGCACTCCAGCGGGATCCAATGCAACGGGATGCGGCGCGGGACAACTCTTGATCGGGTGCGGGTGCGGGTGGGAAGAGACTCGTGTGTGTGCGGGATGCGGGAGAATAAAATGATTCGCGGGACTCCCGCAAAATAGAAATTATCTAAACATAAATTGTCTACCCTGTTGAAAAAACCAGCATATGCTGGTTAGGTATGTTTTGACGCTGGGATGCTGGTTTAAGCTGGTCCTTTGCTGGTTTCTTGAACAGGAGCGCTTCACAAAAATGAACCGAAACTCAGCGAATACATGCCTCACAGACATGATAAATATAGGCTAGCTATAGAAAGCTTTAAATTACTACTTAACGAAATAAAACAAATCAAAAACAAAAACTCTTTCATTATAATCATAATCCGTAAAGATGCACTTCTCTCTAAAGGCGCATCTAATGAGGAGATGGCGAGTCAGGATCGACAACTTCATCCTTGCGACACCGACTCAGAAAACACTAGTTTATTAGTAAATAACTCAAATATCTCTCTACTATTTCCCCCTGACAGATCTCTTCAGCTACACTGACGGCACGCACCACACATACTGCTGCTGCGGGACACTAAACACCGTCGAGCCGCTCTTACAATTAATAATATTCAGAAGAGGAACTATGACTTCTGGAAGCTTAGATGGAATAGGGTCTAACATACATGTTGTTAGTTTAGACGATTTAACAAGTTTATACAGTTCTTCTTCTCCTATAGTAGAGAATGAGTGGAATTGTTCCTCAGAGGATCTATAGCACACTATCTGATGTGATACTGTAGCTGACGGCTGCATGGTTACAATTTTATCTCTATTTGTATCGATGTTAGAAGTAAAGTAGTTCAGAAAGTAATTACTGCTGTGCTGTTGGGGAATGTCGTTAGACATTGTATTGAATAAATACCTGGGGTTGTGTTTGTTTTCTTCTAAATGAAAACAAATATGTGTATACACTTAGGTCCAAATATATTTGGACACAGGCACAATTTTTATTATTTTATTTATTCTTTATTTAATGTTTATTCTGCTGACCAAAACATATTGAAGTTACAGTTATATAATGAATATGGGCTTAAAGTGCACACTCTTTAATTTGAGGGTATTCTCATCAAAATTGGAGGAAAGGTTAAGGAATTACAGCTCTTTAATATGTACCTCCCATCTTTTTCAAAGGACCATAAGTAATTTACATTTACATTTAATCATTTTGCAGATGCTTTTATCCAAAGCGACTTACAATAGGGGAATACATAAAGCGATTCTTCTTAAAGAGGCAAACAGACAGGAACTGCTCGTAATACCAAGTTTCAGGCATTGTTCAAATAAGTACAAGCTGGACAGGGAAGGAATAAATAAAGAGAAAGACAAAGTTTTTTAAATTTAAGATGAAGTCAAGTAGCGTCAATAGAGATGAGTTTTCAGCTGTCGCTTGAAAATGGTTAGGGATTCAGCATTCTGGATAGGGGTGGGAAGATCATTCCAGCAGCCAGGAACAGTGAACGAGGCTGCCTGGCGGACATCTCGGCATGGATGAAAGAACATCACCTACAGCTCAACCTGGCAAAGACTGAGCTTCTCGTCTTCCCTGCCACTCCAACTCTACAGCATGATTTCACCATCCAGCGAGGTTCTTCTACAATTACCCCATCAGCTTCGGTCAGAAATCTTGGTGTAATCTTCGATGACCAGCTGACCTTCAAAGACCACATTGCAAAGACTGTTGGATCTTGCAGGTTTGCATTGCACAACATCAGAAAAATCAGGCCCTTTCTAACGGAGCATGCTGCACAACTTCTTGTCCAGGCCCTTGTCATTTCTAGGCTGGACTACTGCAATGCTCTTCTGGCTGGACTTCCATCAAGCACAATCAAACCTCTACAAATGATTCAGAATGCAGGCTTAGCACCCGCCTACTTCCACTCACTACTACGCATCTACATCCCCTCCAGAAGTCTGAGATCCGCTAGTGAGCGACGCCTCGTGGTACCATCACAGAGAGGCTCAAAATCACGTTCCAGAACATTCTCGTTCACTGTTCCTGGCTGCTGGAATGATTTTCCCACCGCTATCCGGAATGCTGAATCCCTGACCATTTTCAACAGCTGAAAACTAATCTCTTTCGACGCTACTTGACTTCATCCTAAAAAAAAGAAAAAAAAAATCTATTTTCTTTAATCTTTCCCTGTCTAGCTTGTACTTTTTTGAACAATGCCTGCAACTTGGTATTACGAGCACTTTCTGTGTTTATTTGCCTCTTAATGATGAATGTATTCCCCAATTGTAAGTCGCTTTGGATAAAAGTGTCTGCTAAATGAATAAATGTAAATGTATTTGTAAATGAAATTTACAAACTAAAAAATTGAGACAAAACTAAAGGCAGAAAGAGCCACAAACACACAACAACTTGTAAGAAATTATAGTCTGCCTCGACCCAGCTTCCACTCCAAATTGTGTATTAAACTATGCTCCTTTCTCTACAAAGAGCTTAATTATCATATAGATAGTTCTTTCCGATCTTAATCATATGTAAATAGTGCCTCCGGAGCGATAATTTGTCACTTATAGCGTGGGAGCAGCAGCAGGCCGTCAAGAACCATCTGCTGACCAAAAGGGTACATGAAAGAACTGCTATGGATTCTGTTTAATCTTATCACCTTAACATTTGGTTGTTCCCACTTGAGTCTACCGAAGATGTGGGAACGGAAGGCTATCACTTTCATTGTCATCCGCAATTTACATTTAAAACGAAACTTAATTTACATGTTGAGCGGGAAGATGAACGTAATACAGTATAAAATGATTGAGCTTAGGATGTTCGGGGTTCAGTCTGACTCCGTTGAACCCAAGGTACTACATGTACTTTGTCACTACTATTCTGTAATAAAAGTTATTCTTCATCAAGATCTTCGACGTCTTCACTTTTTCTTACATGTTTTAAACCCTCATCAGACAATTTGAAACATTTTATGGATAGACTGGGCAAATGCAAATTGCCCATCCCTTACCGCTACATTATACAAATGGCTAGAATTTCTTCACACCCTATTCCTGCTGGATTCTACAGCCCTCTGGACTATGGTCCTTTAATGGAAGGTATACACTTACCTTTCTCTCGTCACGGTGGTCAACCATCAAAACCCACCAACAGAATCCCACCTATTCAGATTCTGAGGTGGTGGAATGAGACTGTGATCAATAAACCTAAAGACACTTCTTGGGCCTGCTCTGCCGGGAATAGTTTTGATAGATTTGGTTGTTTTATGAGACAAATGTATGCTATGCTGCTGACTGTTTCAGTACCGGTCGTTCAAAAGGAACAGGTGTTTGAAAAGATTCTAAGCGTAGAAAATCTGGGAGTACTACAAGAGAATGTGTTGAAAGAAAGGAAGGATCTACCCAGATTTGTCACTCAGTTGTCATCAGGAGAATGGCGAGGAATAGACACGGAATGCTGTGACAAAACTCCATTTGGGTTTATCTGTGAGTGTGATGCTTTGAAAAAACAACCATTGTGTGGAGCACCCCAGAATAACTATGAATCGTGTGAAATCAATTTAACTAATCTTCACAATAATTTTACTAGGGTAATAGTGTCAGACAAGAGAACATGTATTACAACAACTCTAAATCACTTCTCCATTTTTCTTGATAATAACCAGACATTCTGTCCAGTTAATGATACTTCATGTTGTATGACCCCTGAATTAACCTGGTCTATAGGAAATTATCATTTTCCATATGTAAACACCACCGGCAGTCATTGCCTGCAAAGGATTCGCAACAAAATATAAAAAATTCACATTTTATTTATGATTGCATTTATTTGTCCAATTACATTTGAGCCCCTGAAAATGGGGGGACCGTGTATAAAAATGGTTGCAATTCCTAAGCATTTTATGTTATATTTTTGTTCAAGCCCTTGAATTAAAGCTTAAAGTCTGCACTTCAATTTTGTCATGATTGTTTTATTTTTAACTCTGTTCTGGTGGCACACAGACGAAATTATGAAAATTGTGTCAGTGTCCAAATATATATGGACCTAACTGTATATATAAAGTTTAAAAGAGCATTTTGATGAAAATCTCTATATTCATGAAGTCAGACATCTGATCTGAATAATTCAGACTGATCCGGTTCATCTACAGACCGTTACAGAACTATTTTGATCCAGTTTGCCACTTCCATTGTTACCATAGGGTAAGTCTCATCCCAACTCCTTTTACAATCAAGCGCTCGGAGCACCTCAGAGAGACACATCACTGAGACAAAGTCTTTATTTTTAACGTTTATAAGGTTACATCTCCCAAATGTCACTCATGGAATCATTTTCTCTTAATAATGGAAATAAAATCACAATGCTTTAAATGAACTTCACAGTTTTAATGAAAGTGAGGCATAATCTATCAGAAAATCACAGTTTCCATTCTGTCAAACACTGAAATGAAGACTAAACAATTATATGTATGTAACTAATATTCTAATTATCTACGCAAGTCAACTAAAGGGTGAAAAAAAAAGTTTGCGAAGTTTAGTTTGCGAAACTGAAAGAAAACACTGTTGACATTCAGGAAGCTGCTGAGGTACGTTCACTCTCTGTCCGTCTCCTGATTGGTCAGCTGCAGCAGACAGAACGCCGCCACAGCCAACAGGATGCCGCAGATGGGCATCAGGAGGCGGAGCTTATATCTGTGCCACACCCCCTCCTCTGTCTCCACCTCTGTGACTTTCCTGTTCTTCTTCCTCCGTCCTTTCTGTCGTTTCTCAAATGCCTCCAGCTCAGCCTGAAACACACACACACACACACACACACACCCCAGAGGCTACATCGGCGAGAAGCTCTCATAGCTGCAATGGACGTCATAGATCCTGATATCCACTAGCCCACCCATAAGCGTCCTCACACTGACCTGCTGATGTGAGGAGATGAAAGCTAAAGCTCAGCTGATTAAAGAGCCTCTGAAACAGTGAGCAGCTCTTCAGATCACAGTCATTTCTCAGATCTCAATGACATTCATGCGTTTCTCGACTCACCTGCTGTTTTCTAATTTCTCCCTCCAGAGCGGCTCTTTCCTCTGCTGCACAAGCCTGAAACACACACACACACACACAAAACTAATTGTCCAGTAACTGTTTCTCCAAGTTTCCCACTGAGCTGATGGCTGTGTGTTTATTTGTGTGTGTGTGTGTGTGTGTGTGTGTGTGTGTGTGAAATGGAATCTGTGTCCATTAACCCTCAGCTGGGATGGAAACGTGTGTGTGTGTTTGCTGTTTTATAGTTTCACACTCTCTCTGTCTGAGCCAAAAGAATCAATGACCCGGCAGTGGATTTTATGGCCCTTCTCCATGACAACAGTTCCTGTGTCACTCTACACTTTCACCCGCATCACAGCCCTGTATGTGTGTGTGTGTGCAGGGGCATAGTTTGTGGGGGGGGACAGGGCGATATAACCCCCCAATAACCAAAACTAGCGAGTACAACCCCCCAATATTTATACCATGATTAATGGAAACCTGGAATCAGGCTATTAATTAATTATTTAAATCACGTACGAACCAAACGGAGCAGTTCTCAGCACAGAATGACTGAAGCGCAGTTCTTGAGCTTCGCGTGGATCACTGTATACTCTGTGCGTTCACCAGCGCTCGAGCGAAGTTTGATGAGATGTGAGCGAGCCATTCCTATCGGGAAGCTGATGGTCAAATATGTGATCAACTTGCATTATTTAGAGAAACACCACTTTAAAGTGCTATGGAGAAAGTCGAACAGTATCTAAAAAAGGCAAATAAACTAAAAACACTGATGAAAAGAGAAAACAGTCTTGAACCAGCACTAACATATATTAAAATCTTTTTAAACTACTCTTGACCACCTTTACTAGAATTTATCACGTTTTATTGTAGGATTATTTATTGTGTAAAATTGAGTCTAACTTGTGGTAGAATTTATAATAATCTGTGAAGGGAATATATTTTTCCCTATAGACTCATATTACAGCTGTAGCATGTTGTAGCTACTGGTTCTAAATGTGCAGGCGGTTGTTTCTTCATAACAAATGCTATATTGATTAATTAGAGTCATTATTGGCCTGGTAATGATTAATAGGCTAGTCTTATTATAACAAATGCTATACAGTTAAGAATATGGTACATGGCCTTCAGATATTCCAAAAGATGGCATGGATTAAAGCCTGATGAACTGTTAAGGAGTAAGAAAACAATATCAATATAAGAAAATGTTAAGTTAGATTGGCATGTTGAATTAGAGCATTCTGTCAAACTATAGCCTATAAGTGCCTAAATAATATAAAACACACACACACACACATATATATATATATATATATATCCTATGTAAACTAGTAATTGTTAACTATGATGTTACTTTATTGCACCAACTTAGCATAGATAATAGCACAAAAGACCATTTCACAAAAATAAATATATAAGCAAACAAACAAATAAATAAACCTTACGAGTGAGCATGACCCGAGACTCTACTAAAACAGTTCACACTTCAACCCCCCCAATGTTCAAACCAAAACTACGCCCTTGTGCGTGTGTATGTGTGTGTCTGTGAGTGCATAAGTGTGTGTGTGTGTGTGTGTGTGTGTGAGTGCATAAGTGTGTGTGTGTGTGTCTGTGAGTGCATAAGTGTGTGTGTGTGTGTTACCTCTGCATGTGTCTTCTGTAACTCTCGACACGTCTCGTCACACACGACCAGGTCGCTCTCTGATCTCGCACGAGAACAGGGGAATTCCTGAACACACACACAAATACTGTTTACACAGTGACAGTGATGAGTGCTTATTAAAGCCATGTGATGACCTCTTCATCATCTGACCACAAACATTAGATCTGCTGTGAAGCCGCAGTCCATCAGCGTTTGGTCACATGATCTTCCGTGTGTTTGTACCTTTCTGAACCTCTTGCAGGGGCACTTGAGCTTGACTCGCTGACCGCAGCTCTGATCGCAGTCGCCGGCGTGACACAGCAGTTTACAGCGGTGCCCGCATCCCAGCTGCACACACACATTCACAACAAACAATCAGCACAGAGCAGCCGCATCCCAGCATGCAACACTCTCCGCTTCTCACAGAACAAACCCTACAGCACCTGTTTGGGACACTGATTCTGACAGGAGCTCAGCAGCTGTTTGCCCTGATCATCCGCAGACGTGAACTTCCTACAAAACACACACACACTCGTCACTGAGCTTCTGAGATCCGTCCAGAGAGCAGCAGGAGAGTCACTCACACACACACACACACACACACACACACACTCACTCACTCACTCACACACGCGCACACACTCACACTAACACACGCACACACACGCACAGACTCACTCTCACACACACACACTCGTCACTGAGCGTTTGAGATCCGGCCGGAGAGCAGCAGGAGAGTCACTCACACACACTCGATGTAGAGGCTGGAGATCCTGCAGTGGCAGCGCAGACGGACCATCAGCCCACAGGGAGGACAGCAGCCGCGGTGACAGGCCAGAACACACGGGTGAGTGCAGCCCACAGGACGCGGCTTCAGACAGCCCTCCTCACACTGCACACACACACACCTAATGGTTAGAGGGTCAGACTAGTGACCCGAAGGTCGCGGGTTCGAGTCTCAGGTCCGGCAGGGATTGTCGGTGGGGGGAGTGAATGAGCAGCGCTCTCTTCCACCCTCAATACCACGACTGAGGAGAGATCCTTGAGCAAGAACAGATCCCCCAGTGCTCCGGGTGTGTGTGTGTGTGTGTGTGCACTACTGTGTGTGTGTGCACTTGGATGGGTTAAATGCAGGACACACACACAGAAAACAAACAGAAAGCCAGTCACTGTGAGGACAGAGCTCGTGGCAACAGGGTCAGAGGGTCATGTGACCTACCTTAGTTTTGTCTGAGTTTGGCACAGCAGTCACACGATGGCACTCCAAACTGCAGCTATGATTCCCACACGCTAAAGTCCGTCCACATGACCGGCCACAGGAGAACGGCCCACGAGTGTGACACGGAACCGGACTCACCTTCAACACACACACACAGAGAGAGAGACACACACACACAGAGAGAGAGAGACACACACACACACACACACACACAAACAAACAAAGACAATGATTCAGAGTCTTTATATTTCACTATAACCATATATGTATGCTATAACTAATGTATATAACTAATACGAGACTGAATGTTATAGATCTAATAGATAAATAGATCTAAATGTTTCTCAAGCCTACTGACGAACAGAAATAAATGACAAGCAAATGGACACCAACAATACAAAGAAATCAAATGCAAAATAAAACACTGCAGGAATGACATATACAGTGATTGTTCCTGAAGCGATGGAGTCCAGAGCAGTGAGCGAGTTTCTCTTGTCTTGTCTTGTTTGATGAACATTAATGACACGGACATTAGCAGATTATTAGGCTGCTGTCTCTTTAAGACCTGATAAAGATCCAATACACTGACACACAACTGATTTCTTTCTCAACTCTTGAAGTCACAGTGAGTGAGTGCTAACAAACACAAGTCATCACCTCCAGCCTGACTTTCAGTTCTAGAAGCGTTTGACCTTCGCTTTAATCTGAAGAATCCAAACCTCAGCTTATCAGCTGCAGTGTGAAATGAACCAGACACGCTGGTGTATGTGTTCACCTCATGTTCTCCAAGACAGGCTCTGTAGAGAAAAACAATACACAATGTTGTCATTTACAGCAGCAGGACACACAATGACACAATCTGTTTTAGTTGGACTCACTTTAAAGACACACACACAGAGTTACTTTAAACCATCTCACATACACTCACACACTTTTGGCCACAACTGACCGGAGTGTGTTTGCCATATGTGCAGAAAATCCCTACAACACAAACAACAAACACTGCCAAAAACATGCTTCCCCAGCATGCCTACAAATACACAGCATTGTGTGTGTGTGTGCGAGTTTGTGTGTGTGTGTGCGTGAGTGAGTGTGTGTGTGTGTACTGGTTTATATATCCTGGTGGGGGTGTGCGTGTGTGTGTATGAGTGTGTGTATGAGTGTGTGTGAGAGTGTGTGTGTGTGTGTGTGTGTGCGAGTGAGTGTGTGTGCGAATGTGTGTGCATGTGTGTGTCTGTGTTTGAGCGTGAGTGTGTCTGTGTGAATGAGTGTGTGTAAATGTGTGTGTGAGTGAGTGAGTGTGTGTGTGTGAGTGAGTGTGTGTGTGAGAGAGAGTGAGTGCGTGTGTGTGAGTGTGTGTGAGAGAGTGTGAGTGTGTGCGAGTGTGTGTGTGAGTGAATGTGTGTGAGAGTGCGAGTGTGTTTGAGAGTGCAAATGTGTGTGTGAGTGTGC
>NW_015627571.1:87955-88437 GCF_001515625.1 Sinocyclocheilus rhinocerous
GTGTGTGTGTGTGTGTGTGTGTGTGTGTGAGTGTGTGTGTGAGTGAGTGAGTGTTTGTGTTTGTGTGAGTGAGTGTGTGCATGTGTGTGCGAGTGTGTGTGTGTGCGAGTGAGTGTGTGTGTGCGAGTGAGTGTGTGCGTGCATGTGCGAGTGTGTGCATGCGTGTGTGTGTGTGTGTGTGTGTGTGTGTGTATACCTACTTAACCATATTTTGGGGACAAATTTGTACCCAAAAGTGAGCTAAACCTGACAAAATCTCCAAAAACCTCCCTTTGGGGACGTCCTCATTTGTAAAACTTGTAAAAAAAATAAAGTAAACAACGTTTATTTTAAATTGTAAAAATGCACAAAGTTTCCTGTAAGGGGTAGGTCTAGGGGTAGGGTTGGTGTAGGGCAATAGCACATACAGATTGTACAGTATAAAAACCATTACACCTATGGAATGTCCCCATTTAGATAGCTAAGTAAACGTGTGTGTGTGT
>NW_015627571.1:88847-93903 GCF_001515625.1 Sinocyclocheilus rhinocerous
TGTGTGTGTATGTGTGTGTGTGTGTGAGTGAGTGTGTGTGCTTACGTTGGGATGGGCTCCATGCAGGAGGGACACGGTAGAGCTGTTCTCACAAACGCAGGAGTTGTGGGTTGCTCCCATGGACCGGCCAGCATGGCCTGCAGTCACAAACTAGAGCTTCAGTGATATTTGACAGACAGCTATGAGATTCCACAATAAAAACTGAAACGCAATTAGAATTTCAGTTGAACATATAAAGAACACAAATTAAACAAATCAAACTAGCATCTTTTTTTCCACCAATGCCTGCTTTTATTCAGTCCAATCAGAAGGCACTGAGTAGCTAATGAGCAACTACTGCTTGGTTTATGAATATTAATTAGATAATGTAGTAGAGAGTATGATATTCAAAACGAGTATGACACACAGTGAGTTGAATTAAAGGGGTCATGAAGTAAAATCATATCAATCAACACAGTGTCCTAAGCAGACACGACACCTCGGCTGGAACAATAGCATACAAACTATGACTGATAATCTCAGGTACTGATCATGGGCAGGGCATTTGCGACTGAAAAGTACTGTGTGCAACTATCAAAAAATATTTAGGAGCACCAGTGCGACTGACCCGATCAGCATATTTGTGTTTTCACTCAGGGGAGCTTTAAAGGATTCTATACTTTCGTGTTTTTGCAGTGTTGAGTAATGTATCGCAGACATATGTTGATTCCTTGAATGCAATGTTAATCAGAATCCACTCACTTCTCAAAATACTGGAGTTTTGTTCATTGCTGAGTTATGCAAGCTCACAAATCTTCTCGTTATAACAAAGTGTAGACAAGGTGTAAATTAGGGGTGAGAATCGCAGGGTACCTCACGATACGATATGAATCACGATACATTGCTCACGATAACGATAATATCATGACACAGCGATTCTGCAATAATCTATATATTCTATAATGATTTATCACAATATCTATCTATGAAAACTAAATGCCTGTGAAAAGGTTAAGTGCAAGTTTTCTCTCTTTATTCAAGTCCAAACTGTTAGAAAACAGCACAAAAGTTCTGTAAATCAAATTTAACATGCTAAGTAAATTAATCATTTTATTCTTGGACTTACTAAAAGCTTACACATTTCTTTGTGTGTAAACCAACACTATATATATATACATAAACCTGGTACATTTAAAAATTTAGCTGCAGTGCTTTCTCAACCTTTCCTCTCCTCTCATCATAAAAACAGAGCCCTGCACACGACATGCAGGGAAAAAATAACCATTCACATCGCATCTTTTGCGCGCTCAGGTTCGTTATTTCAAATGTATGCAAAACTGACATCTTAAAGACGTGTGTCAGATGTCTGTACACAGCAGATGCTTTCCAGATCAAGAGATCTTTAACAGACATCTTGTAGACGTAAGTGTGCTATCTGGGTTCAGTGTGTGTGTAGTACACAAAACCACGCGTCTGCGCCATTCATTCACACAGAGACATGCAGAACATACAGGAATCATATTTTAAAAGCTTTTTTGCGGCTTAATATTCACAGATACTAGTCCATTACGCGATTTGATTGAAGTGTAATGACTTACTTTTGATTAATTCATCCAAACTTTGGCAAATTCCGTGACGTTTTGGCAAATTCATTCGGTTTTTATAACTGATTCTGCGATTCCGTCTGCGTTTTCCACATCACTGAAATCATAGGGCCCTATGTTTTGTTGAGCAGGAAAGAGGTGAGCATCGTACCCGGTCAGTGGCTTTAGTGCAAGTTTTCTCTCTTTATTCAAGTCCAAACTGTTAGAAAACAGCACAAAAGTTCTGTAAATCAAATTTAACATGCTAAGTAAATTAATCATTTTATTCTTGGACTTACTAAAAGCTTACACATTTCTTTGTGTGTAAACCAACACATTTAACTACTTATCAACTTTATATATAGCCTATATATTAGGGCTGCACGATAAATCGCATGCGATATTTAACGCGCATCTTATCAGTAAAGCCGGTTCTGTAATCAGTGGTAAATCTCCATCACGTTTCACATTGAGCAGCATTTACTACACAGAGCCGTTGTTCACTGACGAGCTGCGCAAAACCACGTTCATATTCACACGATTTTTTGCGCAGCTCGTCAGTGAACAACGGCTCTGTGTAGTAAATGCTGCTCAATGTGAAACGTGATGGAGATTTACCACTGATTACAGAACCGGCTTTACTGATAAGATGCGCGTTAAATATCGCATGCGATTTATCGTGCAGCCTTACTATATATATATACATAAACCTGGTACATTTAAAAATTTAGCTGCAGTGCTTTCTCAACCTTTCCTCTCCTCTCATCATAAAAACAGAGCCCTGCACACGACATGCAGGGAAAAAATAACCATTCACATCGCATCTTTTGCGCGCTCAGGTTCGTTATTTCAAATGTATGCAAAACTGACATCTTAAAGACGTGTGTCAGATGTTTGTACACAGCAGATGCTTTCCAGATCAAGAGATCTTTAACAGACATCTTGTAGACGTAAGTGTGCTATCTGGGTTCAGTGTGTGTGTAGTACACAAAACCACGCGTCTGCGCCATTCATTCACACAGAGACATGCAGAACATACAGGAATCATATTTTAAAAGCTTTTTTGCGGCTTAATATTCACAGATACTAGTCCATTACGCGATTTGATTGAAGTGTAATGACTTACTTTTGATTAATTCATCCAAACTTTGGCAAATTCCGTGACGTTTTGGCAAATTCATTCGGTTTTTATAACTGATTCTGCGATTCCGTCTGCGTTTTCCACATCACTGAAATCATAGGGCCCTATGTTTTGTTGAGCAGGAAAGAGGTGAGCATCGTACCCGGTCAGTGGCTTTAACCAGCACCTGGTCGTGACACGGAGCCGGACAGAGGTGGACACAGCCGGGTAACGGCCGCTGGCAGGGCTGCTTACAGAGCGGACACGGGCCGGAGTGACACCGGTGCTGCTCCTGAGACGAGTGATGGCACGACGCCGGCTTCCTGCAGAGACAAGCACACTTCCTGTGACGCCATTCCACACGACTGGACAGAAGTGGACAGGAGACCTGCGTACCTGCAGAGCTGCTTACAGCGCGGCGGCCTGGTGCTCCTCTCTCTCCCTCAGGGAACAGAGATCACAGTCCATCCACAATCACACCGCACCTCCACCATCTCCGGACACGGATAACAGCTGCCTGAAACACACACACACACACACACACACACACACAGAGAGAGAGACACACACACACACACACACAGACACACACACACACACAGACACAGAAACACACACACACACAGAGAGAGAGAGAGAGACACACACACACATACATGTGGTGAGAAAGAGAGAGAGAGACACACACACACACACAGAGAGAGACACACACACACATAGAGAGAGAGACAGACACACACACGCGGAGAGACACACACACGCGCACAGAGACACACACACACACACACACACACAGAGAGAGAGAGACACACACAGGAGATCAGACAGGATCGTGTATGACATCAGCTCAGCTACAGCTGTGAGAAATCTGGCTTTACTAAAGATGAAACGGATCGTAGATGATCCATACGGACCAGGCCCCATGCATGGTCCTCAGGTCCTTACACTGGCTTCCAGTTATATTTAGGATTGATTTTAAAGTACTTTTACTCGTTTGTAAATCACTCAATGGCCTAGGACCTAAATACATAGCAGATATGCTCACTGAATATAAACCTAACAGACCACTCAGATCATTAGGATCGAGCCAGCTAGAAATACCAAGGGTTCACACAAAACAAGGGGAGTCTGCTTTTAGTTATTATGCCGCCCGCAGCTGGAATCAGCTTCCAGAAGAGATCAGATGTGCTAAAACATTAGCCACTGTAACACATTTCGTAGGTCAGGAAGGAGGTGGCGGGAACCGGCAAACATTCAAACACAATTTAATAATAAAATAAACACAAAACTGAAAATAGCGCTACAGCCCCTCACGGACGACTGCCACGCACAAACAAAACCAAAACAACATAAATAGTTCAGGCCTGGTCCTCTCTAGTCGTCACTCCTCCTTTTATCCTTCCGCAGCTCCTCCGTGGGACTCGAGACTGATGAGTGGCGCAGGTGTCCCTCATTATCATTCACTCCACTGGCCTCGTTCCGTTCCCACGGCTCTCGGCCCCGGCCAACTCGTCACAGCCACATTTAAATCCAGACTCAAAACTCATCTGTTTAGCTGTGCATTTATTTTATTGAATGAGCACTGTGCCATGTCCGAACTGATTGCACTGTATTTTATGTATAATCATTTTCTATTTTTAACCGTTTTAAATTCATTTAAAATAAATTTTTAAATAATTTTAAAAGTTTTTAAATTCCTTGTTTTATTGTTGTGATTATTTTTTATGATTATTTTACTTCCTTTTATGTAAAGCACTTTGAATTACCATTGTTTATGAGATGTGCTATATAAATAAACTTGCCTTGCCTTGATAGGTGAGTAACGTTGATTTTGCTTTGTTTCACACAACTTATCCGTGTTGGCTTTTGTTTGAATATACTTGTGTCATCTTCTTTTGTTTCCGCAATCGTCGTTATGCCGGGGTTGTGTACCCTGTGTGGGGTGGAGATATTAAAATAGGGGCGAGGTCCTGTCGGGGTATGGGCGTGTTTGTTTTAGTGCTTTCAAATATCAACATCGTTTGGCAAAAATCACTTAGTGCACCTTTAGGTTTACCATCATAGAGTGAAAGTTTATCATTTGCACCTGTTGAATGGCACGAAACACCGAATTGATTCCTCTTTCACGTCTCTTTGCGCTTGAACAGACACATATACACAAAGTTATGTTTTTTCAAAAAAAGGGTGTTAACCATATTTTCTACTGATTGAGAGGAAATACTGCAGTATATTGACTTAGAATGCCCTATTTTACTGTCATGATGAGTGAATATTGTCAAAAAATACCACTAAATAGTGACTAAACACGACCCCTTTTAAAGGGGTCATATGATGCGATTTCAAGTTTTCCTTTCTCTTTGGAGTGTTACAAGCT
>NW_015627571.1:97316-99816 GCF_001515625.1 Sinocyclocheilus rhinocerous
GGAAAGTCAGACCTCGCGTTTGCGGGACAGCACTGGCGAAATCTTCCAACTGAACCATAGCTAAGGTTTATCCAAAAAAAGTCGCTAGGTTTGTCAGTATGAATATTCTATGGGAAAAAGCAGCTAAATGGGTCTGAAAGTTGCTAAATCTAGTGCTGAAGTCGCACTTGTGAGACGCGGGAGCTGATGGCAGGGGGCGGTGGATATTTGTGGCGGTCAATGTGGATATTGTGGATGAGTTCTTCTGTGTCATCACGTTCTATTAGTTCTACAGCTTCAGTTTCGGAACTTTCACGTTTAGTAACACATACAGCTGTTCCCTCACCACAGTGCAACAGTGAGAAGGGACCCCTTTCAAACAGTGTCGCGTTCCGAACGTTGTTTAAGCGACATGCACCGGTATTGCGGTATTTAAAAAATTCATATCATAACAAAAATAAACACCGGTATTCGGTATGAACCGGTATACCGCCCAGCACTAGTCTGTGCATTTAGTCTTAAAGAGACATCAGCCTATAATTACCTGCTTCTCTCTGCTAATCAAACAACACAGCTTTAACAAAGATGAATCTTTATTTAAAGGGGTCATATGATGCGATTTCAAGTTTTCCTTTCTCTTTGGAGTGTTACAAGCTGTTCGCTGTGTGTTTCGTTGTGAAAGCGAAACTACTTTGTTTGGTCTTCCAAAAGAGGACACGACTAGAAATCAGTGGTTAAGTTGTATTTACAACGAAACAATAATGTACAGTATGTGGAAAATAATGTGTTTTTTGAACCTTAAACCGCATAAACACATTTCATTACACCAAATACACAAAATAATGTTCTTTTTAGCAACGTCATATGACGCCTTTAACTTATGTTGTGAGCACTATTGTGTTATTTTACACTTAATTATTACAATTCGGCACCTGAATACTACTATTACTGACTTTATTTGTAACTTTGTTGTATTCATCTATGCTTTTAATTTGTGTAATTGTTCATGTTTTATTCCTGACTTTATTAGTTAAGCTAGTAGTTTTTGCTGTGGTATAGAAGTACTTAAAGTAAGCTTTCAGTAATAAATTAAAAGCAAACTTTTTTTTTCTTTTGCAGATTAAAAAAAATGATCCGATCTGTGACTGAAAATCCGTAATGTGATCCGAACCGTGACTTTTGTGATCCATTGCACCACTAGGCTTCACCAAGCAGAAACGGCTGATCTGAATCCGGGCACACACTCGCCGCCTGACATTTGGATATCAGAGCAAAGATAGCAGGCGTTTGCCAGATAACATTGTTGTTCCAGACGCACATTTGCATTCGGCACACAGCAAGCAAAGGAGAGTGCGAGGCATCGGCGAACAATTAATCAGCGTGTGATAAACTCTATCCTCTGTTACCTTTCCCACACACACACTCCTGCTCTGAGAAAAGGTCAGCTCATTCATGCAGACCAACCGGACTCTGGCTGCACTGATAACAGCACACAGGAGGCGCTTCTGGCCCAGTGTGATCGTGACACAAACACAAGAGCCAATCAAACTCCCACACGAGAGTGACATGAATGCTCCCGTCTGCCCCGAGGACAGGAAACACTCCCGCTGGACACAGGAAACGCTCTGCCGGACGCAGGCCAGACGTCATGTGAGAGAGAGAGAGATGCATTCGGAAAAATAAAAGAGCCGAGAGATGGTGAGATTAGGAATGCTAACTCCTACAGCTGGGCAGAAAATAACGACTGCTCGATTTGAATCGATTCTCATTTCAAGAATCGATCTGTGCTGTCCCTGTTCATATGTGAACAAAACACCCATCTGATAAATAACAACAAGCTTAGTGCTCTGTTACTTTAATATGAAACAACGTCTGCTCATAAATTCTGTTCTTTTTATTATGAAATTCACACAAATACCATTTTCCATTGTTAATGTGTGGTGACAGATGACTGTAGTGAAGTGATCGTCTCTTACTCTTTACTACTAGTTACAGCAGCAAATAAACATGAATGAACATCAGAAGAAACAGAGCAACTCACTGGAATCAATCATGTCTTGGAAAGATGTCAATAAAACAGTTTGTGCTCAACATCACATTTACCTCAGGAAAGCCATTCAATGACTACAATTAGCAAGAAAAATAACTTTAAAGAGAAGCATTTTGCTAAAAATATGCACTATATTAAATATTCATTTCAATTTTATTTTAACCTGTTGTCTTCAATATTTAATGTATTTTTGTGTTAATCCATCATGAAAACAAGTTATGACTACTAACTCTAACTCTGGCCCAGAAGCGCCCACTTGAGATAGAAAGAGCCCGCCTGATCATCTGAAAACACTGTCTGAAGATTTGCAAATATCCAATCAGCCATGATGTGTTCTAACCTCAGAACACGTGTTCATGCATGAGTGTGTGTCAGCGTTCACCTTGGTGGCAGACAGACGGGCATTTGTGGTTCCTGCAGCCCAACATTCGACTGCAGCTCATGTCACACGGAGGGCAGTTCCCCAGACAA
>NW_015627571.1:104816-109741 GCF_001515625.1 Sinocyclocheilus rhinocerous
AGACTGACCCTCGGACACGGAGCACAGTCACCTGACCACGAGAGAGAGTGAGTGACTCGACTCACCGCAGCTCTTCTGTCTGAATACACTCATCCGTCAGTGTGAGGTGTGTGATACCTGCGTGACAGCTGTTTGCACAGGTGTGTATTCGGCACGGAAGCATCTGTCTGCAGACCTGTGCGCAGCTCTATGCTTTAGCGCTGCAGCGGCGCGGAACACGAGACGACTTCTCACACAGACAGGAAACACTCACCATCTTAGGACAGGGGGGGCACGGACCTGAAACACGCACACACACACACACACACATTTAATAGAGAGAATGAGGAGATGTCACAATGTTTTCATTCCGCGTTACATTTCGGGAAGGCGCCGCCATATTAGCATGATACACTATCCGTTGCCACGGTTACTTCTGATTCTCAATACAATATCTGCTTATCTTTTGGACAACTGTGAAAAGACAGCAGCAGTCCGGCATGTTCCCTTAAGAAAATTAACACGAATAAAACCAAAAATCATGGTTCTTGTAGCCACGGTAACCGCAAATTAACCATGGTTTTGTTACTTCAAATAATAATTGACAAAGAAGTATTAAGATAATATTTTTTGTGGTTATAAAAACAGACCTAGCCTTTAAAATGACTTAAAATGCATTAGTTTCTCTTTGTCTGTCTGTCTGTGTGTGTGATTCTCTGTCTGTGTGTGTGTTTCTCTTTGTCTGTCTGTCGGTGTGTGTGTGTTTCTTTGTATGTGTGTGTGTGTGTGTTTCTCTTTGTCTGTCTGTCTGTCTGTGTGTGTGTGTTTCTCTGTCTATGTGTGTGTGTGTACCTGGATGACACAGCAGCAGGCAGCGATGTCCACATGACGGTCTGAACTCACGCTCACACACCTGGCCACAGGAATGTGGGAGGAGCCAGGGGTCGGGCACAGGCTCCGCCTCCTTACCGCAGTAACAGTAGTATCTGGTGGGAGTCTGGTGAGGACTGTACTCATACCTGCACTTGGGACTGATGCAGACAGAGAGCTGTGACGTGACGCTCCAGCGCTGGGAACGCTGTGATTGGTCAGATACTCACCACGGCCACGGGTGATCTTTTTTGCCAAAATCCTCGTCGGTCACTGAGGACACCAGGAAGATAGAGTCTTTGGCCCATTTCTGAATGCAGGTGATGTGGAAAATACAATAACAGGCCACACAGCTCCACACCTGAGACACGGAGAGAGCAGACAAGCTGAGCGTGAATGTGTGTGTGTTTATGAGCGTGTGTGTGTGTGTGTGTGTGAGTGAAAGTGAGTGTGTGTTTGTGTGTGAGTGAGAGTGAGAGTGAGAGTGTGTGTGTGTGTGTGTGTGAGTGAAAGTGAGTGGGTGTTTGTGTGTGAGTGAGAGTGAGAGTGAGAGTGTGTGTGTGTGTGTGTGTGAGTGAAAGTGAGTGGGTGTTTGTGTGTGAGTGAGAGTGAGAGTGAGAGTGTGTGTGTGTGTGTGTGTGAGTGAAAGTGAGTGGGTGTTTGTGTGTGAGTGAGAGTGAGAGTGAGAGTGTGTGTGTGTGTGTGTGTGAGTGAAAGTGAGTGGGTGTTTGTGTGTGAGTGAGAGTGAGAGTGAGAGTGTGTGTGTGTGTGTGTGTGAGTGAAAGTGAGTGGGTGTTTGTGTGTGAGTGAGAGTGAGAGTGAGAGTGTGTGTGTGTGTGTGTGTGAGTGAAAGTGAGTGGGTGTTTGTGTGTGAGTGAGAGTGAGAGTGAGAGTGTGTGTGTGTGTGTGTGTGAGTGAGAGTGAGAGTGTGTTTATGAGCGTGTGTGTGTGTGTGTGTGTTTATGAGTGAGCGTGTGTGTGTGAGTGTGTGTTTATGAGTGAGCGTGTGTGTGTGTTTATGAGCGTGTGTTTGTGAGCGTGTGTTTATGAGTGAGCGTGTGTGTGTGTTTATGAGTGAGCGTGTGTGTGTGAGTGTGTGTTTATGAGTGAGCGTGTGTGTGTGTTTATGAGCGTGTGTTTGTGAGCGTGTGTTTATGAGTGAGCGTGTGTGTGTGTTTATGAGTGAGTGTTTGTGAGCGTGTGTTTATGAGTGAGCGTGTGTGTGTGAGTGTGTTTGTGAGCATGTGTGTGTGTGTTTATGAGTATGTGTGTGTTTATGAGCGTGTGTGTGTTTATGAGCGTGTGTGTGTGAGTGTGTGTTTATGAGCGTGTGTGTGTGTGAGTGAGTGTTTATGAGCGTGTGTGTGTCTGTGAGTCTCACGGCCTGTGTTCTCCTGACAGACGCGATGCAGATCAGACACGTGACTCCTCCAGACTGACACACTTCATGTAAATAATGACGCGTCTTCTCCAGCAGACGGATGTCAGTGTCACCTGAACACACACACACACACATATTTCTCCTCCTCTCTCACTAAATATTTGATATATAAATATATATATGTGTTTGTAAAATGGCACAGCTTTTTAAATATCTGAATGTACACTTAACGTCAGTCAAGCGTTATAATTATATGATGATAGAACTTCAGTAATTAGAATAACCACGTATGAATGCATATTAGTCATTTTAAATGAATTTAGAACTGGTGGTGGTGCTTAAGATATTGTTGGTCATTCAGTATTTCTGTAAAAAAAAAAGGGAGAAAAAACGAATAATAATAATACGGATAAGATAACAATACTACGAATTCTACTACTAAGAACAATATAAAACGCAGTAAGGATTAACGAGCTGCTGGATTCATGAATATTAATCAGGTTGTGTGCGTTCGCTCAAACTGATTCGCTGAAATCAAAACAGGGACGACAATAGGTGAGCGCCAGCCAATGAGATTGTCGTTTGCGCATTAGCTCCGCCCACTAACGGAGAGGCAGTTCTTAAAAGCTGAAGAGTTCTAAAGGTACGCCGTTATTTTGAAGCACTGTCAGAATTTTCGGCGAGTGAAAATATATCTGTGCTAAACTTCTACTGTGCCTCCACTGTTGAGTAAAATCTGAGAATGTATTAGCCAGTGGCTACTATTATACACCAGAGTGAAGATTTACTGGCACTGTAGAGGGTTGTGACAGGAGTGTGAGGTCAGTACCTGAGTGAATGGTGTACGGAGACAGAGCTGACTGGAGAATCTTCCACTGCTTCCCTCCTTCTTCACTAACATCATCCTCATCCTCAGAGGAAGAGCTGTGTGGCTCTGTGGCCAGTCTCCGGGCAGCCGCCTGGTCACACCTCCTGATCTCCTCAAACCTGGACTGAGACGAGCCTCCTCCTCTGACCTCTGACCCCACAGCTCCAGGAGGACGGTGACCCCGACCCTGACCCCGCTGCCTCCACGCCGCATCCATGACTGAGAAAACAACAGAGAAGATCAGGGTTCAGAACACTGGGAAACCACTGAAGAAACATAGTAAATCACCCACCCAATATGGTAAAACAGTGTAAAAAAAAACAAACAAACACCATTAAACCACTAAAATGAGTAGAACTGCAACATGAAACACTGTCAAATCACTAATGAAACGCAGCAAAAAGGTGAAACATGGTGAATGAGAGTAAAATCAGTGACAAAACAACGTAAGATCTCTAATGAAACAAGGTAAAACATGGTAAAGTCATTGACAAAAACTAAAACACGGTGAAAGCGTTACAGAACACATGTCAGCTTTCAATAAAAGCGACCGTTCCAATTACTAACCTTTTAATTAGTAATTGAATGAATCAGTTTATAATCATGAGGTAATATGCAAGAAATGTTAAGGAAAATGATTTGATATAAATAGAGTCTTACTCTAACGATCAGCCCTGGAATCAGGACGCATGAGGAAGACGGCAGCACCGAAGAGCATGATGGGAGATGTAGTCGTTAACAGAGCACGGTGAGGCGGAATCCTCTCGTAAAAACTACAACTCCCGTCAGCATTCAGATAGCGTCATTCAATGACACGTCCGCCTGTCATGTTACCAGTCCATCATTAGTAAAGGAAAAATAAACGTACACTACCAGTCAAAACTTTTTGTACAGTAAGATTTTTAATGTTTTTTAAAGAATTATCTTCTGCTCACCAAGCCTACATTTATTTGATCCAAAATACAGAAAAAACAGTAATATTGTGAAATATTATTAGAATCTAAAACAGCTGTTTTCTATGTGAATACGTGTTAAACTGTAATGTATTTCTGTGATGCGCAGCTGTATTTTCAGCATCATTACTGCAGTCTTCAGTGTCACATGATCTTCAGAAATCATTCTAATATGCTGCTCGAGAAACATTTCTGATTATTACTATTATCAGTGGTGTATAAAGTACCTGAAAGCCATACTTAAGTAAAAGTACAGATATCTTACCAGAAAATGACTTTGGTAGAAGTTGAAGTCACCGTTTAGAATATTACTTGAGTAAAAGTTTTAAAGTATGTGATATTTATTGTACTTAAGTACGAAAAGTATTTTTTAAATCTTAAACGTACTTAAGTATTGAAAGTAAAAGTACAAGTAAATGCAAAATGGAAAAGAAGCAAATAAATATATATATTGTGTAAGAACTTCATCCGGTACTTAGTGTCTTTCATTCCAACATAAGAAAACATTTCTGGAATATGAAGAATATGAAAAATGTATTTACACAGTTTAATGTATCTCAGAGGGGACATGGATGCATTTAACCTGCAGTTACAGATGCATAAATAATGTTTTGTTTTTAACATAAAACGTTAAATACTGATATTTGAAATAATTTAAAACATGAAAAAAAATAGTCGAAATGTGAAATTAAAACCGCCAGTAGGTGGCAGCAAGTGACTGTTAATGAGTGAGTCATCGAGATTCATTTAAACGACTGATTCATTCAGGAACAAAGCATTTGACTGTGTTAATGAGTGAATCACTGAATCATTTATTCAACCGATTCGTTCAAAAAGCTGATTCATTCAATAAGTAAACACCATCCATTGCTCA
>NW_015627571.1:110390-121814 GCF_001515625.1 Sinocyclocheilus rhinocerous
CTGTTAATGAGTGAGTCATTGAGATTCAGCCGATTCTTTCAAACGACTGATTCATTCAGAAACAAAGCATTTTACTTGTTAATGAGTGAATCACTGAATCATTTATTCAACCGATTCGTTCAAAAAGCTGATTCAATCAATAAGTAAACACCGTCCATTGTTCAGAGACGCAAAACAGTGCTGTGATCTTTGTTTGGAACTATTTTCGTTGGCAAAATTGAGCAAAAACAAGCAATATGATGTCTAAAATGTAAGTCACTTACTGCTTTACTGAACTTGTAATTAATGATTATTAAATGTGTTCATGCTGATATCTGCAGAAAAACGGTACTCTTTGTGTGATATAGATTGTTAACTATATTAAATTATATAAGTATAAAAAGCATACGGAGGCATTTTTTGCCGTCTATAATTTAGAATGCCTTGAATTTTGAGTTTTAATAGATTAATAAATCACGTGCGTGCACTCTCTGTGATATACTTGATAATGTCAGATCGCACATCATTACAGCACTTACCATATTATCGCAGAAGATATACTGTATATCGCACACTCCAGCCTCGACTTGAGTGGAAATGAATTCTCTGCAGTTGTGCGCGCACTTGTTTGCACATGAGCATGAGTGTAACTTGCAGACGCCAGACCACTGATTCGTCAAACCTGCTTCCCTGCAGTCCGTGTTCTTTTGACTTCTGACTATTTTGTAGTAAGTAATATGCTTCGGGGAAATGTATCGGAGTAAAAGTATACATTTTAATTAGGAAATGTAGTGGAGTAAAAGTAAAAGTAAAAGTTGCCTGAAATATAAAAACTCAAGTAAAGTACAGATACTCCCAAAAAATACTTAAGTACTGTAACGAAGTATTATTACTTCATTACATTACACCACTGACTATTATCAATATTTAAAACAGTTGAGTACTTTTTTCAGGATTCTTTGATGAATAGAAAGATACAAAGATCATAATCTCTCTGAAATAAAAAGCTTTTGTAACATTATACACTAGACCATTCAAAAGCTCTGAGTCAGTATTTTTTTGGGGGGTGGGGGTTAAAGAAATCATTACTTTTATTTAGCAAGAATGCTTTAAATTTCTCAAAAGTGATGATAAAGACATTTATGTTACAAAAGATTTCTATTTCAGATAAATGCTGTTCTTCTGAACTTTCTATTCATCAAAAAAACTTGAAAAAATTCTACTCAGCTGTTTTCTTTCATAATAATAATAATAATAATAAATGTTTTTGAGCAGCAGATCAGAATAATAGAATGATTTCTGAAGATCATGTGACACTGAAGACTGGAGTAAGGATGCTGAAAATACAGCTTTGATCACAGAAATAAATTACAGTTTAACAGATATTCAAATAGAAAACAGCTATTTTAAATAGAAAAAATATTTCAAAGTTGTACTGTTTTTGCTGTACTTTGGATCAAATAAATGCAGGCTTGGTGAGCAGAAGAGACTTCTTTAAAACATTACAAAAATCTTACTGTTCAAAAACTGTTGACTGTAAAAAAATTCACAATTTGAAGTCTTGCAAAACAAAGTTTCATCGATCACATCACTTTTGTGGCTTCTAGGACTTTTTGGTCAGGCTTGATAGTGTAAAACGGTAATAAAGAGCCGTTTTTAGTAGCGGCTAGCACTGGCCACACAGGGGCTGCATTTTGAGCCAGCTGAGGAATGTAAGGACGGCAGACCGCAGCACATAGCAGGAACCACAGGGCAGGCTGGAGAAACCAGCCTTCAGTCTTCAGCTGTTTTAAATATTGATAATCAGCAAATCAGCATATTAGAATGATTTCTGAAGATCATGTGACACTGAAGACTGGAGTAAGGATGCTGAAAATACAGCTTTGATCACAGAAATAAATTACAGTTTAACAGATATTCAAATAGAAAACAGCTATTTTAAATAGAAAAAATATTTCAAAGTTGTACTGTTTTTGCTGTACTTTGGATCAAATAAATGCAGGCTTGGTGAGCAGAAGAGACTTCTTTAAAACATTACAAATCTTACTGTTCAAAAACTTTTGACTGCTAGTGTATATAGAATAAGAGCGTCAAAACACAAACGCCATATGAAAGGGTCTGGTCAGAAATTCTTTATTGAAGATGTATTTAAAAAATTTTTACAGCCCATTTAGTTCTCTGATTAAACTTTTAACTGATATTGCCAGAGCAGCATCATTATTAGTGTTTCTCTCTAAGTATAAATGTTGATTACAAGAGGTTTGAGTGAAAATAGATCATACAGACTTTTGCTAACAAAAAGGATTCATTTTATGTTTATATTCTCTCATGATAGACATGACAGAATAAACATGTGATATAATCAGTCTAACCACAGATACATGCTGTGAACACCAATCATCTGTTCAGTGGTTTACATTTGCGTGCTACCAGTCGCAGGTAGACGGAAGAACCAAACAAAGATTTCTCAGATTTCTTCTTCATTCACACACTGCTGTGGTAGACTGACAGCCCAGGATAAATCTGATGTGTATCTACGGTTTTATCCATCCCCACAAATCCAGTCCAAACCACAGGCGGACCACAAAATATACAAGACTTCTGTTCAAAGTTCTAAAACTAATTTGTTTAATCAGGTTTGTCTGCAGCTTTACTTCTGGGTCTTTGATTAACTGCAGCTTTCGTCCTATTCCTTCTCTTCTTTCCTCTCCGGGTCCAGCATCTCAGAGAGCGCCGCTCCGTCTGTCATCTTCTTTTCTAATTTAGTCACGCGCTTCTTCAGTTTGCCTTGTGTGGCTTCATGTTCGGCTAAGAGGCGGGCGAGGCACGTCTGAAGGTCATCCAGCACGCTGCCGATCTTCACCACCTTTTCCTCCATGTCTTTGGGATCGGGACCCTGCTTGGCCAGCTCTAAATCCAGAAGATTGTCCTATGGATAAAAATGATAAAACATTAAAAGAGTGAATCCACGCTTTTATTGCTTCTGCTTAGTGTTTATGTGACCCTGGACCACAAAACCAGTCATAATGGTCAACTTTTTGAAATTTGAAATTGTTAGGATAGGACAATATTTGGCTGAGATACAACTATTTGAAAATCTGGAATCTGAGGGTGCAAAAAAATCTAAATATTGAGAAAATCGCCTTTAAAGTTGTTCAAATTAAGTTCTTAGCAATGCATATTTCTAATCAAAAATAAAGTTTTGATATATTTACGGTAGGAAATTTACTAAATATCTTCATGGAACATGATCTTTACTTAATATCCTAATGATTTTTGGCATAAAAGAGAAATTTATAATTTTGACCCATACAATGTATTGTTGGCTATTGCTACAAATATACCCCATCGACGTAAGACTGCTTTTGTGCTGCAGGGTCACATAAATGCATTCCAGACAGCATGCATGATGCCTGAGTAGAGCATTTGGAAGGGAAATCTCTGAAATATCAGCGCACACTGACAGCGCTGCAACGTCAGGCAGAAGCCCAGGTTTGTCACAGCACATATCCAGTGCGATGAAGCCCACGACTGCTCTTTGATCTTATACTACTAGAAAAGTTTTAATAGTTCATATACTTTTTTGAGGAACTGACAGCATGCAGAATATGGCTGTCTTTAGCGCACACATAAGTGGCATTGCAATGCGCAGCTGCGGTTGAAAACTAACTCCGCTAACAAGGAACATTCTCAGAACTTCGGCTAACGATCTGGTTTTCTCAAAATTATATGCAAACGCTCTTCCAGTAACGTTAATGAACATTTGTTCAGAGTTATCTGCTCTTTACTAATCTTCTCAAAACATTAGCACAAAAATCTTTTTACAATTTCTGAAACATTTTAGTTGGACGTTCATCTAAAGTCCAAAGCATACTTCGGTTTTTATGCAAAATGTAAAATTTCATCATCAGAATAGTATGTGTGTACAAGCAGCACCTGAATTTTGTGACTGTGTCTTTGTACGTCGCACATGCACATTGACTTGGTTTTGCACTAATCAGTTGCTCCACAAGGTGGCAGCACTGGCCCGGGCACTACAGAGACGGAACAACAACAACAAAATAGCGGAGACTGCAACAACAATGACATACCAGCAACTTATTGAATGAAGTGTACAAAGACATTTTTATCGCTCATAACTTCCGGAGAAAAACAGCGCAGACACTGGACTAAGAAGAATCTTTCTACAGTGCATGTGCCAACCGCGTGCGTTCACGCACGATATCAAATGGAGTATACTTTGAAAGGCTACGCATACGACTGTGCTGTACTACAAAACGTCCGGAGAATATTTAAAAAGAACATTCCCATAACGTTTGCATGTTCCTTTAACGCAATGATCACCAACCTTTTTAGGCCCAAGATCCCTGACCTCGGCCTTTATGAAAGACAAGATCTACCTATTGAAGAATTGATAGAAAAAGACTGCCCAGATTGTACTTCCAATTTGAGGCCTTTTATTTAGTATTTTAATTAGTGATGCACCAATCATAGCCGATTCAGAATCAGATTTTCTTTTTTCTTCCTTTTTTAACTAGCAAATTGGCTGATTCTGATACTTATTTTTTTTAAAGCAAATTTATTATTGGCTATTTGCTTTATAACAAACAGACTGGCCTTAAATAAAAAATATCTGTAGCCATTTGAAATTAGAGGTAACCACTGCATTTTAATCACGATACAAACAAAGATGCTACACACATGTTGCATGAGCAGTTGTTTTTTTTAAAATAGATTGTATAATTTTAGGATTTAAAGCAAAAACAGAATGGTCTGACTTTAGGTTTTATTTATTTATACATAAAACATATCTGCATGAAACAAAAACAGCAGGTCTGAATGAGACGCAAATACACTCTCTGCCAGCAGGTGGCACTTATGAACCAGCCGCGATATAGCGTTTCCTTGGTTACCGCTGTAAACAGAGCTGCGCTTTATACAGAGATAAGAGAAGTAAACGCCATTGCCATCAAAACTTTTCTCAAGACAGTTCCCTTCAGTGATACTGTTACAGTATTTTCTCTTCTTTGTGCTCGTCTTCAGCATCTCTGGCCTCTGTTAAGTTCCTGTGCGTGATGTATTTTTCTTTATCACTGTCTCAGTAGCTACCGAAAATAACAGGAAAATACAGTACAAAGAAAGGAGAAATGTAATGCATTTTTGTACTTATTTTACTGTTATTTTCGGGATCTACTGGGACAGTGATAAAGATCAGTTGGCGATCATGAAGAATTTATTTTTTGTTCCCACTCTTATTGACCGTCATGCCGCGTGGTGCCGGTTGACTACTCGCGCTGTGAGACGCGCTCTCTGTGTGTGTGTGTGCTTCAGTGTCTGCGCTTAGAAAACCGGCCCGAGTTGAGCTCTCTCTTGTGTCGTCAGATTTATATATTATATGTCTGCTCTTCTCTTATTCCCACATATTGACATTTTTGGACGTTTTATGCGACGTGCAGCAAGTGTACGTTAGCTTATGTCCCGCCGGTTCATATGTACACATCTAACCTCCTAACCTAACCTCCTAACCCTAACCTAAGCCTAATCCTAACTCTAACCACGCAGCAGATTCGTTCTGAATGAATTGCTTCCCAAATCATCCCTCCCTAAGATTTTCGTCTCGTTTTTATTCGTTGACGAAAATGTCAATAGCTTTACGTCATAGTTTTTGTCATTCAAAAAGAGTTTTAGTTCATTATTGTCTCGTTGTCGTCAGTGAAAAAAATGTCGTTGACGAAAATTATTCGTCAACGAAATTAACACTGGTTCGATGCATTACTCTCTCGAGGCCGTTTACTGAACCGCATACCTTCATAAGGATTTGTCGTCCCTTCTCCTCCAGCATGGCCTTGGCGTCCGGATATTCGGTCAGCGCCTCCATCAGGTCGTCTTTGGACAGGCAGAAGAGGTCAGAATAGCCGATGCTGCGGATGTTGGCGGTTCTTCGGTTGCCTGCCCTACTGCCCTTGATGTTGAGGATGCTGATCTCTCCGAAGTAGCTGCCGTCGCTCAGCACCACGAACTGCGTGACTCCGTCATCGGCCACCACAGCCAGTTTTCCTTCCTTAATGATGTACATCTCGCGGCCGATGTCGCCCTTCTTGCAGATGTAGTCTCCGGGGCTGTAGACCTGCGGCTGAAGCTTCAGCACCAGCTCCACCAGCAGCCCGGCCTCGCAGTCCGCGAAGATGCGCACCTTCTTCAGAGTGTCCAGGTGGACGTTTATAGCGACCTCCGCCCGCAGCTTGTCCGGCAGGTACTTCAGCACTTCTCTCTCATCGACTGCTTTCTTGTTGGTCCACAAGTAATCGAACCACTTGATGACCCGTTTCTCCAGGTCTTTGGTGACCTTTCGGAAGCTCATGTACTGTTTGATAGCGTCGATGCGAGCCTGGAAATCCGCTCGCGCCGCGTTGGCGTTGGTGATCATGGAGCCGACATTACCGACGATGGTGGCAAAAATCAACACGCCGACCAAGAAGTCCGTCACCACAAAGAAGTACTCTGAGTTTTTGACAGGGGGCGGCGTTTCGCCGATGGTGGTGAGCGTGAGCGTGGACCAGTACATGCTGTATGCGTACTTTCTCTCCAACCGGCCAAACTCCGGGTTCGAGATGTCCGGATACACGAAAGCGTCCGACCCGAAGCCAATGGCCTTGGAGAAGGAGTAATACATGCAGGCGTTCCAGTGGATGATGATCACGATGTACATGACGAGGTTGAAGATTCGGAACAGGTTGGGAAAGTTAGTCCGTGTTTCGGTGCGCTGGAAAAACTCGAACAAGCGGTTGACCCTCAGTAACTTGTTCATGCGAATCTCGGGGTAGTTCAGACCAAAGTAGAAGTAGAAGATGTCGGTCGGAACCATAGAGGCCAGGTCCAGCTTAAACTGGACGCTCTGCATGTAGCGATCGCGAAGTTTCTTCTCATCCTTCACCAACAGCCCCTGCTCCAGATATCCTGCAGACGAGCACAAACACACCGAGATTTCAAGTCGTCACCTTTATTTATAGAGTGCTTTTAACAATACAGATTGTGTTAAAAAGCAGCTTTACAGTATTAAATAGGAAAAATAGTGTGTAGTAATACAAAACAGTAAACACTCAATTTTCAGTTAAAGTATGTTCTGTCATGACAACTCTCAGAGGGATTTGCATGGTAATATACACATGACAGTGTTAATGTATTTGGTCTTGGTGGAATAGATCTGCTACGCTGCTGCTGCTGCCAATACATCCACAACATGCTGCTGTGAGCATGTAAGAAATACTGCTGCTGCACATATAACGTACATGAAATAACCCCCATATAGCATACTTGAATCACCTCGTAGCAGATCTATACAGGTGGAGCTGGGGAAGGTGGAGGGTTTCTGAAGTGCACTGCTACTGCTACAGCAAGCACTAGACATATATTTAAATGTTGAGCAGCGAGCTCATTGGCTACCGATACATCAGCTGTGCCATGTGATAATGATGTCATTAGGTCAGATTAAGTTAGACCTATCGAACTGCGTCATCTAGAGTCTCATGCCAGAACTCTGTATTTCGTCATTGATTCAGTGATGTCATCGTCCAGCTCAGCTCAGTTCAGTTCAAATAGTGTCTGTGCACTCAAGTTGACAATATGATTTCAACACGCTCGGACGTTTCTCCTGATGGAGCTGGAACTCACCTGTCCTGGTCCTGAACACCATGTCCAGCAGATACACCAGATCTGATAAGAAATCCAGGATGAACCAGTTCATCAGAAAGTCCGACTGCAGCTCCTCAAAGCAAGCTCTGAGAGACAGATAGAGAGAGAGTCGAGCTGAGATCCACGGACTAAACTATCAGAGAGCAGAGTGTTGTTTTGTGACGTGACAGGCACCTCGCTATGATGAGAACCCAGTTGTACATCACAGGACACGTGATCATGAAAAGCCAGTTGTAGTACATGTTTCCCGCCGGATCCACAACTTCAATCTCCTTTGGTCTGGAACACAAGAGTATAGAGTTATAGAGACTAAATGCAGAACAGTAACAGTTCCAACACGCATCCCATCTCCCAACGAACAGATCACGATTCTCTAATGGCATAAATATTACATGCTTCACCTTTAACAAATATACAATATCAAAAACAAAGAGACAAAGATGATGGAGTCTGACAGTCTAAACAAAGATGAACCTACGGTTCTTTCTTCTCTTTCTCTTTCTCTTTCTCTTTCTCTTTCTCTTCTGCTTCTTTTTTCTTTTCCTTCTCCTTTTTTTCCTTCTTCTCTTTTTTCCTGGAACAACACAAATATGTAGAGTAAACCATCAATGAATGAATGAATGAAGCGAATGTTTGAAAAATCATCTCATCTTACTCTTTCTTCTCCTTTTTTTCTTTCTTTTTCTTCTTCTTTTCCTCTCTGTGAATATAAGACACATAATGATAAAGCGGTCAAAGCACCTGAAGCGTAAGTGTGTGTTGTGTGTGTGTATGAACTCACTCTTCATTGCTATTGCTGTTGTTGGTGTTGAAGTAAGGTCCAGCTTCTGGGTGCTTCTCTTCTCTTCAGAAAAAAAAAAGTCAAATCAATAACCGATAACTTATCGATCATTAACCAACCACTGATTTCTATCCGAGATAATAATCCATTTATCCGTCACCCATAATGCATTGCTCACATAATGTCCTCTGCGGCCATCGCAACCTCCACCCCCTCCAGGAGAAATGTGGGTGGGGCCAGAGGCCTCATTCGAGCAGACATCACGGCTGATTGGTCAGGCCACCTGTCCGTCACACAGTACTGCAGAAAAATCCACATTTCACATTTTAGAAACTGTGCAGATACAGTTCACAGCAACTGAGATTTAGATTCTCTTCAATATGTTTCAGTATCAGAAAGCAGTTATAATAAACTTGTTATTTTAACTGGACAACTCAAAATAGGAAAAGCCGAATAAACACTTTTACTAAAACGAACAATGTCCCAAGTTTTAAAAAAGAAAGACAACAAGCAGTACCAGATTTCTGTTCTGCTGAAATTTTAACAGTAAAAATCTCTCAGTATGTCATGAACACAAGCAGCACAGTCTCTGCAGCCTTATCTCCCTTTTATTTTCATCCGAAAGGACAGAGATGAAGTGTAAATCTATCTAAATAAAATGAAATAATAATAACAAATCGAGCAGTTTGTATCCATCGGTACTCACCTTCTGCTGCCTTCACACACCTGAGCGCCGCACTGACATCATCATCATCATCATCCTCATCATCATAGTCACAGGTGTGCCAGTGAAAGCATGAGCTCATTCTCTCACACACAAAAGCATGAGAGTATGTTTGGGATAAACCTGGAACGCTGATAATTTTGTTGAGTATTCCCAACGATGGCGGACCACGAGAGGATTTCAGAGTGGCACAGCAGGATTTGGGATTACACAGATGACAGTCACCAGGTCACTCATTCTCTCTCTCTCGCTCTCTCTCTCACACACACGCTCACTCACTCACTCACTCACACTGGGGCCTGAGCAAATCCACTGAGAATCTGAGACAGAAAAACCACAGGCTTTCTCACGAAGTCAATATCAACCAGAGGACTGAGAGACGGTTCATGCAGCCCTCGTTTGAGCTCTCGGTCTCAAGTGTGTGCTGATCAGAGTAAGAGTTTGTATTCGCTCTGCCACAGACAAACTTACAGTGAAACATCAGTGTTCCCCGTGTGTCTTCTTTAGTGTGTTTCGTGTGTTTGTGTTCTTTATTTTGCGACGTTCACCTTGAGTGCAGCAGGTTGAGAGATTATCTGTCTGATAATGTGCCTGTCAGCTCTCTCCACTGATTACCATAAACCCGTTAATCCTGCAGCGTTCAGGTTAACTCAACACTTCATCCGTGTTAAAGACTCTACCAGAGGAAACAGATACAGGCACCTCATTACAGTTTTCCTCTCACAGCATCATCACATTATTTTACCTGTGAATGTGAAAATAGTTCTCTAATAACTATTGTTATTATCTAATAGTTATGGAATCTGCTTTTTTTTTTTCAAGTACTTTGCTGTATTGTTATATGATATGAACCTCTACAGTTTAAATCTTAAAGAACTTTGTGTCACGGAGGACAACATCTGCTCATTTCTCATTAAGTTCACTATTTTTACCCACAATTCTTTAAATAACAGAACAGATTAAAACTTCTAGGTTATTTACTACAGGAACAAACCGTTATCAGTAAATAAACATCGAATGACTTGGGAAACACACCAACAGAGGACGGCACCAGACTTTAATGTAAATAAACGAATCCACTGAACGGCAATGCTACTGAGGTCAAAGGTCACACATATCCAGAGGAAATGCCAAGTTCTCACAGTAACTCACATCCTGAAAATAACGATCAGCAGTTCGATCTCACTCCAGTGTTATTCCAAGGCAAATAACAGAAACAGGATAAGCACAATTCATTCGTCTCGTTTATCTGCTAGTGTCTCGTGTGTGTAATCAGACAGATTTCTCCTCCTCTGTTGACTTAAAGTAAAACCTCAGTGTTTCCGAAGTATAAACTTTAATAGGAGAGTTGGGTTTAAAACTGCAGTGATTGTTGGATACGCCACTGAACTACAGTGACAGTAAAGAGAATTGAATGACATATCTGGGGTTTTAATATTCATTGAAAATTAATTATTATTCAAAAATTTATATTCATTGTATGGAATTAGCTATGAACAGCTGAGCTTGCTGAATAATTTGAACTGAATAATGACACCATATTGTCTGTAGAGCTGCTTTATGTCTGAAATAGAAGCTGTAATTATAACCGAAGTTATTTTAGAAATCAGCACAGAAGGCATCAGTGAAAACCCTTTGATTTTCTGATCAGTGGGTGTTTTTCCTCTGGCGTGTTTGTGGTCAGAGGCCTTTCTCTGTCTGCCCCCGAGCGTCCGGCCGCGCTGCAGCAGGGGTCTGGGGCCGGGATTGGGCCCCGTGCCCTCCATCACACCCATGCTGGGTGAACCCACGCTGATGGGAACCATATAGATCACTTGAGAAAACACACATCTCATCATGGGACAATCCATAAACTGTGTCTTTTAGGGAAGACGTGCAGGTAACAGCTCACACAAACATGAAAATTACGTTACTGTACATATTCAGTAGAACGTGATGCTCTCAAAACTGATAAAAACACAATGATAGCTTTATGTCATGACAAAAAAAATTGCACTGTCCAGTCACTGTCCGCTTTTATTGTGAGGGAAAAAAGCAGCATGGACATTTGGCTAAACATCTCCTCATGCTCCACAGAAGAAAGTCTTAAAAAGATTATTATTTAAATTTTTTGTTCAATGAATCTTTGTGTGTGTGTGTGTGTGTGTGTGTGTGTGTTTGTGTGTGTGTGTGTGTGTGTGCGTGAGTGTGAGTGTGTGTGTGTGTGTGTGTGTGTGTGTGTGTGTGTGTGTGTGTGTGTGAGTGTGTG
>NW_015627571.1:121824-122740 GCF_001515625.1 Sinocyclocheilus rhinocerous
GTGTGTGTGTGTGTGTTTTTACCTGAGCTGCGGCTCCTTCCTCTGAACTGTCTGAGTCTGACTGAAATAAAAATTATTCAATGTCTTAATTCAATTCATAAACAGATTTTTATCCGATGTGAAATTGTGCAAACACACTTACGATTACAGCCTGCTGGACAAAGGAATAGACCTAAAAATCACACAAAAACACCCAAAGTGAGCCTCTACAAAGACGTGAAGGAATAACAAACTGTGTGAGGTTTGACTTTAGAGTTACAGAATGAGAAAATGTTTGATGAACGAAGACAACGGAACAACGGAGTACGGTCACTGACTGACCTGCAGAGGGACGTTACCAAATTTGACATCTGAAACAAAAAGAAATCAAGAAAGCCATCAGGACGGAGCAGGCTGAGCAAGCGTGTGTGAACTGAGAGCTGCTCTGTACCTTCCCCTGCAGAGGCAAAGACTCAGACGGGACATGGGCGGGGCTAGGGGCAGAGTCAGGGGCTACACTCACAAACACTTTTCATTGCTCTAGTATGTAGGACACGCTCACCTTGCTGTTGTTTGCCTGTGGAGTTTGGCTGCGCTGTGTGTTCTGCTCAGTCCCGGTCATTGGTATCAGAACCGAGTGAGATCCATACGGCCTCATCACCGATACCGGATACAGCAGCAGATTGAAACCCTCTCCAACAGGGAACTGAACACAAATGCACACATACAAAAGTATGGGTATTTCTATAGCAGACACTCTTGAAGAAATGTGACCCTGGAGCACAAAACCAGTCATAAGGGTCCATTTCTTTTTTATACATCATCTGAAAACTTTCCATTAAATAAGCTTGGCTATGGTTTGTTAGGATAGGACAATATTTGGCTGAGATACAACTATTTGAAAATCTGAAATCTGAGGGTGCAAAAAAAATCTAAA
>NW_015627571.1:124068-124211 GCF_001515625.1 Sinocyclocheilus rhinocerous
CTCTCTTGAAGAAATGTGACCCTGGAGCACAAAACCAGTCATAAGGGTCCATTTCTTTTTTATACATCATCTGAAAACTTTCCATTAAATAAGCTTGGCTATGGTTTGTTAGGATAGGACAATATTTGGCTGAGATACAACTA
>NW_015627572.1:0-459 GCF_001515625.1 Sinocyclocheilus rhinocerous
ATTTCCAAGAAAAAAATATTGTCTTATATTTGGGACAATACGGTAAGTAAATTCTGTAAAAGTAGTAATACCATTATAGTATTCCCTGCTGAAAAAAAATAGAACCCCTCCCAAAATACAATAGAAATTTTAATGGATTTAAGGGTTATAATGGTAATTATATTGGCTTTAATCAGTGGCGGCTCGTCGGGGGAGGCAGGGGAGGCACAGTTTCCCCATAATTTTGAGGTGAAAATGGGAGGAGGACGATTTAATTTTAATAAAATTCACAATTCATTTCAGTTCATGTCTCAGAATGTGTATTTTTTGTTTGTAATTTCACAGTTGTAATACCATAACGTGAAAGCGCCACTTTTCTATCGCGAATGTGCCGAATCTGCTGATGTAATGGCAACCGCTAATGATAGAGAAGGGGAGGGGGAGGCCGGGGGAGAGCTGAGCTCTCATGCCTCCGTTGGT
>NW_015627572.1:1293-1414 GCF_001515625.1 Sinocyclocheilus rhinocerous
GGAATTTTGTAATTGTTTTAATGGAAACCATAAGAATTTCTGTGATGGTTTCTGTTATTTTTTTTATTTATTTTTTAGCAGGGTACTGATACCCATACTGTGCTGCACACTATTGACAATA
>NW_015627573.1:0-1030 GCF_001515625.1 Sinocyclocheilus rhinocerous
GGCACTTTTAAGAGCCACGTCCGTCTTGTTAACCTGTACTTGTCTTTCTGTAGCTAGCTCGCTCTTTTCTCGCTATCTCTCTCTGTTTACATCTGTAGCTGTCGTATCTGTCCATCTTTCTGTTTCTCTCAATAGGTCCTACAAAAACTCTCTTTATTTTAACACATTGTCTGTCTGATTTTTTTAATTAATCCAAATTCAGGCCCTGCCCATCTTGCCAGACTCCCAATCAGGCAAGCAGGAAAAGTTGTTATGTCTGCTTTGGAAGTCTGTCTACTAAACAGAAAATAAAAGACAAAGTGATTTCACTGGATTGCCAGTGGGGGCAATCTGTAATGAAAAGCAGAAATGCTGGGCGTATAATTGATTCTGCCCGTATTGCGGTAAGTAAAATGCAAATTTTTCATTAGTGTTATTTGAAGTGTAACTGAAAGCCTATGTTTGTCACATAGTGAACATAGACTAGTACCAGTATGATGTGGCCTTTATAAACTTAGTCTTATTTCATACAAGGAAGACTCTTTATCTTTAAATTGTGCTAAAGAGAAACAAGAAGTTGTGTTATCTGTCAAATAATGAGTCAGTCATGTTGGCAATGGTAGAAACTGAAAGAGTACCTCTGGCCTTATCTGAAATTGAACTTTGATCATATAAAATACAAGATGCATTAATGTTTTTTCTCAAATAATAATCTTTATGAAACAGATTAAGGGCTAATTTTCTTGCATTGCACTCCATTAAATGACCTTAAAATAAAATTGCTTTATACAGTACTAATGTATCTAATAATTCAGTGGGTTTAACTAATGTGTAGTAACTGCTTTTGTTCATTTCAGGTGCGGAAACTTGAGGCAGTGGGTTACAAGCCTATTTTATTTATTGGCAAGCAAGATAAAAAGGCTTCAAATAAGTGGGTTGCAGACATAATTACCCATCTGCACCCCACTCCTGTCACAAGAAATTTTATGGAGAAGATGCGAAGGGATTATGAATTTATCTTGACTAAGGGTAAGAGCAAGATTTTTGTTCA
>NW_015627574.1:0-492 GCF_001515625.1 Sinocyclocheilus rhinocerous
CCACTCAGCATTTTCACTGGCCACAATTTTGTTGCTGGAAAATTATGTTTTATATAACTAAAGTTACTGCATATTAAAATTTATTTGAATTGATTTCCAGGTCTTTATTTTTTATTTTTTTGCCTATAAAAAGGGCATTTCCCCCTAACCTTATTAAATGCATGTGTCATCTTTCATATCAAATTCTTACATTTTATTAATAATTTCACTTAATATAATAAGACTCTATAGGGCTGTTACCAATCAAATGAAATCAGTATTAACAAAACCAAATTTTCCACTGCTGGAGAAACAGAAGCAGCTGAAGTGACATTTAGATGCATTTACACAGACAGTTTAATGAAGCTGAAATGTAGCCTGAATGCATTAACACTGCAAAATTACAACAGCATAAATAATGCTGTGAGTTTGGTGTTTTACATCAGGTTTTTTTATTTACAAATATGAAAGTTGTAAAAATAACCTACCTACCATTGTTCGGGAGGCAGACAC
>NW_015627575.1:0-335 GCF_001515625.1 Sinocyclocheilus rhinocerous
GCCATAGAACCAACCAAACATCATAGGTCCAGCATAGGAGACTGTGATGCAGGAAGTTCCCACCTAATCTCGGTCAGGTGGAGAGATGGTGGTTACAGGGGAAGGGGAAGATAAGGGCAGATGTAAAACCCACAAAGGAAATGAGTAGATACTGAAGTAACACTCTGATCCGGACGAAAGGGCTGACGCCTTGTCTGGATCACATCCCTTAGGTCTTGCTTACCTCCCTTTGACCCGTGATTCCTCCTACCCCTACCCGCAGGCGGAGGAGGAGAGCGAGCCGCGACACTAGCCTTCTGTGCCCGTCTCTGATCCTCAAACCGAGACGGGCCAGG
>NW_015627575.1:460-604 GCF_001515625.1 Sinocyclocheilus rhinocerous
AACTTCTCGACCACCGTCTCAACGGAGGTACCAAAAAGTTCGGAAGGCGAAATCGGAGCATCGAGAAGAAAGCCCCTCTCTTTCTTCCTGATATCTGCTAGGTTCACCCACAGATGTCTCTCCATCACTACCATAGCCGCCATG
>NW_015627576.1:0-3302 GCF_001515625.1 Sinocyclocheilus rhinocerous
TCAAACTGATAAGCGATATTAACAACGCCATTGTTTACAATACAATCAGAGCACATGCCGCTGAGGTGAGGGGCGGGACCCTTAGACGCGCACTAGAGGCGGTTTAGCCAATCACAACACACTGGGCTATTTCTGAGGGAGGGGCTTCATAAAAGCAGGAAATGATCAGCGCGTTTCTCAGAGAATGGACAGAGAGGTGTGGAATAAAGGTAAATTATGTGAAAAATAATGCGTTTTTTAAAAACGAAGCATTAACACATGTTAGACTGCACCCCATAAACACAATCAAGCCTAGAAAAAAAAACAGTGAACCACCCCTTTAAACATAAGGAGGGACAAATGGAAATTATTTTTGTGGCAATCAACATTATGCCACAAATTCAGTCAGTTTAACTTAAACCCAGAATAAGATCTGAGCTGAAAGGTTGTAGGTTGAAATGCCTGAAGGGATAATGAACTTCACCAATTGGTGGGCAATCACTGTTGTTTCATTGCGAAAGACAATAAACCCTGGGGTATTTGTACGATAAGTTGGTTTAGAGACACAAATGTTCACTAATGGAGTAATAACTAAGCCAAACATATCCTCCAGCATCGAGGCTCCCCATGACATTTTTGTTTGTTTTGTTTTGCTAGCTCCTGCACATGTAACAGCAGTGCTCTTGCTCTGTCTGAGTGAACAAATACTCATTTAATGTAATGAGTATCTGAAGAACAGTTTGAAACACACCCCAGAGAGCAGAAAACACATCTGAGCACTAGTATTACTCACACGCTCAGAGACACTAAAGCACTTTAAAAAACAACAGGACAATCTAAATTTGAATCAGGCTAATAGATTAAAGCAGAGCAGTTACTGATGTTCGGCTTCTGAAGCCCAAACACAAATACTCACAAATCCTCCTCCGTGAAGGGATTCGAGACACACAATGGAGCTGAACAGCAGGACTGTGCAAAATTCAGAATTTCTTTCAATTCACGCATTTGATGTGAATAAGCCATGCCTCACAGGAAGCTGAATTACAATTTGAATGAGATGAAAAGGAATTTACTGAATTTCAATTCAAATAAATACAATAATAACACAGAGGCATGTGATTTTGTGTGACTAATTAATCCCTAAAATGTGGAATAGACAATGTTTTTGCCATACAGTATTACAAAATGTTGAGAATATATAATAATATATAATAATGTTGAGAATGTAATATAATATAATATAATAATACCCGTTATAGGGATCTTATGATTTTTAAAATTTATTATTTCATTGCATGTAAAGGCACAATATGTAAGATTTTTTTATTAAAATATTCAAAAACCACTAGAACAGTGTTATATATTTTGCTGACTTGTGTACTTACATTATCCCAAATGTTTTGAAGAATGTTTAAATCCAGAGAAATAAGCAATTTTAACCGGCGTCATCAAACTATGCCTTTGTCTATATGTTTATTTTGAATACACGCCCCCTAGTGGCGAAAATTACATATTGTGCCTTTAATAGAGAATATGTGTAAATATACTGCATTTTACAGAAAAAGGTGCACCAGGGCATCAATTAATGGATGAATGAATGAATTAATAAATAAAAAACAGATAAGTTGCATCAGTGATCATAATAAACTATAAAAATAAATGCTGACATCAAAATGTGAATATAATATAATAAAATGTAATATAATATAACTGTTAGAGAAGTTATAGATGAAATATATTTATATGCAAAATAAATATATAATAGTACGAAATGTACTTTAAGGCACAAGTAAATATACATTTACTTTCCTTTTTTAAAATACATTTTGGAAAGTATATATATTTACTCTTGAAATTATATAAAAATGATCAATTAAAAATATTAAAATTTTCATATCACATGTTTGAGTGATAAATAATATGCTATGTGTTCAAAAAAGACAGGAAACATGAAATATTCTCCATGGCATAATTGTCATTAGCATTAACAAAAAATGTAGCAACTCAACAGAACAATGAACAGCAGTTAGAAAATTACAGCTAAATAATGCTAACATAATATAAATTAAATGAAGTGTTTTATTCTGGCAAAAAAATAAATAAATTAAAATATAGGCTAATAATTGTATGCTAGGCCTATTATGCTTTAATATAATTTTATGCTCCATGCATTTTTGTCCTAACTGGACACTTTCTCATTCACCTGCTTCTTTTTCTGCCCATGTTGAGCATTTCAAGTCACTTCTGAGGCTTGATGAAGGTTAGGCTGCTGCCTTAGAAAGCATATGAAATTATCATGGCTTACTAATAAAAAGCATACAGACAATCGCACAAATAAATACAAGGACAAAATGAGCACTGAACTCTGAGTTACTGATAACACAAATAAATGGATCGTAGTTCTTCTGTGAAAGTGACTCTAGAGCATCAACGAATGCAATGACAATGCGAGGGAAAGTTATGCAAATCTCCTGCGCTGAATAATGGATGTTCTGATTACATGTTGAACTGAAGCTCCGCTGGCGTCTCCGGTTGAGGTAAAACTGTATTAAGTGCATGTATAATCTCTGTATCCATGTCAATTCGGCTCCAAATCCTGAATAATAGGTCTGTACAGGAGCATTAGGTATAAGAACGTAATGCACTGCGTCTCAGAGCGAACCTTCCGCTAGCCTGCCAGCATTTAGGATTTAGGGCACATTAATCTAGTAGTCTAAAGTTACACAAACAGATGAAGCATGCAGAAACGCTTAAACTGAACCTAATTTATTCGGACACAGGCCTCGCCAAAATAATGCTGCAGTGTGTAAACAAAAAAGTGCATTAATGCCGAAAACATGGACGCTGCCATCGCAGAGCGAGTCCACCGCAGGCCACAGCGGTGATCCCGTGGGATTCGGGATAGTATGATATCTGATATTTACTCCTAAAATATTCTGCTTTATCTGAGGGAACAGTCACCGGCCCGACGGCGGCGCAGAAAGACGAGAGTTTGTGGTGAGATTTGGGACTCGAGAAGCGTACAGGCTTTATCTCAGCGTGTCATTGAGTATATCCCGCGCATCAGTGGGTCTGATGAATGACAGATATATAGAAAATATTCTTATGAAGTTTTCTAGGCCACTTCAGGGGAATCTCGCCCAAAAAGAGAATAAGAACATGAGCTCTGTTCCAAAATCTAGTGAGCTGCCGTAAGCAGCATTTTAAAGGGCAAGACAAAAGTTTTGAGCCAAAGGCAGTATTGCATCCCATAATGCAAAAAAAAAAAAAATAAATGCATATATTTTTATATTGTCCAAAATACTTTAAGATTGGAAATCTAT
>NW_015627576.1:4558-8582 GCF_001515625.1 Sinocyclocheilus rhinocerous
TATTTTTTTACTGATATTTCAGGCTCTCTCTCTCTCTCTCTATGTGTGTAGATAGATAGACAGATATAAATTAAACCCAATATGTGTTTTTAAAATTAGTGTTGCTATTAGTGTGTCTATAAAGGAGCTGCATGATGGTTTTGATGCTTCCTTAGAAGTCAGCTGTCTATGTAGATAGTAGTAAGGCAGCTCACTAGGTTTGAGAACATAGCTAGTTTTTTTTGTAGATTGTAGAGCACTTCAGGAATCCTTCTGAGGGAAAAAAAACTGTCCAAAAAAGTCTCTTAACGCTCTTCCCACACGACTGGAACAGAAGCTAATGAATATTGATTATTTCTAAACAAAATGATGGGATAAGAGATGGATTTCCCGTAGGTGTATGCGCTCAGAGAGAGCATCAGCTGTGCATCTGTTGTGAAACGCTGTTTAAAACCCAGCGTAAACTCCATCGCTCTGACCGTCAGCCGCTGGCCTGAAGCCCGCAGCGTGGGAAAGATGTGAAGCGGCCAGCAAATATTGCCAAACAATAAACAACACGAAACTAATGTGATTTCAAATGCCACGTTTGTCCCTTACAGCTGAACTGATCCGTGGAAATGCTTTCTGTCACGGCACAAAGACAATTTGACAGTATTGATAGAGCACTTTATGAGGATAATCATAATCTGGTTCCTGTTTTTGAAAGGCAGTCCATGAGGCATTTTACACTACTTAGATGATAGCAGATAACAAGTATGAGATTTTATAATATAATCTCCTGCACTAACCATAAACAGAGTGCATGTAAAATGAACTAAAACCATTACTTAAGGAAAAGTTCACACAAAATGAAACATTACTATCGCTTTAAATGTGTTGGTGAGGAAAAAACATGTCCAGGTGAGCGGGATTCCTCAGAGAGCAGGTGTCCGCTCTGAATCTGATCATTTCAGAGGGCAAACACTTCAGAAACGATACTGTGACCTTGAATTCACTACCATTTAAAACAAAGACATGTGACTTCGACCAACACGAATCGGCCGACTAAAAGAAAGCAGGTGAAGCCTCTTACCTCTCGGCAGGGTTTGTCAAACCGCGTGATGTTCAGTGTTTTGTGAGAACGGCAGGTGTTCATCATCTGCACCGCTTTCTCTGACAGCAGCAGCTCGCAGTGTTAAATACTGACATCTGGACTATGAGCACAGCTGATCTGGCTTCTGATGTCGTTCATGAACACCTTCAGCTTTTTACACTCTTTTTAAAATATTAACAGTTGAATTTCTCTTCAGTAAAGTCAGCTTTGACATAATTGTCGTTAGCATTAGCAAAAAATGTAGCAACTCAACAGAACAATGAATAGTAGATAGAACATAACAGCTAATAATGCTAAAATAATGCTTAAGATAGATAATATAAATTAAATGAAGTGTTTTTTCTCTCTCTCTCTCTCTCTCTCTCTATATATATATATATAACACTTAATTGAATTTATATTATCTATCTTAAGCATTATTTTAGCATTATTAGCTGTTATGTTCTATATATAGCCTATATACAGTATAGGCATATATATATATATATATATATATATATATAAGCAATATCACGAGTAAACGTGAGATATGGCTGTGTATCGGCACGGCTGTGATTTGGCCGTAGGCATGAATTTCCAGTAATATTTTATTTTAATATTTTATTTTCAGTATTAGAAGAAGAAATCTTGGTGATCTGGGCTTTTGTACTGCGTTAGACTATCCGGGACTTGTCACAGCACTTAAAGGCAAAGCTTGATTTTCATTTTTGCTTTGTGTTTTCATTCAAGCAGTTATTTTCACATTCATTTACACTTATATACTTTTCAGACAGTGCAGTGTTAATATGTGAATGTTTTAATAAACATGAATGTTTTAATTATGGTTTCTTTTTTTGCTCTCTATTATGCCAGGATAATTAGTTAACAAAAAGCTTTTGTCATGTTAACTCGTGTTGAAGTTTATTTAACTCATAATTTTAAGGCAACCATGTCAACTTTTTAGGTAGGCATGAACTCAAAATTTTAAGGCAAGAGCTTGAACAAGGAGTTGTGTATCATGTTCCGATAGAAAGGGCCTGATCTTCCTAATGAAGCATAAGGCAAATCTGCAGAACCGCTTTAGCAATCTGGACTGTGAAATTCAGATGATCATCAATCACAACTCCAAGGTTCCTGGCTGTCCTGGAAGCTGTTATGGTATGATTTTAATAGATAATATATAAAGATTTAAACAGATAATATAAATCACCTAAATTAAATCTCTTTAAGTAAAACTCTCTACTAATTAAATGAAGTTGTCTCCTTTAATAAAGCTGTTAAAAAGGCTGCTGTGATGTTAGTTTTTCAGTTCTCAGGAGGGTTTCTTTCTCTTCCTGTGTGTTAATCTCAGATGAGACATTCATTAGCAGGTTGGACCAAAGAAAAATGAAGCCTCTTTAGAGCTCAACTAGAGAATGGAAACGGATCAGTAAAAAGGTGCTGTGCGAATTCATCTTGTGTCTCATAGCGATCCGACAGACCTATCAGAATCACGGCAAACGCTAAAGCACTTTCAGTTGAATGAGAACAGAAATATTGCTATCAAGTGTAAAATGTACTTCAATTCAATGGAGTTATTAAACTCTTTAAAACATGTCTCAAAAGTACTTAAGCAAATGAATTAGCTTGTGTTACTATTCCTTTTCAGACAGTGCAGTGTTAATATGTGAATGTTTTAATAAACATGAATGTTTTAATTATGGTTTCTTTTTTTGCTCTCTATTATGCCAGGATAATTAGTTAACAAAAAGCATTTGTCATGTTAACTTGTGTTGAAGTTTATTTAACTCATAATTTTAAGGCAACCATGTCAACTTTTTAGGTAGGCTAAAACTCTTAAAAATAAAGGTGCTTCACGATGCAATAGAAGAACCTTTATAATATATAAAGATTTAAACAGATAATATAAATCACCTAAATTAAATCTCTTTAAGTAAAACTCTCTACTAATTAAATGAAGTTGTCTCCTTTAATAAAGCTGTTAAAAAGGCTGCTGTGATGTTAGTTTTTCAGTTCTCAGGAGGGTTTCTTTCTCTTCCTGTGTGTTAATCTCAGATGAGACATTCATTAGCAGGTTGGACCAAAGAAAAATGAAGCCTCTTTAGAGCTCAACTAGAGAATGGAAACGGATCAGTAAAAAGGTGCTGTGCGAATTCATCTTGTGTCTCATAGCGATCCGACAGACCTATCAGAATGTCAATATTTAATGACAACAGTTATGACAACAAAACAACATTAAGGATAAAAAATTATCTTTAATTCTTAGAACAAAATATTAGTTGAAACAACAAAATCACTATCTTTGTAATAACTGAAATTCTTAGTTTCAATGAACTCAAAATTTTAAGGCAACCAGGTTACTTACTTTTTTTCATAAGGCAAATCTGCAGAACCGCTTTAGCAATGTGGACTGTGAAATTCAGATGATCATCAATCACAACTCCAAGGTTCCTGGCTGTCCTGGAAGCTGTTATGGTATGATTTTAATAGATAATATATAAAGATTTAAACAGATAATATAAATCACCTAAATCACCTAAATTTAAGTAAAACTCTCTACTAATTTAATGAAGTTGTCTCCTTTAATGCAGCTGTTAAAATGGTTAAAATGGCGTTAGTTTTTCAGTTCTCAGGAGGGTTTCTTTCTCTTCCTGTGTGTTAATCTCAGATGAGACATTCATTAGCAGGTTGGACCAAAGAAAAATGAAGCCTCTTTAGAGCTCAACTAGAGAATGGAAACGGATCAGTAAAAAGGTGCTGTGCGAATTCATCTTGTGTCTCATAGCGATCCGACAGACCTATCAGAATCACGGCAAACGCTAAAGCACTTTCAGTGGAATGAGAACAGAAATATTGCTATCAAGTGTAAAATGTACTTCAATTCAATGGAGTTATTAAACTCTTTAAAACATGTCTCAAAAGTACTTAAGCAAATGAATTAGCTTGTGTTACTATTCCCAAAAACGTCTAGAA
>NW_015627576.1:12515-15365 GCF_001515625.1 Sinocyclocheilus rhinocerous
TGCAATAGTCCAGCCTGGACAGAACAAGAGCTTGAACAAGGAGTTGTGTAGCATGTTACATAAGAAAGGGTCTGATCTTCCCAATGTTGTATAAGGCAAATCTGCAGGACCTGCTATTTCTAACAATGGTCTGTGAAATTCAGATGATCATCAATCACAACTCCAAGGTTCCTGGCTGTCCTGGAAGCTGTTATGGTATGATTTTAATAGATAATATATAAAGATTTAAACCGATAATATAAATCACCTAAATTAAATCTCTTTAAGTAAAACTCTCTACTAATTAAATGAAGTTGTCTCCTTTAATAAAGCTGTTAAAAAGGCTGCTGTGATGTTAGTTTTTCAGTTCTCAGGAGGGTTTCTTTCTCTTCCTGTGTGTTAATCTCAGATGAGACATTCATTAGCAGGTTGGACCAAAGAAAAATGAAGCCTCTTTAGAGCTCAACTAGAGAATGGAAACGGATCAGTAAAAAGGTGCTGTGCGAATTCATCTTGTGTCTCATAGCGATCCGACAGACCTATCAGAATCACGGCAAACGCTAAAGCACTTTCAGTTGAATGAGAACAGAAATATTGCTATCAAGTGTAAAATGTACTTCAATTCAATGGAGTTATTAAACTCTTTAAAACATGTCTCAAAAGTACTTAAGGAACTGAATTGCCTTGTGCTAATGTTCCGAAAAAAGTCTAGAAGTTCCTCAAACTGCTTCCAGGATGGTTGTAGTTTGACCTGAGATTTATAATTGGCTTTAAAGGTGATAAATGTGTAATTTTATAATGTTAAAACAACTACACTGGTTTAATATGCACACTGTCCTGCTCTCCTCCATCAGATCTGGCCTCTTTACACCCGTTCATTCATCTTAGTCACACATTAACATAATATTAACATAATTAACATGCGTGTGTCACTGACCAGAGGGCTGTTAAACATTGTTCACACATCTCCTCTAGCATGTTTGACATTTTAAAGTGCTGAGCGTGTAGCTTACAGCGCAGGTACAGCTACACACGGTCAATAATTATGCAACATGCTAGCCTCAGGTACAGGAACTTTGGAGATAATTAATATATTAAAATTGCACTCACATACCCTCTACGACACCCAAATGATTAGAAAAGTGAATTAAAAGATGAAATTCAGTGTGATTTCCCTTTCAAGTACATTCACGAGGACAAAAATAGCAGCTAATGTTAGCAATAGCATGCTAACATGCTACTTGTACTGTTTCTGCAGTGTGAACTATGGATGCTCCATTGTATATTATTTTCTTTGTATGCATTAAATGCACAGATGACTTACTATATTTTACAAAATGTGTAGCATACAGCAGAGCATGGAGTACTGTATCCCACAATGCAATGCAACTTCCTTTTAGAATGTTAGAAGTAATATGAGCCACAAATTTTATTTCTTTTGTTGACAGCTTAAAGTTAAAGCATTTTGATGAATATTGGATTGGATTACATAGGATTTCTGTTGCATGTTCACATACTAATTTCTAAGTGTAGGCCGTATACAATATATACCACCCTATATGCAATAATACGTATGCTTGTATTTTATGTCGATACTGTACTCATATTTTTGACTTAAAAAAAACATGTTTGGTCATTAAAATTAGATTTTATGTACACACGCGTCTATATACAGTGGGTACGGAAAGTATTCAGACCCCCTTAAATTTTTCACTCTTTGTTATATTGCAGCCATTTGCTAAAATCATTTAAGTTAATTTTTTTTCCTCATTAATGTACACACAGCACCCCATATTGACAGAAAAACACAGAATTGTTGACATCTTTGCAGATTTATTAAAAAAGAAAAACTGAAAAATGCTCAGTATTTAGTAGAAGCAGGAAGCTGTTATGGTATGATTTTAATAGATAATATATAAAGATTTAAACAGATAATATAAATCACCTAAATTAAATCTCTTTAAGTAAAACTCTCTACTAATTTAATGAAGTTGTCTCCTTTAATGCAGCTGTTAAAATGGCTGCTGTGATGTTAGTTTTTCAGTTCTCAGGAGGGTTTCTTTCTCTTCCTGTGTGTTAATCTCAGATATGTTACTGACAGAACGACTGCATGCGTTTCTAATTTAGCTGAGACTTCTGAAGCAAACCCAACCTGCAGGAAATATCGTTCCTGTCAAGGGGCCATCTTTAAATCCTGTTCATATGCATATGGCGATAAAATAAAAGCTTTTACAATTTTAAAGTGCTCTATTCCTGTGTCTCTTGAAGGGAAATGAGCACCCTTCAAATGGATAATTACACATTAATCTTCGGTTCTATAGTGAAATCGTGAAACACGCCTGTCAGAGAAAATCAGGAATGAAAACAACATTGAGAGAGCGAATCTAAGATGTCTCTGTTTGTATGCGTCAGTCAGCATGCAATAAACCCAAAACAGTTATTTTCTATTCATTAGATAAATTAGTCAGAGTGCCTCATTCTGGGAGTTTCCGGATGATTCTGCATCTCTAAAGAAAACCATCATTTTCTCTGTCTGTCTCTTTTTCCTCTTTCGATAAGTGATTACAGCATTATTTCCAGTACTATGAGGAGGTGAATTAATTTTTATGCTCTCAAGGCCCTATAAAGTTTTCTTGAAAAGTTCTACAGAATGCATAATATTATTTCAGTGGCACCTGGTTTTCTGCACATTCCCTGATATGATCCTGCAGGCAGGGCCGTTTCTAGGCATAGGCGAGCTAGGCGGTCGCCTAGGGCGCCACCAGCTGAAGGGGCGCCAATGAACGCACGTACTGGCACTTTTAGCAGGGTTGTGATAAAGAGTGGCACGGTCACCCTGAAATATGACTGCCGCCCCCACTGGATCCCCCA
>NW_015627576.1:15564-20148 GCF_001515625.1 Sinocyclocheilus rhinocerous
GGCAATAGGGATTTCGCCTAGGGCGTCAAATTGGCTAGAAACGGCCCTGCCTGCAGGCATCCAGTCATCTTACCAACTCCTTGTCCTTCCTTGAGATGATCAACCTAAACCAGTTAGGATCAGACAATGACCACTGTTAAAACCAGCAAGAGTATTAAGCTCGTTTCTACATCAAGCCTCTAATAATAATAAATCTCCTCATTTTTCACAGATCTCCTCATCCTCAATCCCCGTTCATACAGTAATTTTATCGCCGGTGGTCATGAGGTTGCTGTACTGTTGGTTGCTAATAGGCACTGGATGAGTGTTAATGGGAGCTTCACAACTGGTCATAGTGAAAATCTGATCGATGCATTTGCGATAAAAATAAGATTTTCTATTTTTACAAGAAGCACCCAATGACTTCCAGGCATTTTGTTGCTGCAAGTCACTGCATGTGTGAACCCTTTTATTCAGTGAAAATAAAAATAAATTCTTATTTGTTCTTGCTCAGCTCTTACATATAACTGTACAACTTTCAGAAGGTCTTGCATTATCATAATGACCCTGACAGGGACACAAGAAACCCATTATGATAAAATGACACTGTTTTCTTACCTGCTGGTTAATATTATTTCACATTAACTGCGCAACCGCCAAAGATTCGCCTGCAGAGCAAAATAAACAAGGCACATTTTTGGTAAAAAAAAATCTCCATAGACTGTTTAATACAACATACCATATTTTCAACAATTCAACATCAATAAAATTGTGTTAATTAAAAAAAGAAAACAAAATGCATATTACCTTTATTGCACAGAACAACTGAAACATTTTTCATACTAGATTTTTTCACCTTTTTAGGTTTCGTTTTTTCTTTAGTATAAAAGAATATAATAGACCACATTAATGCACATTATCATCCTGGGCTGAATGTCAGAGAGGGCAGAGGTCATATAAAGATTTATTCGACGTAATAGGATGAGAACAGCAGGTAGACCACAGAGGCAGAGGATCAGAGAAAGATTCAGGTGTGCATGTGTGTGTGTGCATGTGGCAGATTAACTCTAAAGTGGATCAGTAAGGGTTAAACCATTTGTGCAGCTTCTCCATCTGCAGCCTCAGTCAGCTGCACAAACCACTTAGCGAGGCGAAACCCATCTACACCCGAGCAAAATCCTGTGCATAAACACAGCTCATTGTTCTTCCACGGAAATCACCTGCCCTGCTTTGTCCAGATTAAACGGACACTTAAAACATAGCTGGACTGTGGAGCGAATTCATTCAACTGTTGCATTTCAGCACAAAAAACTGCTTCATACTCACTAACCAGTCAATTTTAACCGGTCTCTATCTAGCACTGTGCAACTGTGCTCTCTTTTCGGCATAAACATGCCTACTTTCAATTTACTCCCACTTCTTTATTCACAAACAGTGTCTAACGTTGTGCTTTTACCGCCTGTGGAAACAGATGCGAAACAACATTATCCAGGAGTGCTCATTCTTAGTGAATTCCCCTCTTGCATCTAGATATCTGTCATTGTAACAAACCAGCACCGTTTTAGTCCTTAGATGTACTGGGTAACTTTAAAACAGTTTCTTTGGGTACCAACGCTTCTTATAATGTAAAGAAAAATTGATTTGAGACCATAAGACAGGTCAAAGACTAAGTCCATTTGACAGGCACGAGACCGTAAGACAGGTGTAAGACCCATGAGACAGATCTGAGAGCATGAGACAGGTGTGAGACCCAGTGACGGCAGCAGGTGAAGGTGATCGAGTGCTGTCGAGCATATTAACACTCTCACCTTTTGATGAAATGATTGATTCTGTTAGGAACTCGCTCGCTTTCGCACATACACACTCTGAGATAGAGCTGTACATTCTTGGTGTAGCGTCTCAGGCGAATAAAACTTGGAATGGGCTTGTTATATAAAAATGTGATCCTGCAGTGCCATTAAATGGGTTTAAACCTGACCAGGCACTACAGAAATGCTCACTGCAGGCTATAGCGATCAAAATAAAGTAAAACACACAACAAAAGTTACATAATTACTGCTGCTTTCATTTGCCTAGCCATTAATCCAACATTAAACAACCTGTACTTGTTTATCCAGACGCTCGAGTCATAAAATTCCCTAGGCTTATCCAACAAATGCATTAAAATACGGATCCGAAAGCAAAACGAGAACCAAACAGCAGAGTACAGATACAAAGAAAGAAATGTGCAGTGAAAGTTGCGCTATACACATATTTCTCTATGGCAGGAATGGAAATGCAATCTATTATATTCCACATTCTGTTGCAATGTAGAAGATGAATTTGGGCAAATTCAGCTGTTAGGTTTGTTAAATGTGCTTTTCACCCCTGATTTATCTACTGTTATTCTGTCATAAAACTATTCATTTAAGAAGAAAACAAGAAAAGAATGGGTTAAACAAACAAACTAACAAAATGGATGTGGGCAGCAGGACAGCAGGGAGAAGGATGCTCTGCCTTTGCATTCTGGAGGTCGACACAAAACATTTTGGAGGTTCAGTTTTTCATTTTTTTCCATGTTTTTTGCCCATAAAAATCCACAGGAACTGAAGTGTTTTAAAACAAAATCCTCTCTCAAAGATATCGGTCCCCGTAAGCTGAGTTTAAGCGGCCATCACAGAGGAGTGCGCATGAGGACATTTTCCCCCTCTCATGTTCAATATTGAAAAAAAGCACCGACCCCTGTGCCGCACATCCAACTTTAGAAAGGGGGAAAAACACCCCTCCTCTATGGGGAGCTCGTCAGAGCCAGAGGTTGTACAGGCAGGGAATCTCTTGTTTTTGTCTCTGAGTCTGTTTTTGAAAGGGTCTTTTGAGCTCCCTGGCTGGATTATATCATTTTCATGTTAAATTTCCGAGGGGCATCGTTGCCGCTGCTGCTCGCCCCAGCGTCCGATTTGCGCGGGACGTACTCTATCTCAATGTTGTGTTTACTGTTGCCTTTGCCTCTGCTCCAAAGAAAGAGCAGAACAAGGCAGAACAGAACCACACCCAAAAAGGAGATGAAGCCCATGGTGGTGGCGATGATTAGCGTCTTTATATCAAAAGGGAACGGGACTGTTGTTCTTGTTCCATTGGCTCCGTTGTCGTTGGGTTGGTTGGAGATAAACGCCAAGGTTTTGTTGGGTTGGTTAGGCCAGTCTGGCGAGTAACTGTGGACATGTAGGTGGGCCAAAGCGGTGTCGTTTCCACCTGCATTGCTAGCAATGCACACATACGTCCCATTGTCCTGAATCTGAGCGTAGCGCACCTCCAAGGTGCCATCCGGGAAAACAGTGAGCCGTCCTATTGTTTTCGTGGTGATAAACTGTTTTTGTGGAGAAAGCCACATGATGACAGGTGTCGGGTCTCCATCTGCTTGGCAGACAAAGTGGACGGTGGTGCCTTCATCAAGGAACTTCTGCTGTGGTTTCCGGTCTCGGATCCTAGACTTACGACACGTGAAGTAATTGGGCTGCAGCACATCAGGGAAGTCCTTGAACTCTTTTCCCTGAACGAACTCGGGTGAGGAGCAAGTCGGCTGCTGGCGGTTGAAGTTGAGCCTCCAGCGGCGTCGGAAAACCCAAAGCAGTCGGCAGTCACAAGCCAGTGGGTTGTCGTACAACGCGAGGGTCTCCAGGTTCCCCACCGAATGGAACACAGACTCCTCCAGGGTGGTAAGGGAGTTGCTGGACACATTGAGGACTTTCAGGTAGTTCAGTCCTCTAAAGGAATAGGGTTCAATCATCGTCAGTCGACCGCCCACCAGGTGGAACTCTTGCAGTCTGAGCAGGTCATGGAGCCGGTTGCCTTCGATCATCTGGATGGGATTGTAGGACATGTTAAGGAAACGAAGATAAACCAGGTGCCGCAAGGCCAAATACGGAATTGATGTCAGGTTTACGTTAGTGATCGTTAGGGAGGTAAGATTCAATCCGTACAAGCAGTTGGTGGTCATGGTATCCAGGTAGGGCCAGTTGGCAATCTCCAGCACTTTGAGACGGTAGAGCCGCTTGAAGCTGTAGTCTCTGATGCTGTTGATGTTGAGGTTTCGCAAACGCAGCGTGACCAAGCTGTGCAGGTGCGTGAAGGCCTCTGTCGGGACAGAGGTCAGGTTGCACTTTTCGAGCGTGAGCTGCTCCAGGCTGCTGAGGCCGTGAAACGCCCTGTGGGATATGAAGACAAGGTCATTATCCCCAACCTCCAGAGAGTGCAAGTTGTAGAGGTCCTGGAACATGTAGTCCAGCAGAATTACGATTTTATTTTCACTGATGTCCAGCTTTGTTAGGTTACTAAGGCCCGTGAACACTCCCAGCTGGATGAGCTTCAGCTTGTTGCTGCGCAGTCCCAGAGTCTGCAGGCCAAAGAGGTTGTTAAAGGCCCCTGGCTCAATGGTCGAGATGGTGTTTTCACTGAGCTCCAGCTCTTCCAGCTGCGGGAAGGCGGAGAACTCATCTGGGTTGATGGTTTTGATTCGATTCTTGCTGAGATCCAAGAGTCGTGTTTCCGATGGGATTCCCTCTGGAACGGACATCAGCTTCTTGCGGTGGCACAAGACCGAACGCTCCTGAGCACTGCACTCGCAGC
>NW_015627576.1:20488-24203 GCF_001515625.1 Sinocyclocheilus rhinocerous
GTCCCATTGTCCTGAATCTGAGCGTAGCGCACCTCCAAGGTGCCATCCGGGAAAACAGTGAGCCGTCCTATTGTTTTCGTGGTGATAAACTGTTTTTGTGGAGAAAGCCACATGATGACAGGTGTCGGGTCTCCATCTGCTTGGCAGACAAAGTGGACGGTGGTGCCTTCATCAAGGAACTTCTGCTGTGGTTTCCGGTCTCGGATCCTAGACTTACGACACGTGAAGTAATTGGGCTGCAGCACATCAGGGAAGTCCTTGAACTCTTTTCCCTGAACGAACTCGGGTGAGGAGCAAGTCGGCTGCTGGCGGTTGAAGTTGAGCCTCCAGCGGCGTCGGAAAACCCAAAGCAGTCGGCAGTCACAAGCCAGTGGGTTGTCGTACAACGCGAGGGTCTCCAGGTTCCCCACCGAATGGAACACAGACTCCTCCAGGGTGGTAAGGGAGTTGCTGGACACATTGAGGACTTTCAGGTAGTTCAGTCCTCTAAAGGAATAGGGTTCAATCATTGTCAGTCGACCGCCTACCAGGTGGAACTCCTGCAGTCTGAGCAGGTCGTGGAGCCGGTTGCCCTCAATCATCTGGATGGTATTGTAGGACATGTTGAGGAAACGAAGATAAACCAGGTGCCGCAAGGCCAAATATGGAATCGATGTCAAGTTTGCATTAGTGATCGTCAGGGAGGTAAGATTCAATCCGTACAAGCAGTTAGTGGTCATGGTATCCAGGTAGGGCCAGTTGGCGATCTCCAGCACTTTGAGACGGTAGAGCCGCTTGAAGCTGTAGTCTCTGATGCTGTTGATGTTGAGGTTTCGTAAGCGTAGCGTGACCAAACTGTGTAGGTGTGTGAAGGCCTCTGTTGGGACAGAGGTCAGGTTGCACTTTTCTAGTGTGAGCTGCTCCAGGCTGCTGAGGCCGTGAAATGCCCTGTGGGATATGAAGACAAGGTCATTATCCCCAACCTCCAGAGAGTGCAGGTTGTAGAGGTCCTGGAACATGTAGTCCAGCAGAATTACGATCTTATTTTCACTGATGTCCAGCTTTGTTAGGTTACTGAGGCCCGTGAACACTCCCAGCTGGATGAGCTTCAGCTTGTTGCTGCGCAGTCCCAGAGTCTGCAGGCTGTAGAGTTTGTTAAAAGCCCCGGGCTCGATGGTTGAGATGGTGTTTTCACTGAGCTCCAGCTCTTCCAGCTGCGGGAAGGTGGAGAACTCATCTGGATTGATGGTTTTGATTCGATTCTTGCTGAGATCCAAGAGTCGTGTTTCCGATGGGATTCCCTCTGGAACGGACATCAGCTTCTTGCGGTGGCACAAGACCGAACGCTCCTGAGCACTGCACTCGCAACGCGATGGGCAGCCCGTGGCAGAGCCAGACAGCACTGTGCCCAGCATTTTAGAATGGGCTGCCAGCATGCCACCAGGAAGCTGTGCCCACTCACTTCCCCTGCTACCATCCTACCGGTTACCTGCACAGACAGAGAAAAATTCACAGACGTTGAATTATAAAATATGAAATTCAAGGCATCCAAATCAATAAACAATTATACCACACAGTATTGATCAAACTTCTAGTGGGTTATTTTCTTTGGCGAGCAGGATATGGCTCTAAAACATGAGTGAATTGTGTATTTATTGAATACCATTCATTCAAAGAGTGGAGAGGGTAAAAGAGTGTTTTACTGAGAGTTTGACTACTATAGCACAAATAATTTTCATTTCCAAAGTGTCAACTGTGTGTTTCATTAAATTATAGGCTCATAAAACTATGAGCTAAGGACTGCTGGATTATTCAGAACTGTGAAAAGGAAGAGCCAATGGCGTGTACTTGCATAACCGTGCGAATCGGCACTTTTGGATTCAATCTTCTTTGTTTTGACCCCAACTAGTTCAACTTCAAAGGCTTTTAACACTCAGTAGCACTCGTGCTAACTGAGCCCAGGGACTTGACTTGGAATCCATTGCAAATGTTACATCACCATCATAAGATATTTATGAATCCTGTAAACCTCTGGCGCACCTAACACAACTGAGCAGTGAGTTAGAAGGCTGTTTCTGTGTCCCAACCAGCCTTTTCACTCTCAAATCTTAAGAGTGTTCACACTTCCATGTCTGGGATCCATATGCAATGATGACATGGAGGCATGTGTGTGAATTTATCCACAAATCCACTTCACATCAGCAGGTGCACACATAAAATCGCTAGCATATGCCATCTGCGAGAGAGACCAAAAGACAAGAAATTGGTTTAAGACCGATCTGAAACACTCTCGCTCTCTGATCAATTACTAAAAGACATGCTGACCATTGAAATCTGTACACAGAGATTCTAATGCTTCCTGCATCAGCAAAAAAAAGTTTTGGAAGTCTTCCATGCACTTACACCATGATAAGAGTCTTTGAAATAACAGAAACACAACTACACTGAAAAAAATTTGGAGTAGGATTTACTTGAAAAAAGCTTGGAAACATTTTCACTCACAAAAGGCTAGTTAATTTACTAAAATTTGACAAGTAAAAACCTAAACATAATTATTAGTAGCTTTAAATAGACATTTTTAAGTTAAGTTTACTTGGGAATTCCCAGTAAATTTTATTGACTCTTTGTTTGTAAATTTTACTTAAGTAATGCTTATCACTGTAAAAAGTGTGCTGTTAAATAACAGTAATTTACTGCACTGAAAAAAACAATAAGATTAACTTAATTTTTCTTTCTTTTGCAAGTTTTCACACAGAAATATTTTAAGTAAAATTTAAGTATTGAATTAAGTAAAATGAAATCTGTAAATAAGCAAGTATGCTTGTTATCCTTTTAAGATAATATGCCCACTCAAAGTAATTATTACCTAAATGAACACAGAGACCTCAATACTTGGTACACCATACACAATGACGGTAACAATCAGTGAATAGTGTTTGAGTATGAATCGGTCATTTTGAGTAGAAAATGAACTCCAGATGTCACAAAACAGTAAGTTACTAAACCTAACAACAAAAGCAACAATAAAACAGTGTAAATACAACTCGAAAACAGTGAAAAGTGTAACCTTTTTAATTATTCATGCCCCAGTGCATGACGGGAAATACGGGATCATAACTTTGATATTTACTTAAAGAATCCTTGTAAACATAAACAATTCCAAGTAAAATATACTTGGAAACTTCAAACTTTAATTTCTACAACCTTAAATTTAGTACTAATATAGAATTTACTTTAATTGTTTTAATTCTTGCCTGAACTAAATTATTTAATGTAGAAATCACATTTGTTTTTATGTAGTATTTACTTCACCACAAAATCCTTTTTCACAAAATTCAGTTTACAAGATTCTTTATCTTTAAGTGGAAACTGTTCCAAAACCTAGTTAGCCACCTTGCCTACATAGACATCATCTGAATAGAACCTCATAACGGACTTATTCTGAATGCTCTACATGGGCAGCAACTCCACAAATTGAGCGCACTCGCAGAGGTGGACTTACCCATTAGGCAAAGATAGACGACCGCCTTGGGCTACCAAAAGCCAAGGGCCCCCTAAAATACTTTTCATATATTTCATATATGTTAAGCGCGGACACGTGAACGGTTGCTGTTTACGGTGTTTATTACCATGACAACCGTCTGAACCGTCTGTGCCTGCAGGTGTACGGCACTGTGCGTGCCATGAGCGCTCAGACTGACCTCAGATTTGCCCCGCAAACATTTCAGCAGTTATC